>NC_140211.1:1881921-2376921 GCF_951802725.1 Rutilus rutilus
CTCTTCTAATTTAATTTATTGATCAAATTTGAAAATTTAAAACGAAAGATGAAGCATACATTTAATAAGATTAGGGGGAAATGCTCTTTAAAGGTGCAGATATGACAATATGCATATTTAAATATATCAGAGCTGATTGAACACAGATGAGAATATTTCTTCAGAATAAATTATATTTACAACACACACACACACACGCACAAACACACACACACGCACAAACACACACACACGCACACACACGCACACACACACACACACACACACACACACACACACACACACACACACACACACACACACACACACACACACACACAAAAATTCCGGACAAGCAACTTTTTTACTCGGACAAGTGAATGACTTATCCAAAGGACAAGCAGATGAAATGGCTTAATGTCGAGCCCTGCAACTACAAAACTGGTCTCTTTAGATTCGGTGAAACACGGCGAGTTGAACGATACCCAGTTTCCCCATATCGGCCAATTTGGGTGTCGGCCATTTTTGGCGTCGACCATTTTGAATTTTGGCGTAAAATGGTGTGTTTTACTAACGCTTTTGTGTATCGTTACGAAACGTGGTCTGTGTCTTCAACACAATGCCCTGAAGGTACTCCAAAAGCACTTTGTGGTCAAAAGAAATGAAATAATGAATGTGTCTTTAATTGCTCAATGTTGCATGAGTTATCGTGACGACTTTGTGCTTGACCCATTAATGGCGGCTTGTCGCTATAATATATATGTAATTGTAATTGTTTGATTGATTTGATGTGTGTGTGTCGGCAGGTTTTTCCTGATGTGTTATCTGTTCGTGAACCTGGCCTGCGCTCTGCAGACGCTGCTCAGAACGCCCAACTGGAGACCGCGATTCTCATACTACCACTGGTGCGACACACACACACTCCTGTCATCATACACACACTCCGCTGGCATCTGCTGATGTCATTTCCTGTCGCCCTCAGGACGTTGTCGTTTCTAGGGATGGTGATCTGTCTGGCTCTCATGTTCATATCGTCATGGTACTACGCTATCGTCGCCATGGTGATAGCCGGAATGATCTACAAATACATAGAGTACCACGGGTACGTGAGTGTGTGTGTGTGTGTTTGTGAGTGAGAGTGTGTTTGTGAGTGTGTGGTTGTGATTGTCTGAGTGTGAGTGTGAGTGTGTGTTTGTGAGTGAGAGTGTGTGTGGTTGTGATTGTCTGAGTGTGAGTGTTGAGTGTGTGTTTGTGAGTGTGTGTGATTGTGAGTGTGTGAAATCTCTGACTCTGTTCCCAAACCTAAATAACTGATGTGTTCATTGACCTTTAGCATCATGATGTGTGTGTGTGTGTTCAGAGCAGAGAAGGAGTGGGGCGACGGCATCAGAGGTCTGTCTCTCAGCGCGGCTCGCTTCGCTCTGCTCCGGCTCGAGGAAGGACCGCCACACACCAAGAACTGGAGGTACACACACACACACACACACACACACAGATACATTTTGTTGGATATTTCAACCAATAATTCCAGATAAAGCCACAGTGGGACCGTTGAGCACCAGATAGCGGTGCTTTATTACTGAATGAATCTGCGTTTTGAACAAATCAGTTTAAAGAATGATTCAGTGACTCATGAAGACAGTTTAAAGTGATTCAGTGACTCGTAAAGACAGTTTAAAGAATGATTCAGTGACTCGTAAAGACAGTTTAAAGAATGATTCAGTGACTCATGAAGACAGCTTAAAGAATGATTCAGTGACTCGTAAAGACAGTTTAAAGAATGATTCAGTGACTCATGAAGACAGTTTAAAGAATGATTCAGTGACTCGTAAAGACAGTTTAAAGTGATTCAGTGACTCATAAAGACAGTTTAAAGAATGATTCAGTGACTCATAAAGACAGTTTAAAGAATGATTCAGTGACTCGTAAAGACAGTTTAAAGAATGATTCAGTGACTCGTGAAGACAGTTTAAAGAATGATTCAGTGACTCATAAAGACAGCTTAAAGAATGATTCAGTGACTCATAAAGACAGTTTAAAGAATGATTCAGTGACTCGTAAAGACAGTTTAAAGAATGATTCAGTGACTCATAAAGACAGTTTAAAGAATGATTCAGTGACTCATAAAGACACACGCGTGCAGAATTCTGCATAATGGCGGATGCTATATCATGAATCTGCATTTTAATGGTGGGAAATGAGACGTCCTGAACATGTTTCCCTCATGATATGTGTGTTTGCGTGTCTGGCTCAGGCCGCAGCTGCTGGTGTTGCTGAAGCTCGACGAAGACGCTCACGTCAAATCTCCGCGTCTGCTGACGTTCGCGTCTCAGCTGAAAGCAGGGAAAGGCCTGACCATCGTGGGAACCGTCATCCCGGGGAACTTCCTGCAGACCTACGGCGAGGCTCTGGCGGCGGAGCAGGTTTGTTCACGCTAATCACAGTCTGTCACGGGAACAAATGTGAACGAATCTTACAGAGGACCTATGCTGCTTTTCCCACTGTTCCTGAACTCCTGAAACGCCTCCATCGTAGTCTTGAGTTTCTTCCGGGAACACGTCACAATATTCCTCATTATAATAATTCATACGCAGAATAAAGGGGCGGGGCCTGGTTGAGTGAGTTAGTAGTGTGTTAAACTGTCGGATATTGTAAGGGGCGGGACATTTCCCAAACACACTCGAAGCGCTGACCAATCACAACACACTGCTCCAGCCGACCAATCAGAGCACAGTGTGCTTTTCAGAAGGAGGGGCTAATAATCAATAAACCTGCTCTAGTAGAGCCTGAAACACAAGACTTATCTTTATCTTGTGCTTTGGGTTGTGTGACCCAAATTAATTGACATTAAATTACTACATTTTTAGCTAACTGTGATTTGTATATGTACATTTCTGAAATGCATAACTTGGACAGTCTCCTCTGATAACAGATCACTGTAAACTGTAATGTGGACTCATGCTCTTTCTGTAAAGCTGCTGAATTGAGTTCCAGGAGTCACTCTTCCTGAAACGTCTCTCTGTTCCTCCCAGACTCTCCGGCATCTGATGGAGAAGGAGCGCGTCAAGGGGTTCGTCCACTGCATCGTGGCCCAGAAGCCCCGCGAGGGCATCAGTCACATGATCCAGTCCAGCGGGTTGGGTGGCATGAGGCACAACACTGTGGTCATGGGCTGGCCACTCGCCTGGAGGCAGAGCGAAGACCCGCAGAGCTGGAAGACCTTCATCAGTGAGTGTCCTCCCAGCACACCTGCACACGCCTCGGGGATTACAGTTCATCATTTAATCATTGAGCAGACGCTTTTATCCAAAGCGACCAATAGAAGCAGTCAAACTAACAGTAGGACAACAGTATGCAAGTGCTATGACCCTTCCCAGTGTAGTCTAACGCAGTACATGTACCTTTATTATATGTCATAGCTAGATAGATATAGAATAGAAAAGAAGAGAAGGTGTTAGTATTAATGGATCAAGCGGTGCCGGAAAAAAAGACGCGTCTTCAGACCGCGTGAGGTACTTTGTGTTGTACGTTGCCATGACGTCCACGCGCACAAAACTGCAACAGTGTATTTTACAAGGTAACATGATGTAACCTTGCTATGTGTCGCGCGTCATTACGCTCTTCTACGTCATTGCACACGCGCAGTCCTTTCAGTTTCCACCCTTTCAGTCCGCTCAAGTGTTTACGTGTTCTCTCCATCGAAGTAACAAAAATATACTTTAAATGGTTTTAATTGTAATAAACGAAATGAATCGCTGAGATCAGTTCTGAGGCTTTTAAAGAGCCCCTATTATGTGTTTTCAGATGACCATTTTTTATTATGATTTTTGTTATGATGATAGAATCTAATTAATATAATATATAATATAATCTAAAAGTTCTGCAAAGATCAAAGTTTTTGTCTCCTAACAGAAAGTGATTCTGAACTGAAACGAGTCGTCAGTAAGACGCTGTTTTGATGAGACTGATACGGTGAAACCCATGCCATCGTTACTGTCCGCATCACTGTGATCAAGAGCTGAGATTCAGATATGATAATGAGCGTTTGCTTTCTGACCAATCACAGCAGAGCAGCTCTCAGAGAGGCGGGGTTTAGAGAGACGTTTCAGACACTGAGGGCCCTATTTTAACGATCTGAAACGCAAGTGTCAAAGCGCAAAGCGCAAGTAACTTTGTGGGCGGGTCTTGGCGCTGTTGCTATTTTCCCGGCGGGATAAATGACTCTTGCGCCCGGCGCAAATCTAAAAGGGGTTGGTCTGAAGTAGCTTCATTATTCATAGGTGTGGTTTGGGCGTAACGTGAAATAAACCAATCAGAGCATCATCTCACATTCCCTTTAAGAGCAGACGCACTTTTTCCTTGGCGTATTGCTATTATAACGGCGGATTTGCCAGGCGCGCGCCAAGAGCGGTTCACAGCCGAGGAGAGCAACGCTCTCGTCACGGCCGTAAAACACAGAGAAGTGACATTGGGGATGGGAGAAACACACACAAATTAGCTTCGGCTAAACAGGCATATAATAATGTGGGTAAATGTGTAAGCTAGATGTATGCTTTTATAATAAATTATTATATTTATAATAAATTGTCTATCTATCTATCTATCTATCGTTTGTAATAATATGATTTGCAAAAATGAAAACTGCTGCTTCTGTGTAGATTAGAGAATCACAGTGTATGAGCGTTTGTGCACTCTATACATTATGGTCAAGCATGCGGCCTTAAAATAGCATAATGAACAACGCACAACGCGTCACTGACTTTAGACTAGGTTTTTTCTGGCCAGTGGCGCAATTGTTTTATGGAACAGTAAAATAGCACCAGGGAACGTTTGCGCCGGAACACGCCTCCTTTTTTGCGCTGAACCGCCCAGGGAGCGCAAGTTCATTCCCTAGTTTAGCGACGTGCTTCTGTGGAGGGAAAAGCAAAATAGGAATGAAACATGCGTCGGTGTACAAAGTCAATTGCGCTGGGTGCAAGATAGGGCCCTGATTCTGCGATGAGTGTTTTGTGAGGGAGTTCTCTCAGTCTCTCTCTCCTGGTTTAGACACGGTGCGCGTCACCACGACGGCTCATCTGGCTCTACTGGTGCCCAAGAACATCTCTCTGTTCCCGAGCAACAGCGAGCCGTGCACCGAGGGCTTCATCGACGTGTGGTGGATCGTGCATGACGGAGGGATGCTGATGCTTCTGCCATTCCTGCTCAGACAACACAAGGTGTGTGTGTGTGTGTGTGTGTTTCTATATATATCCTGTTTTACAATACCAATACCTAAACATCTTTATTCTTTATTCATCTGTAGTCCTGAAGTGTCACTAGTGTCTCCCCTGTGAACGCCTCCTTCCCTTTACCTCTAGATAAAACATAAATGATTAATTAATACATACGTGTATAAAAACATTTACCAAGCCTAGCAAATGAAGGCATGACTACACACTCTCAGACACACACCCTCACACAACTGTATAGTGAGAATAAACCAAATAAAAATAAGTTATCACTTCAATAAACAGAAAACCCTTAACTAAAAGCTAAATGAAGAACTTCCCTTTGAGTTAAGTGGATTTCTGTTCCAGTGTAATCATAAACTCACTTAATTGTGGTCAGTTTCACAGAAAACAAGAGTTGATAGTCATGTGATGTTGTATGTGGAGTAAATGCCGATGTTTGTGTCAGGTGTGGCGTAAGTGCTCCATGCGCATCTTCACCGTGGCTCAGATGGAGGACAACTCCATCCAGATGAAGAAGGACCTGGCCACGTTCCTGTACCACCTGCGCATCGACGCCTACGTGGAGGTCGTGGAGATGGTGAGCAACACACTCTGCGAACATGTGTCCTTGTAACACATGTAGTTACTGTAGTAATAACAGTAAATTATGCATAATTACAGGCAAATAACCTAAAGCAAACCTTAATTCTAACTCTGACCCTGTAGTAAGTACATGTAGTTATTTATAATACTCAGTTCATAAATGCACTGTAACACGGACACCTTAAAAATAAAGTGTAACATATTTTAAATGGATAATGTTTTCGATTCCCATCCCTATTATACACATTATTATCGTACCAATAAAATCCAAGTTCGTATGTGTTAAAGTCTCCCTGTAGTCAATAATTTTATCCCTTAAGCTCGTCTTTAATCACCAAAATTACATTTGTAAACGTTTTTTCCTTGAAAAAATTCTTCATGCCTTAAAATATCTTGAATGTAACTCGACACCCTCGCCTCATTTAGTATGCGCGGTTCTATGAATATGCAAATGAGCCCCGCCTCCACTCACTCACTCAGCTCAGAGATCCACTGGTTGACGATCACACGTTGATCTGATTGGTTTCCATTTTCAAAACATGTACATATTGAATAAAACCTGTTTTGTAGTTGAATATGTCAGCATGTTATAATCTGATTTATGGTGAGATTTTGTGAGTTAAAGGTCAAAGGTCGTTGTGTGTCTTTCAGCACGACAGTGACATCAGCGCGTACACGTACGAGAGGACTCTGATGATGGAGCAGAGATCGCAGATGCTTCGGCAGATGCGTCTCTCCAAGTCGGACCGAGAGAGAGAGGTGAGCGAAGAGAGAGCGTGTGTGTGTGTGTGTGTGTGTGTGTGTTCATATGAAATGCTCACTTCATCTGCTCATGTGACCTTTCACCTGGACTCGATCTGAAGAGAGTTCGCTGGAGCTTTGATGACGTGAGTTCAAGCTTTCGTTCAGCTCTAGTGACAGACGTAGCCTGTGTTTGAAGGCTAAGAGAGTGTGTGTTCGTGTGTAGTCGGGGTGTGCGATATATATCCTGATTGCTTTTTAACAATGTGAGCATTGTGTAATTTACTCTATTAAAATGCATTTATAATGCCCTCAATATTCAAGATAAAGGGCAAAAACACATCTGTATATCTTTTATATTTATATCATTTAATGTAGTCAATAGCACATGAAGAGTGCCGTTTTTCTCCAGATATCAGCACGATTACAAGTGTGATTTGTTGATTTTATACAACAGGTCAATAAAAAAGAAGTTAATATTTAGTGACTTAGATTTGAGACACAATATTGTCCATTTCGCCATCAAAAAATAGTTCCAGACAAAGATCCAGGACGGTTTCACGTCTCTGAGCGACACACAGCAGTGTCTCCTTACTGAATGAACGAGTCGGTTGAATGAATGATTCAATGACTCACTCACTCATTAACAGGGACTTGTTGAATGATTCAATGACTCACTCACTCATTAACAGGGACTTGTTGAATGATTCAATGACTCACTCACTCATTAACAGTGACTTGATGAATGATTCAATGACTCACTCACTCATTAACAGTGACTTGTTGAATGATTCAATGACTCACTCACTCATTGATATTGCCCCCGATTTGACACAAAATATGATGCATACATTTAAATAGGTTAAAAACGTCTTTATAAAGTTAAAATACCCATAAAATTATTAATCTAATTATCGTTATCAATAAAATCCCAGAAAATATCGAGAAATATAGATTTTTTTTTGTCAGTATCGCACACCCGTAGTGTGTCTTGTTTTGTCTGCTTGTAGGTTTCACTGTCCCTCGAACCCTAGAAAGACAGCAGTAGACACAGAACCCTAGAAAGACAGCAGGAGACACAGAACCCTAGAGAGACAGCAGGAGACACAGAACCCTAGAGAGACAGCAGTAGACACAGACCCCTAGAGAGACAGCAGGAGACACAGACCCCTAGAGAGACAGCAGGAGACACAGACCCCTAGAGAGACAGCAGGAGACACAGAACCCTAGAGAGACAGCAGGAGACACAGAACCCTAGAGAGACAGCAGGAGACACAGAACCCTAGAGAGACAGCAGGAGACACAGAACCCTAGAGAGACAGCAGTAGACACAGACCCCTAGACAGACAGCAGTAGACACAGACCCCTAGACAGACAGCAGGAGACACAGAACCCTAGAAAGACAGCAGGAGACACAGAACCCTAGAAAGACAGCAGGAGACACAGAACCCTAGAGAGACAGCAGGAGACGCAGAACCCTAGAGAGACAGCAGGAGACGCAGAACCCTAGAGAGACAGCAGTAGACACTACTGTGAGACACAGAACCCTAGAAAGACAGCAGGAGACACAGAACCCTAGAAAGACAGCAGGAGACACAGAACCCTAGAGAGACAGCAGGAGACACAGAACCCTAGAGAGACAGCAGGAGACACAGAACCCTAGAGAGACAGCAGTAGACACAGAACCCTAGAGAGACAGCAGGAGACACAGAACCCTAGAGAGACAGCAGGAGACACAGAACCCTAGAGAGACAGCAGTAGACACTACTGTGAGACACAGAACCCTAGAAAGACAGCAGGAGACACAGAACCCTAGAAAGACAGCAGGAGACACAGAACCCTAGAGAGACAGCAGGAGACACAGAACCCTAGAGAGACAGCAGGAGACACAGAACCCTAGAGAGACAGCAGGAGACACAGAACCCTAGAAAGACAGCAGGAGACACAGAACCCTAGAAAGACAGCAGGAGACACAGAACCCTAGAGAGACAGCAGGAGACGCAGAACCCTAGAGAGACAGCAGGAGACGCAGAACCCTAGAGAGACAGCAGTAGACACTACTGTGAGACACAGAACCCTAGAAAGACAGCAGGAGACACAGAACCCAGAACCCTAGAGAGACAGCAGGAGACACAGAACCCTAGAGAGACAGCAGGAGACACAGAACCCTAGAGAGACAGCAGGAGACACAGAACCCTAGAGAGACAGCAGTAGACACTACTGTGAGACACAGAACCCTAGAAAGACAGCAGGAGACACAGAACCCTAGAAAGACAGCAGGAGACACAGAACCCTAGAGAGACAGCAGGAGACACAGAACCCTAGAGAGACAGCAGGAGACACAGAACCCTAGAGAGACAGCAGTAGACACAGAACCCTAGAGAGACAGCAGTAGACACAGAACCCTAGAGAGACAGCAGGAGACACAGAACCCTAGAGAGACAGCAGTAGACACTACTGTGAGACACAGAACCCTAGAAAGACAGCAGGAGACACAGAACCCTAGAGAGACAGCAGGAGACACAGAACCCTAGAGAGACAGCAGTAGACACAGAACCCTAGAGAGACAGCAGGAGACACAGAACCCTAGAGAGACAGCAGGAGACACAGAACCCTAGAGAGACAGCAGGAGACACAGAACCCTAGAGAGACAGCAGTAGACACAGAACCCTAGAGAGACAGCAGGAGACACAGAACCCTAGAGAGACAGCAGGAGACACAGAACCCTAGAGAGACAGCAGGAGACACAGAACCCTAGAGAGACAGCAGGAGACACAGAACCCTAGAAAGACAGCAGGAGACACAGAACCCTAGAAAGACAGCAGGAGACACAGAACCCTAGAGAGACAGCAGGAGACACAGAACCCTAGAGAGACAGCAGGAGACACAGAACCCTAGAGAGACAGCAGTAGACACTACTGTGAGACACAGAACCCTAGAAAGACAGCAGGAGACACAGAACCCTAGAAAGACAGCAGGAGACACAGAACCCTAGAGAGACAGCAGGAGACACAGAACCCTAGAGAGACAGCAGGAGACACAGAACCCTAGAGAGACAGCAGTAGACACAGAACCCTAGAGAGACAGCAGGAGACACAGAACCCTAGAGAGACAGCAGGAGACACAGAACCCTAGAGAGACAGCAGTAGACACTACTGTGAGACACAGAACCCTAGAAAGACAGCAGGAGACACAGAACCCTAGAAAGATAGCAGGAGACACAGAACCCTAGAGAGACAGCAGGAGACACAGAACCCTAGAGAGACAGCAGGAGACACAGAACCCTAGAGAGACAGCAGTAGACACAGAACCCTAGAGAGACAGCAGTAGACACAGAACCCTAGAAAGACAGCAGGAGACACAGAACCCTAGAAAGAGAGAGACAGCAGGAGACACAGAACCCTAGAAAGACAGCAGGAGACACAGAACCCTAGAAAGACAGCAGGAGACACAGAACCCTAGAAAGACAGCAGGAGACACAGAACCCTAGAGAGACAGCAGGAGACACAGAACCCTAGAGAGACAGCAGGAGACACAGAACCCTAGAGAGACAGCAGTAGACACTACTGTGAGACACAGAACCCTAGAAAGACAGCAGGAGACACAGAACCCTAGAGAGACAGCAGGAGACACAGAACCCTAGAGAGACAGCAGGAGACACAGAACCCTAGAGAGACAGCAGGAGACACAGAACCCTAGAGAGACAGCAGGAGACACAGAACCCTAGAAAGACAGCAGGAGACACAGAACCCTAGAGAGACAGCAGGAGACACAGAACCCTAGAGAGACAGCAGGAGACACAGAACCCTAGAGAGACAGCAGTAGACACAGAACCCTAGAGAGACAGCAGGAGACACAGAACCCTAGAGAGACAGCAGGAGACACAGAACCCTAGAGAGACAGCAGGAGACACAGAACCCTAGAGAGACAGCAGGAGACACAGAACCCTAGAGAGACAGCAGGAGACACAGAACCCTAGAAAGACAGCAGGAGACACAGAACCCTAGAGAGACAGCAGGAGACACAGAACCCTAGAGAGACAGCAGGAGACACAGAACCCTAGAGAGACAGCAGTAGACACAGAACCCTAGAGAGACAGCAGTAGACACAGAACCCTAGAAAGACAGCAGGAGACACAGAACCCTAGAAAGAGAGAGACAGCAGGAGACACAGAACCCTAGAAAGACAGCAGGAGACACAGAACCCTAGAGAGACAGCAGGAGACACAGAACCCTAGAAAGACAGCAGTAGACACAGAACCCTAGAGAGACAGCAGGAGACAGAACCCTAGAGAGACAGCAGGAGACACAGAACCCTAGAGAGACAGCAGGAGACACAGAACCCTAGAGAGACAGCAGGAGACACAGAACCCTAGAGAGACAGCAGGAGACACAGAACCCTAGAGAGACAGCAGGAGACACAGAACCCTAGAGAGACAGCAGGAGACACAGAACCCTAGAGAGACAGCAGGAGACACAGAACCCTAGAAAGACAGCAGTAGACACAGAACCCTAGAAAGACAGCAGTAGACACAGAACCCTAGAGAGACAGCAGGAGACAGAACCCTAGAGAGACAGCAGGAAACACAGAACCCTAGAGAGACAGCAGGAGACACAGAACCCTAGAGAGACAGCAGGAGACACAGAACCCTAGAGAGACAGCAGTAGACACAGAACCCTAGAGAGACAGCAGGAGACACAGAACCCTAGAGAGACAGCAGGAGACACAGAACCCTAGAGAGACAGCAGGAGACACAGAACCCTAGAGAGACAGCAGGAGACACAGAACCCTAGAGAGACAGCAGGAGACACAGAACCCTAGAAAGACAGCAGGAGACACAGAACCCTAGAGAGACAGCAGGAGACACAGAACCCTAGAGAGACAGCAGGAGACACAGAACCCTAGAGAGACAGCAGGAGACACAGAACCCTAGAGAGACAGCAGGAGACACAGAACCCTAGAGAGACAGCAGGAGACACAGAACCCTAGAAAGACAGCAGTAGACACAGAACCCTAGAAAGACAGCAGTAGACACAGAACCCTAGAGAGACAGCAGGAGACAGAACCCTAGAGAGACAGCAGGAAACACAGAACCCTAGAGAGACAGCAGGAGACACAGAACCCTAGAGAGACAGCAGGAGACACAGAACCCTAGAGAGACAGCAGTAGACACAGAACCCTAGAGAGACAGCAGGAGACACAGAACCCTAGAGAGACAGCAGGAGACACAGAACCCTAGAGAGACAGCAGGAGACACAGAACCCTAGAAAGACAGCAGTAGACACAGAACCCTAGAGAGACAGCAGTAGACACAGAACCTACCACGAATAATGAGGGTTATTATTATAGTTATCTGAAGCTAAAACTATCAATAAATCAACATTTTTCTCAGATGTGTATCAGTATATTGGACCGGTGCAGCTCTTAAAGTGAGCAGCCTAATATTGCTATAACATTGATAGAGTGTGTGAGTGTGTTCTGAAGCGTGTGTGTGTGTGTGTCAGGCACAGCTGGTGAAGGACAGGAACTCAATGCTGCGTCTGACGAGCATCGGCTCTGACGAGGACGACGACACCGACGGGCCGGAGAAGAGCTCGGACCACCGGCGGGTCCACATGACCTGGACCAAAGACCGCGCCCTGCAGCTGCTCAGCAACACACACACACACACACACACGGCCTCGTGCTGCAGCACACCGGAGGGCTTCAGAGACATGCTGAACATACGCCCGTGAGACGCTCACACACACACACACACACACACACTCAGACTGATACAGTGGTGCTGGAAAACTTTCTGTTTTTAGGGTGCAAATTATACTATGATTAAATACGGTAAAAAATACCGAAAAATATATATATATTTATATTTCACCTCCTTAAATTACTGTTAAAATGCTTTATGCTGTAATTTTAATGTTTATTCTTTAAGTATTTTATTTATTTATTTAAATATTTATTTTAATTATATTACTTTTATATCAAGTATTAAAATTATAAATATATTGGATTTAATAAAAAAGTATTTTTATTTATTTAAATATTTATTATTTATTTAATTGTATTACTATTATTATCAGTATATTTATAATGATTACAATTATAATTACAATTAAAATGATAAATAATTCCAAATAATAGTATGTTTTAATTATGTAATGTTTTAATAATTACTGTTAAAATGCTTTATGCTGTTATTTTAATGTTTAATGTTATAATATTTCTATTATTAAAATTACAAGTAATATTACATTATATTATAATTATTATTTACAAGTATATTTTAATATTATTTATGTTCATACAATTATATTATTTGCAGTTGCAGTAATAAATATTGTATTTATTATAATTATAATATATTATTTACATTTATTGATTTAGATTAGCGGATGCTTTTATCCAATGCGACCTGCAAACAATTCATCTTAAATATAATAGTATAATAGTAAACATATATATGTGTGTGTGTGTGTGTGTGTGTGTATATGTATAGTAAAGAATTCAATATATTTATATATTTATTAGATTTAAATATTTATGATTCTAATATTTAACTTTATATTTGCATATTTCTAATAATAATATTTGTTATTATTAAAATGACAAATGTTATAATGTAATATATTATAATGTAATATATTATAATATATGAATAAATATAATCATTTTCAATATATTTGTATATATTTAATAAATTAAAATATTTAATTTTATAATAGCATATTTATACTAATAATTATTGTTATTAAAATGGCAATGTTGTATATATATATATATAACTATTTAAATATGTATTTTATAAATTATTTTAATTTATTTATAAATATTATAATTATAATAATAATATTTGCATTTATTCATTCGGCACACTTTTATCCAAAGTGACTCACAAATGATAATTCTTAAATATAAAACAGTAAAATAAAAAATAAAAATAGTAATAGTAAATATTACAATTATAAATATATTATATTTAATAAAAACATTTTTATTTTTTTTAATTGGATTGCTTTTATATCAAATATTAAAATAATCAATATATTTAATAAAACATTTTTTAATTAATTAATTTAGATTAGATTTTATTTTAATTGTATTCCTACTATATCAGCATATTTATAATAATTACTATAATTACAAAATACTACTGTTTTATTATATCATGTTATAATAATATAATGTTTGAATATTTAAGTGTAATTAATTAGAGTATTTCTGGCAGAGATCAGTCTAATGTTCGGCGGATGCACACGGCTGTGAAACTCAACGAGGTGATCGTCAACAAGTCCCATGATGCTCGGCTGGTGCTGCTCAACATGCCCGGGCCGCCCAGGAACACGGACGGGGACGAGAACTGTATCCTTCTGCCGATCATGTCTTCTAGAATATAATAACTGTATACGTGATATCCGTGGTCAGTCGTGGGTCGTGTGTGGCATTACAGTGTTTAAAAATGGCATTAAAAAGCATTCCTGCAGAAACCCTGAATGACCGAAACACTGAGAAAATCTCCTTTAAAGGTCATTTATGTTGGCGATTGTGCAGCATTCACTCACACAAACACATGCTTCATATATTTACGGTAGGAAGTTTACAAAATATCTTCATGGATCATGATCTTTACTTAATATCCTCATGATTTTTGGCATTAAAGAAAAATCAATACAATGTATTGTTGGCTATTGCCACAGGCAGTGTCTCCTTACTGAATGAACGAGTCAGTTGAATGAATGATTCAATGACTCACTCACTCACTCATTAACAGTGACTTGTTGAATGATTCAATGACTCACTCACTCATTAACAGTGACTTGTTGAATGATTCAATGACTCACTCACTCATTAACAGTGACTTGTTGAATGATTCAATGACTCACTCACTCATTAACAGTGACTTGTTGAATGATTCAATGACTCACTCACTCACTCATTAACAGTGACTTGTTGAATGATTCAGTGACTCACTCACTCATTAACAGTGACTTGTTGAATGATTCAATGACTCACTCACTCATTAACAGTGACTTGTTGAATGATTCAATGACTCACTCACTCATTAACAGTGACTTGTTGAATGATTCAATGACTCACTCACTCATTAACAGTGACTTGTTGAATGATTCAATGACTCACTCACTCACTAACAGTGACTTGTTGAATGATTCAATGACTCACTCACTCATTAACAGTGACTTGTTGAATGATTCAGTGACTCACTCACTCATTAACAGTGACTTGTTGAATGATTCAGTGACTCACTCATTAACAGTGACTTGTTGAATGATTCAATGACTCACTCACTCATTAACAGTGACTTGTTGAATGATTCAATGACTCACTCACTGTGTCCTGTTGTTCACTTCTCCGGATGCTCCTTGACTCGTTCCCTCAGACATGGAGTTCCTGGAAGTGTTGACCGAGGGACTCGAGCGAGTCCTGCTGGTGCGCGGAGGAGGAAGTGAGGTCATCACCATCTACTCCTGAGAGCCAATCACACGGCGGCGAGAGGGATGCGTACGTCTGAGTCTGCTCGATCACTGAGGAGAATCTCTCGCCTGCGCCGTAATAATGACAATAACAATAATAATAATCATTCGACTTTAGTTTCTGCGCCGCCACAACCGTATGACAACATGCAGCAATATCTGTGCACACATATGATGTCATCGAACCAGGTGCATGTGACGGACCAATCGCGCGACTGACTCAGGGCTGAAGCGTTTGATACTGGACCTAGTGTGTGTGTGTGTGTGTGTGTGTGTGAGTGAGAGAGCAGGAGTTCAAAGGGGAATTGATATTAGAGATGACTGACTAAAGTGTAAAGTATATTTGGTATATAACAGTCGGTGTGTGTGTCACGCAGAGGATCGAGCGCTTGGAGAGTAGATGTGGACAGAATGGGGCTTTGGCTGATTTACACTGGAAGTGACGACGCCAAACCTGACATCATCAGAAATATACATTTTGACATTTGAAATTTCTGATATATATATATTTTTTTTACGAGTTCAATGTAGGAATAAATACATATACACATAAATAAACGTGGAAATAAATAAATGATTTTTTTTTTGGAAAAAAATACATTTTTACCTAAATAAGGAAATAAAAGTATCAATAAGGAACTTTTTTTTTGACATTACTTCGTTTATTTATTTATGTTTTTTTTTTTTATGTTTTTTTTTCTTGTTTATGTATGTATTTGTTGTTATGTCAGGTTTGGCGTCCCATAATGGTCACGTGACCCTGCTCGGCTCGCGTTCGTCCCGCATGGAAACCCTGAATGCGAAACAGGAGATCATCGCAGCAATACACGCATTCCCGTCCCGCGGATCCGGGTGTTTAACACTCGCTCCGGCTGTACATCCCTGCAGTGATCGTGTTTCTGTCCCGCTTTACTTGTGGAGGTTCATGCTTTTTTATTTTTTAACTTTTTATCATGAGTTGCTCATATGTTTGTGTGCAGGGATTGTGAATCTCTTTGTCACTGTTCATCATCTCAAGTGTTATCTGCTGTTTTTCTCACGTTAAATAATAATAAAACGAGTTAAACGTCTCTTTTAAATATGCAAACTCTGTGTTTGTCTTGTTTCTTATGGACAAATAAGGCTAATAGCAACAGTGGAGATTTATATTCTCATATTAATGTTTCGGATAAATATGGAATAAATGAGTAAAAACAGAACTATATTAATCTTACAGATATGATTCCCTCTACCTTGTTGTTGTTAGTGAAATATCTAATAAAATAAATAATAATTTGAGTTTAAATATCCCTCATTCTTCATTAACGGGGTCAGTATTATGGAGACCAAATGTACAAATAAATGTTTTTTTTTTTTTAAATGGCTAATAACAATTACAGCATTTGCTCAAATGTATTTTTTTTTTTTAGAAGGCATAATTTTTTATTTAACCCTCTGATTTTTTTATTTTATTTATTATTAAATGTTTTTTACTATATTTTAGTCCGATAATACTCTATTTAATATTTTGTATTTTCAGGGGTTGTTTATGGTACTAAATTGTAATTTAGTAATTAATGTAATAATTATGCGGTAGTTATAACCTATTTTTTACAGTCTATGGTTATAACATGAAATTGACTCAATATTTACGTCACATTTACCTCAGCAAAGCCATTTAATGACCACGTGACTAGAAAAAAATATCTTAGTATTTGATAAAATAATACATTTTAATATTTATGAACTATAATAAAATTAGCGTTTTACTAAATACGTGTACTATATTGCATATTGATTATATATTTTTTGCTTATAACGTTAAAATATTACATTGTTATTATAATAAATGTACATATTTCTGTCATTAAGCTCAGTTTTTCACTGATGTTTCTGACAGGACTTTGTTTGTATGATGGGTAAATACTCACAAAGCAAGATAGCTTAAATTTACACCGAACTATAAAGTATATTTATTGAAAACATCCCATATATTATATTAAAGTCTTTACGGAAGGAAAACCCCAACGGTTTCTGTAATGGGCGGGGCTCTACGTCACTTCCGCTCATCTCTAACCCGGAAGATCGGGTGCCATGATGGGCGATTTGTTTGTGTTTTTTCCGCGAGAATCGCTTTGATCGGACACACACAAACACACACACACACAAACAGAGAGAAAAGCGTGTCGATTTCAGGGCGAGTATGGAGGTAAGAAGACAAAGCTGTCAGTAGAAAGTGCTGAATGTGTGTATAAGTTAGAGCCCGAAGCATCAGTAAAAACTCATTCAGTCCCATCAGCACACTCCTCTTCAAATATCCACAATTATTCGATTAAATATACACTCATAAACACCTTAATGTATTGTAAGAATAAGCCCGGAGCCATTGAAGTATTAATTATATAGTCATGATATGGAACACGTAATGTTTTACTCTTTAATAGGCCGTGGGACATACCATTACCGCGCGCCAATGGGGGGGTTATTATTTATTAAACGACACATTTAATTACTAATAATGGTGTTTACATTCTTCTCGTTTTAGTTGTGTGTATTTACGATGTGTTTTAATACCGGTATGTTTATAAAAGAGTGTCATTTGCAGTACGCATCGCTTTATGTTATGTGTTATATCGGACCTCGTCCCCCCTCGAGTGTCAGATCCGTGATTCCGGCTCGATTGCGGTTCCTGGAGCTCGTGCACGAGCAGCGCTGAGATCAGCTGGAAAAGCGCGAGTCGATCGGATGTTTTTAAACGCACATATTTATTAACGCGTTTCAAAGCCTTCATAACAACAGCTGATTCTCTTAATTCGCGAAGAGTGTTGTTGTGTGTGTTAATGTATAACGGGTGTGTCACGTGCTGTGCTGTCATTCACCTCACGTCAATGCGGACTCGAGTCGGAATCATCAAACGCGACTGATTCAGTGTGTCTGTGTCTCGTGTTAAGAGTGTAAAATGTGTTTTAAAGGGTTGTAACTGTTGTTTTTGCATGTGATCGGAACCGCAGTGCGCGACTGCAGGCCTGAAATCGAGCGGAATGATCGAACGCGCGTGCCCGATTCAGTCCTCGTGACGTCACGGACTTCAGTGCGTTTTGACAGGTTCTCGCGTCGTTAGTTTTACGCTCCTCGGGTTTCGTAGGTCTCGGTGTCGCCGATTCACCGCGATATGGACCTGAATTTTTACGCAGATCTCTCGGACGGAAGCGGGAATCCCGGTGACCCGGAGTTCCTGGATCCGCAGGCGTTTAACGGATTCGATGCCGTGCAGAAGGTGACCGGAGCGCACGCTCATGGAAAACCTGGGAAATGTCAGGGAATTTAGTCTGATTTCTTCTGGGAAATTTATATTTTAAAGTTCCATATTTTTGTGTGTCAGAGTTGCGTGACCGTGACGTTATTATTTCTGTGAATTAATTTTAATATTAAATTGCTCTTTTTGAGGGCAGTGTCTTTAAATTATCTTTAAATAATTTTTTCCTGTTTTTTGAGGAACATCCATGAAGCTCATTTATATTTTAAATTATTTATTTTTGTATATTATTTTTTATGTTAAATTGATTTTCGTGAGTTTTTTGAAAACTTTCTATAAATTATTTCTGTGAAACAGATTTTTTTTGAAGAACATTCGAGCAACATTTTTATATTGTTATGTTTTGTATATTTGTAGATTATTTGTAATATTAAATTGCTCTTTATGAATGCAATTTCTATACATTTTCTGTAAATTATTTTCATGAAACAAGATTTTTTTGAAGAACTTTCACTCAGCTTCTATATATTTTAATTTTCGATGTTTAATTTTCCTTTATTTTTGTTTATTAAATATAAAATTTCTCCTCTCATTCTGAAAATGTGTATAGTGGTTGATTATAGTAATTTGATCATTTTATAAGTGTTTACCAGGTACTAAAATCCCCTGGGTCTGTATTAAGACATCGTTATGTTTTAATCAGTTTGCATCAGCATTCACATTATTAAAGTTCGTAATTATGAATTGATATAAGATACGTTCCTCATGTTGTGTGTTTGTGTTTTCCTCAGTTCCCAGGAGGCAATGACAACTTCCTGTCCATCAGCGACGAGGGGCATCACTTCCTGTCCTCCTCAGAGGTACGACTCTCCACGTTCCCCGCGCAAATCCAGCACGCAGAGGTGCCTCACACACATTCTCACACACACTCTCACACACACTCTCACACACACACACACACTGACCCACTCTCACACTGACCCACACTCACACTCAAACACACACTCATTATCATAACATGAATCATGTCATGATTTCAGCCTTTGGTTTTGTTGAAATGTTTAACAGTAAATCTAACAGTTTAACAGTTTAAGTCGATCATCATCGTGTGTGTGTGTTTGTGTGTGTGTGTGCAGACGTTTCACACTCCCAGTCTGGGTGACGAGGAGTTTGAGATCCCGCCGATCTCGCTGGACCCGGACTCACTCACACACACACTCACACACACAGACTCGGCTCTCGGCGTGTCTGATGTCGTGGCTCACTTCGGGGAGGGCTCCGGTGTTCCCGGGAACGCTGTGGTGGGAGGAAACGACCCGTCGTTCGCATCGACCTTCGTGAGCGCGCCGGCGCCACTGGAGCACCTGAGCCTGATGGTGCGCTCACACACACACACTCACACACACTACACTGAGCTGAACATGTGCTTAAAGGGATAGTTCACCCGAAAATGAAAATTAGCCCATGATCTACTCTCCCTCAAGCCATCCTCGGTGTATATGACATTACTCTTTCAGACGAATACAGTCAGAGTTATATAAAAAAATGTCCTGGCTCTTCCAAGCTTTATAATGGAAGTGAATGGCCGTTTCTGTTTTAAAGTCCATAAAAGTGCATCTATCCATGATAAAAGTGCGTCTATCCATCATAAAAGTGCATCTATCCATGATAAAAGTACATCTATCCATCATAAAAGTGCGTCTATCCATCATAAAAGTGCATCTATCCATCATAAATGTGCATCTGTCCATCATAAAAGTGCATCTATCCATGATAAAAGTGCATCTCTCCATCATAAAAGTGCATCTATCCATGATAAAAGTGCATCTATCATGATAAAAGTGCATCAATCCATCATAAAAGTGCATCTATCCATGATAAAAGTGCATCTATCCATGATAAAAGTGCATCAATCCATCATAAAAGTGCATCAATCCATGATAAAAGTGCATCTATCCATGATAAAAGTGCATCTATCCATGATAAAAGTGCGTCTATCCATCATAAAAGTGCATCTATCCATGATAAAAGTACATCTATCCATGATAAAAGTGCATCTATCCATCATTAAAGTGCATCTATCCATCATAAAAGTGCATCTCTCCATCATAAAAGTGCATCTATCCATCATAAAAGTGCATCTCTCCATCATAAAAGTGCATCTATCCATGATAAAAGTGCATCTCTCCATCATAAAAGTGCATCTATCCATCATAAAAGTGCATCTATCCATCATAAAAGTGCATCTATCCATCATAAAAGTGCATCTATCCATCATAAAAGTGCATCTATCCATCATAAGTGATTTTCAGATTTAGTTTGTGCGCAGTACCAAACGCTTCCACTAGAGGACAACCAGACTCCATCACTGCCCATATAAGGGCGCCTTCATTTCCATATGTGGTTTGAGTTATCTGAACCATACATTTCTATAATTTTAAATTTCCAATAATTTTAAAGTAAACATCCTATTCTGAAGTAGTATGGGAAGTTTGGCAGAATTTTATATGAATTCGGCCTCTAATAAACGCAGAAAAACACGTATGTGCCGCATCACAAATATTTTTTTCCGTTATATTTAAAACATCGTTTTAAATTGAACATCCTCGTTAAATTGAATGGATGTTATCTTTTGAACTCTTGACATAGAAACAAACCGAGATTTCTACCAATCTTTCATGATTTTTCATGTTCATCACTATTTCAAAAGATAGGCCTGAACACGCCTGATGAGTATGAAATATTCTTGTTGCAAACTGATCAATTACGGCTCCTCTGTAATATATTTAAAAAAACTGTCACAAAATATGAAAACTAGAGACTGTAAGCTTTCAAATGATATATAGTTTGTCAATATTACTTTAGGTTTTTACTTGGATATTATTGTTTTAAATGTATAATGGCAAACGTCACATGCATTAATATGTTCTTAATATGAATTTTCCAGGAGAATTAATGTTTTATGTTTTTCCCACTGCAGGATCTCGGCCATCCGATTGGTTCTCAGTTCAGTAGCTCTTCTCCGATGACCATCGACGTCCCTCTGAGTGACATGAACCACGGCCTGTTGGGCCACAACCAGCTGACCACCATCGACCAATCAGAGCTCAGCGCGCAGCTCGGCCTGAGTCTAGGGGGCGGAGCCATCCTGCCCCGCCCACAGTCACCTGACCAGCCGCTGTCCGCCACCGACTCGCCGTCTGACTCGCTGCACGACGACGACATGGACGATTTCAGACGGGTGGGTTTTGCGTTTGCCACCATCTTTTTTTGTTTATTTATTAATGAGGTTTCTGTCAGTTTCCATTTTTAATTATCGGCATTGGTAGTTTTTCTATGTGGCCGATCGGTCTGAGTTGGGACTTTTATTTTGACATTTAAAGTTTACATTTGTTCATTTTACAGATTTTTTTTTTTCAAGCTTAAATTATTGTGTTCATTTTTAATTATCGGCATTGGGACTTTTATTCTGACATTCAAGTTTTTTTTTTTTTTTTTTAATTAATTAAATCAATATGGGTCGACCAATATTTCGATCAATCTTACGGAAAATTTTTGGGAGTGCAAAACGTTCTTGACTATTCTTACATTGTGAAGATTTTTATCCTTGCGAATGTTTGTTGAATGTGTCAGAACTGATCTCTGTTTCCCGTTCCCGCTCGTCTCTCCCCGTGTGTCGTGTCTCTCCGGCTCAGAAGAGCGTTCTGGTGGATTCTCCGGTGTCTCTGTCCGTGTCTCCGGGCGTTATCGCTCTCTCTCCGTCTCTGCCGGACCATCCCGTCCCAGCATCCTCTGCTCCCGTACGCAAAGGAGTCGGCGGGAAGAAGGGCCGGAAGAAGAAAGACCCGAACGAGCCACAGAAACCCGTGTCGGCGTACGCGCTGTTCTTCCGGGACACACAGGCCGCCATTAAAGGCCAGAATCCCAACGCCACGTTCGGAGAGGTTTCCAAGATCGTCGCCTCCATGTGGGATAGTTTGGGAGAAGAGCAGAAACAGGTACAAACATGCATTTGTTTACAGAAATATCTCAACAAGATGGACTAATGTTAAGGGGTTAAGAACATTTTGTCTTTAGAACTAGCCTAATGGTTGACTGATATATCAGCCGATATTTGGCATTTTTAATGATCGGCATTGGTAGTTTTTCTATGTGTCTGAGATGGGACTTTTATTTTGACACTTAAAGTTTAAATGGTTTTATTTTACAGAATTATTTTTTAATCAAGTTCAAATTATTGTATTTTTTTATTATCGGCACTGGTAGTTTTTCAATGTGGCTGATGAGTCTAAGATGGGACTTTTATTTTGATATTTAAAGTTTAAATTATTTTACAGATTTATTTTCTAAGCAAGTTCAAATTATTGTATTTTTTATTATCGGCATTGGTAGTTTTTCAATGTGGCTGATGTGCCTGAGATGGGACTTTTATTTTGACATTTAAAGTTTAAATGGTTTTATTTTACAGATTTATTTTTTAATCAAGTTCAAATTATTTTTATTTTTTATTATCGGCATTGGTAGTTTTTCAATGTGGCTGATGTGTCTGAGATGGGACTTTTATTTTGACATTTAACGTTTAAATGGTTTTATTTTACAGATTTATTTTTTAATCAAGTTCAAATTATTTTTATTTTTTATTATCGGCATTGGTAGTTTTTCAATGTGGCTGATGTGTCTGAGATGGGACTTTTATTTTGACATTTAAATTTTTTTTTTTTTAAGAAGTTCAACGAGATGGACAAACGAGTGCATTTGAGTGTTCAGACTCACACACACACACACACACGGATCAAAATCCTAATGTTTTTCCTTCAAAGTTCAAATTATTGTATTTTTTATTATCGGCATTGGTAGTTTTTCAATGTGGCTGATGTGCCTGAGATGGGACTTTTATTTTGACATTTAAAGTTTAAATGGTTTTATTTTACAGATTTATTTTTTAATCAAGTTCTCATTATTTTCATTTTTAATTATCGGCATTGGTAGTTTTTCAATGTGGCTGATGTGTCTGAGATGGGACTTTTATTTTGACATTTAACGTTTAAATGGTTTTATTTTACAGATTTATTTTTTAATCAAGTTCAAATTATTTTTATATTTTATTATCGGCATTGGTAGTTTTTCAATGTGGCTGATGTGTCTGAGATGGGACTTTTATTTTGACATTTAATTTTTTTTTTTTTTTAAGAAGTTCAACGAGATGGACAAACGAGTGCATTTGAGTGTTCAGACTCACACACACACACACACGGATCAAAATCCCAATGTTTTTCCTTCCCAGGTGTACAAGAGGAAGACGGAAGCGGCAAGGAAGGAGTATCTGAAGGCGCTGGCCGCTTATAAAGCCAATCAGCTGTCGCAGGTACAGGACACGCTCCAGTGCGCGGGATTTAAAGGCCTTGTTTATTATCGCCCGTCTCGGCTGATCAGATCTGAAGAACGACTCTGCGTTTACTCCTGTACTCAAACCTGGACGTTTAATAGCAGGGATGAATCATGTGACTTCAGTTGTTTCATTCCATTTCTGTAGTTGCAAATGTTGCATTTTGAGACAGACAAGGAAAAATTAAATCGATTACATCGTAACGATGCCAGTAGGTGGCAACAAGTGACTGTGTGAAGTGAAGTGTGTTTGTCATTGAATCATTCATTCAAGAGATTTGTTCAAAAACGCTACTGCTGCGTCTCCATTCGCCTACTTATTCTACGCCCTAAAAGTATTAACTCTTTTTGTGAAGATAAAGTAGACACTTCTGAGTGTGTAGCAGAAGAGTAGACGAGCTTTGGGACGTACTATCACATCACACAGTTGCGTCTTTAACGGTTGCTCTCGGTCGCTTAGTTACACGCACCTGTCAATCATGTCAAAGATAAAATCCTCCACATTTAATTCAATTTCCTGCTGTATTGGAGAGAGCTGACCGTTCACAAAGACCTGCCCCCTTTAGTTACTGTTGCTATGACAACGTGCTGACGGACAGGACAGCGCAGGTTTCGTACTTTTGATATGAAACTAAGTCTCAACTTTCAAATTTGGTCATTTTTTTAAAAGAAATGTAAACAATAAATACGGTTTTGTGACTCTTTAATGTGTCTGACAGATCGCTCCGTTAAAGCGGCTCGTGAACCGATCATCTCTTCCGTAAAGTTAATTTACAGCATCAAATAAACATGATGAACATCAGAAGGAATGTTGTTTTAACCGCGGAAAGACGTCAGGACACGCCGCTTTTCAAGTTCAAATCCTGCAACGTTGTCTACTAACTAATCTACTAACTCTCCTGACTGCTGTCGGATTGGGCGGATGGCGGATTATGATTGGTCAGATCGCCTGTCAATCAAACTCCCTGTGGTGAATTGCAGTAGTGCGTTGATCTGCAGTCGCGGGTATTTCATGTGGAGACTCTCCTTAAATTCATGCAAAGCGCAGTGGGTTGTGGGTAATATTTTGTCAGAACCTCAAGTAGTTTACATGTTATTTTGTTCAGTTGTCTGAGAGAATCACTATTTGAAACACACACAGAAATCGTAATTCCTCAGTGTATCCGGAATCTGTGTTTATAAAGCATTTTAGAAAACCATGTGACTTGACTAGTTGTTAAATGCAGTCAGTTAGTAAAATGACATCTGTGTTTTGTTTCCCGCTGCAGCCGACTATAGAAGTGTTAGACGCCCCCCCGTCTCCTCCACCCGTAGCTCCGCCTCCCGACCCCACGCCTGCCGCCCCCCCGCCGCGCTCCTCCCGCATCCCCGTCCACGCGCCCGACAACAACACCATCACCAACATCTGCACGTCCAACATCATCTTAGACCTGCCGCAGGTGACGACGCGCTCGCGCACGGGCGCGCACAAGACCCCGCCCCCTGCCCCGCCCACTCAGAAGACCCCGGCCCCGCCCACCGTCAGCAAGATCATCATCTCCAGGCAGCAGCTTCAGTCGCCCCGCCAGCCGCCGCCCCTCCAGCAGATGCAGAACACGCCTCCCCCCCCGCGGCTGCAGCAGATGGTGCACTCCCAGGCTCCGCCCCCTCTGCTAGCAAAACCGCGTGGAGCCGCCGCCCTCGCGGGACAGGTGGTTGCCACGGCGCCGCCGCCGCCTCTGCAGATCAAGATCGTCCCGCAGAGCGACGCCAGCGCTCCGATAATCGTGACGCCGCTCGCATCGTCGGCCGCCGCCGCGCTGGAGGTGCCGCCACCCGCCATCGTCACCACCCTGTCGCCGTCGGCAACGGAGGACGCGGCGGAGGAAGCGGTGAGTCCGAACATTCAATTCCGAATGGAAGTTTTATTTATTGTTTTTCAGTTGTTTGGTTGGCGAAGTGAGTCGATGCAAACTGACAATGAAATAAATCATTTAAAAATAAAACGCTTTCTAAAAATGCACTAAATCATAAAAAAATATTTGTATTTTATTTTATGGTTTAATTGAGTTTAGAAAGTGTTTTATTATTATGTGTTTTTATTCTGCTAATTGTTTAGATGGAGGTGGAGCTCAGTGTTTCTCCGGCTCCTGCAGACGCTCCCGGTGTGTGTGTGTGTGTCCGCGCCGGCTGCAACAACCCGCCTATAGAGAGCAAAGACTGGGACCGAGAGTATTGCAGCAACGAGTGTGTGGCCACCCACTGCAGGTACACTCACTCACTCACTCACTCACTCACTCACTCACTCACTCACTCACTCACTCACTCACTCACTCACTCACTCACTCACTCACTCACTCACACACACACACACACACACACACACTCTTACACACACACACTCACTCTCTCACACACACACACACTCACTCACTCACTCACTCACTCACACACTCTCTCTTACACACACACACACTCACTCTCACACACGCATTGCAGGTACACACACACACACACACATACACTCTCATACACTCACACACAGCTCTTCTCAAACTTTTAAAAACATTAAAGGGATACTCCACTTTTTTTGGAAATAGGCTCATTTTACATCAAACAGTTGAGTTTTACCGATGCTAATGGTCTTGTCCGATTCAATGATCTATGCTAAGCTATGCTAAAAGTGGTACCGTCAGACCCGGAGATCGGCTGAATGGATTCGAAAACGGTAAAACTCAACTGTTTAACTCTGGGGGGGTTGTAAAATGAGCCTATTTCCAAAAAAAGTAGAGTATCCCTTTAAGTCTGAGCAATATATAAAATATTTAAAATTGTTTAGTGCAAATTCAAAATGAAATTCATCATAAATATTGGGTTTGTTTAATGCACGTTTATTATTCAGTCAGTCGCTTCATTTCAAACAAGAGGCAGAAAACCGTCCTCATGAATTCAGTATTAACTCTATTAATTCATATTCCTGATCTGATTGTGACCCATTCATCATTTACGATATTCCTGAAGAAAACATTGCTGTTAATAATCAAACATTTAATAACTTGCGTCGCCTCTTTCAGCTGATGTCATCAATCGCATTTATTATTGATTCCGCTTCATATAAAGACTCTTTCAGCATCCAATCAGGTGATCAGGATCAGATCCAGGAAACGCATCACATTATGGAAGTGAACCGTCTGAAGTGATGATGTAGTGATCATGTGATGTTGATGTCATCTCTCCTGCAGGGACGTGTTCATGGCCTGGTGTGCGATCAGAGGACAGAACTCCACCACCGTCACATAGACTGTCCTCAGATCAGTGCAGACCCACAGACTCAATCATGGCTTTCTCACACTAACTACTTTAGGAGAAAAATATGAGTATTTAAATGATTTAATTAAGGTAAGTGTGTATCTGAAGGTGTTTGTGAAACACCGTCCAGAAACGGTTCATGAGCTGCGCTCGTGTGTGTGTGTGTGTGCGTACAGGATGTTCTGAATCACGAAAGACTGTATTAAAACCACGAGTTGAATTTCCCGCTCGACTGTATTTTAAACGAGACTTTGATCTTCCGGCTCTTCCAAACATTGACCACAGCGGCTACGGTTTATGCCCAGAATTCCGTGGTTGCTATGGTTTCCAGCTACTGTCTATGCCCAGAATTCCGTGGTTGCTATGGTTACCAGCTACTGTCTATGCCCAGAATTGTGTGGTTGCTATGGTTACCAGCTACTGTCAATGCCCAGAATTCCGTGGTTGCTATGGTTACCAGCTACTGTCTATGCCCAGAATTCCGTGGTTGCTATGGTTACCAGCTACTGTCTATGCCCAGAATTCCGTGGTTGCTATGGTTACCAGCTACTGTCTATGCCCAGAATTCCGTGGTTGCTATGGTTACCAGCTACTGTCTATGCCCAGAATTCCGTGGTTGCTATGGTTACCAGGTACTGTCTATGCCCAGAATTCCGTGGTTGCTATGGTTACCAGCTACAGTAGAGATTCCGCACAATGACAAACGTTCTAAAAACCGGTTTGAGATTTCCTATTTATTGTGATTTTGTTATATTGTACATTTAAGTTGATGCATTTGGCAGACGCTTTTATCCATTGCATTTGATTAGTTCATACATTCCCTGGGAATCCATCCCGTGACCTGGAAAAAGAAATGGGAAAAGGTTGGTTTACTATAGTACTTTTTTGCTTTACTATCTTTTTACATCATCAGGAGTAAAACAGACTGTGATGCTGTGGGACAGAAAACAGTGGAGTGTATATTAGGGAAATGTACAGGAAAAGACATCATACTTTTAACTGCGCATGAAAATATTTCGATTTTTATTCACTACTTTTTGGACTGTTGTATCATCATCATCATCATCATCATCATCATCTCAGTTCTGTTGAGGAGTTTATCTGATCAATCAAATGGAAAAAATGAAATAAAAGACATGAAATAAGACCGTGACGTGTTTGTTGTGCTTCTCTATCTATAATCGGTGTGATTCTTCAGGTGAAACCGACACAGAAATGCTTTGCCTTTTAAATGACTAATTATAATAGTTAAACGGGAAGTTGTCACAATAATGATCAGAATCTTTGATTTCATAAACCGTTTTATCCAGCAGTGGTTTAACACGTAATTATTCAAATTGTTAAACTAGTGTAAATTCTGTCCTTAAAGCTGAAAATCAGTATCATATTTATGTAACTGGTTGTTGTTAAATTTTTCATATTTTGTAATATATGCTGGGTAAAAACCACAGACCTTTTCTGGTTATTGACATCTATGGTTATGGTTATGATGGAGAATTGACATGTGAGAAACCGTTTATACATGACAAATCATTTTACATCTGACTAATTTCTTTTAGGTGTCATTACATAAAATATGTTTTATAAACAAACTCTATAATACAAACTCTGAAATCACATTTAGACAGAGGTATCAGTAACTTGCAAATTATTACTAATATATATATATATTGTTACGGCCCTTAATCTAATTTGGCTCTTTCAAAACACACAAAAGACAAGGACCGAGGAATATATATATATATATATATATATATATA
This sequence comes from Rutilus rutilus, assembly GCF_951802725.1. Lineage (NCBI taxonomy): Eukaryota > Metazoa > Chordata > Actinopteri > Cypriniformes > Leuciscidae > Rutilus > Rutilus rutilus. The sequence continues at coordinate 1,910,612 of NC_140211.1, forward strand.
TATATAAATTAGTATGATTTAATTTATAAAATAATCTAACTTAATTAAAATACTCAAAAAGCCTAAAAGAACTGAAATCATATTTATATATTTTCCCTCAGTTCCTATTGATTTTATTGAAGAATGTAGTTCTTGAAACTTGTGTAATTGCACAATTAATTGAGGTTAATTTACCTATTTTTATACTATATATGTATCATATTATGATCGGTTAGTATACGTATATATGACAAAAAGTTATTTAAAAAAGAACATCTTATTAATCTAAAATTGCGCTGTATGCAACTTGGTCTGAGAAAAACCACGTGCTCTGATGGAATTCGCGCGCTTTTGAATGACACTAGATGGCGGGAAAAAAAGGCCGTGCGCGCGGACTGCTAGAACGCGGTGATGTGCGGAGGAAGCCGGAGCAAAGCATGTGACCTCAACGGCGGGATTTCATTGGTCGGTAACCTGATGACGTGACCGTCAGGGCGGGAGTTTCTGTGAGGGAGGAAAACAAAAGCCATAATAAATACTCTGGTGTCTTTTTATATATCGGATATATAGTTAATAAATGAACACAGGTGTACGACTTGTTCAGTTTTTAATCCATTTTAAACGTATCATTCGCGCATTTTTAGTTCAAAATAATAATAATAATAATAAACAAATCACCTATAAATACACAAAATGGCAGCTTAAATAAATAAATAAATATATACACGGCACAAAGAAATTAATACAACATATTCAAACGAATACAAATAGGTAATTAAAAATGAATACCATGTTAAAAAATAAAATAAATAAAAATTAAATAGATGCATACCGAGCAGAAAGAGGGAGGAGCTAAAGATAACACACATGCGTGTTTTAACATGATATATTCACATCATCATCATCACCACCACAGACCGAACGAGCACTGAAAATAATACATTTTAAAGAAGAATAACCGTCTTTTTAATAGACACTTTTGAAAAATTAGTATTATTGAAAAATATTTTTTTCATATTTTCGTTCATTTTGCGTTAGTTGTTGTGCTATCGTCCGATAGAGAGTAGAACTAGTGAAAATCACACGAGAGAGAGTGTGTGTGTGTGTATAAGTGTGTGTTCTCTCAGTGTGTGAGTGTGTGTGTGTGTGTGTTGATGTGATATTATGGCGGTGAATCTGGATAAAGACGCGTTTTATCGCCGCATCAAGCGACTCTACGGCAACTGGAAGGTACAGAGAACTCTACGCCTGTCATAAACATCACTAACTCGAGAATATTCGATCATATTTATTCATGTGTGATGTGTTTAAACGCATATGTGATGCTGGAAATCCTCACACACACACATACATAGACACACACACATACACGTTCTCAGGCCTCATTTCCATATAACTGTTATACAAACACACTCAATCGACTCCGTGTGTATCGGACAGTCTGTAAATGTGGTTTATTGTTTTCTTTTCTTCGCGAAATCGCTGGAGTTTGTGGTTATTTCGTAGCGTTTATGTGTGATTAGCACAGCGGCTAATGTGTTAGCTTGCTAGCATACAATGTTTTCACTCCATTTCCGCTCGGCTTTTATTCACGTTTGTGAAGTAAATCTAATACCAACCAGACTTTGTGTTTCAGTAAATGTTTATCACATAAAAGTTTAATTTGGATGGCAAACATTTGTCTGATGTAGCATGTAGCTGTGGGCTAGCTTATATTGGGACATGCTGCAGGTGGGAAAGAGATGATGATGATTATTATTATTAGTTATTTTTTGTTTACATTACATCAAACAATAAAAGGCTATATATTTTTTCTTTACTTCTAGCACTCTTACATTGTTTGGAAAATGTTTATCCTAATACTTCTGAATATAGAAGTTCTGCAGAAAGTTCTTTTGTAGTTATTTATTGTTTAGAAAATTTGGTAACATTTTATTTTACAGTGTCATTGTTACATAGCTTGTACCAAAAGTTTGAAAGATAACCGTATATAGTACTTAAAAACTTGCTTTGGAAAAGTTTTGAATGGCGAGGGCTGTTTCTCATAACTCTTTATGATATAATTCTGCACCATAACCCTGTTTCTCCATCACAGAAAGGTGAAGATGAGTTCGGGAAGGTGGACGCCATCGTCGTGTCTGTTGGAGTCGATGAGGAGATCGTCTACGCCAAATCTACTGCGCTTCAGGTACAATAAAATACCGTAATTAAATATCATCATTACAGCTCAATAATCATAATCAATAATCCTCATGTTGTTGTCTCTCTCTCTGGCAGACGTGGCTGTTTGGCTACGAGCTCACCGACACTATAATGGTGTTCTGTGAGACCAAGATCATTTTTCTGGCCAGTAAGAAGAAAGTGGAGTTCCTGAAGCAGGTCGCCGTAACCAAGGGCAACGAGAACGCAAACGGGATTCCTCCAATCACGCTGCTCGTCCGGGAAAAGGTATTGCACGCGATTGGACGAAAAACTGGCGTCGCGACTTTTCGTTTTTTTAGCGATATATAATGAAAAAAAAAAGACTTTCATAGCTGTATTTGGAAAGAATAAATCATTTTAGAGTTATGTATTTTAATATACATAATTATATAGTATATATGTGTAATATACTATATTGTACTTTAAATAAATTTTTTTATATATATAATAAAAAACGTGAAAAGTTACTTAACTCTGATTTTCTTTTTTATAATCCATCGTGACTCAAAGTATATTTTTCTAGTGTAGAATTTTATTTTTTTTAAATGTAATGTAAAATTAATTTATAATTTTTTTTAAATAAAATGTATTTTAAATGAAAAATTTTTCATTTGAGTGTTCATAGGCCACATAAAATATGTAAAAATACTAAAGACTATAAAATGTTATAATTATATTGTGATTAATATAAGTAAATGGCAAAATAAAGAAAAAATTAGTAATAAAAAAAGTTATTTAACTGTAAAATTATGATACTTTCCAGCAAATAAAAATATGCGCTGCTGATTTCGAAAGTGAAGCTCGGCACTGTGTTCGTTTACACGCATGAAAACGCTAGTGCATATATTAGGTTAAATCACAGTCTGTGTGTTTTGACAACCACATAAGCCGTATGTGTATATGTGTATATATATGTATATGTGTGTATATATATATATATATATATATATATATATGCAGCCACATTTGCACATATCATACTTTACGAACTAACGTGTGTGTCCATCAGATAAACATCATCGATCTGAAACGCCTATAACGTGTTTAAATGTGATTGTGTGACAGAACGAGAGCAACAAGGTGAACTTTGAGAAGATGATCGAAGCCATTCGTGGAAGTAAAGAGGGCAAGACAGTCGGCGTGTTCATCAAGGACAAATTCCCCGGAGAATACATGAAGAACTGGAGCGACATGATCACGGACGAGGCCTTGGAGAAGGTCAGATCCGGTTACGCCTCCTGTGTCTTCAACACTGTGTTTTTAATCACACAATGAAAACAATATTTTAAATCAGTGTTATTATAATATTATTAACATAGTTATTTTTATATTTATAGTTTTAGTTCAAGTTTTAGTCATTACGTGCCGTACTAAACATTGAGATTGAGACTGTCATGCCGTTGTTGTGATTGTGATGAAATAAATTAGGGATGCTCAATATATCGGCCACCATATCGGTATCGGCCGATATATGATCATTTTTTATGATATCGTTATCGGCCAGATAACATATGGCCGATATATTAAAGTCGATAAATAATGTATTATTTCCTTCAGCTGAGACTCTTCAGATGCGCACTGTTCAACATGATGGGTTTGAATTGTGTGAAAAATGAATGAAATCACTTCAAAAAGTAAAAAAATACAGTAAAGTAGTGCAAGTCTGTCATATCGGCTACATAAAATTATCATGAGAACATCATAATAGTGTGTTTGGGACATGGCTTTTAATGGTGAGACTTTTGTTTTTGTAATCAGGCTCTCAAAATGTATATAAACATTTGGATTTAGATTTATCTGCAATATATATATCGGTTATCGGCTTTCAAAATAAATAATTATCAGTTATCGGCTTTCAAAATAAATAATTATCAGTTATCGGCTTTCAAAATAAAGAATTATTAGTTATCGGCTTTCAAATAAAAAGAATTATCAGTTATCGGCTTTTAAATAAAAAGAATTATCAGTTATCGGCTTTCAAATAAAAAGAATTATCAGTTATCGGCTTTTAAATAAAAACAATTATCAGTTATCGGCTTTTAAATAAAAAGAATGATCAGTTATCGGCTTTCAAATAAAAAGAATTATCAGTTATCGGCTTTCAAAATAAAGAATGATCAGTTATCGGCTTTTAAATAAAAAGAATGATCAGTTATCGGCTTTTAAATAAAAAGAATTATCAGTTATCGGCTTTCAAATAAAAAGAATTATCAATGATCAGTTATCGGCTTTTAAATAAAAATAATTATCAGTTATCGGCTTTTAAATAAAAATAATTATCAGTTATCGGCTTTTAAATAAAAAGAATTATCAATGATCAGTTATCGGCTTTTAAATAAAAAGAATTATCAGTTATCGGCTTTAGAATAAAAAGAATTATCAGTTATTGGCTTTAGAATAAAAAGAATGATCAGTTATCGGCTTTTGAATAAAAAGAATTATCAGTTATCGGCTTTTGAATAAAAAGAATTATCAGTTATCGGCTTTTGAATAAAAAGAATTATCAGTTATCGGCTTTTGAATAAAAAGAATTATCAGTTATCGGCTTTCAAATAAAAAGAATTATCAGTTATCGGCTTTTAAAATAAAGAATGATCAGTTATCGGCTTTTAAATAAAAAGAATTATCAGTTATCGGCTTTTAAATAAAAAGAATTATCAGTTATCGGCTTTCAAATAAAAAGAATTATCAGTTATCGGCTTTCAAATAAAAATAATTATTAGTTATCGGCTTTCAAATAAAAAGAATGATCAGTTATCGGCTTTTAAAATAAAGAATGATCAGTTATCGGCTTTTAAATAAAAAGAATGATCAGTTATCGGCTTTTAAATAAAAAGAATTATCAGTTATCGGCTTTCAAATAAAAAGAATTATCAGTTATCGGCTTTTAAAATAAAGAATTATCAGTTAACGGCTTTTAAATAAAAAGAATTATCAGTTATCGGCTTTCAAATAAAAATAATTATTAGTTATCGGCTTTCAAATAAAAAGAATGATCAGTTATCGGCTTTTAAAATAAAGAATGATCAGTTATCGGCTTTTAAATAAAAAGAATGATCAGTTATCGGCTTTTAAATAAAAAGAATTATCAGTTATCGGCTTTCAAATAAAAAGAATGATCAGTTATCGGCTTTTAAATAAAAAGAATTATCAGTTATCGGCTTTCAAATAAAAAGAATTATCAGTTATCGGCTTTTAAAATAAAGAATTATCAGTTAACGGCTTTTAAATAAAAAGAATTATCAGTTATCGGCTTTCAAATAAAAATAATTATTAGTTATCGGCTTTCAAATAAAAAGAATGATCAGTTATCGGCTTTTAAATAAAAAGAATGATCAGTTATCGGCTTTTAAATAAAAAGAATTATCAGTTATCGGCTTTCAAATAAAAAGAATTATCAGTTATCGGCTTTTAAAATAAAGAATTATCAGTTAACGGCTTTTAAATAAAAAGAATTATCAGTTATCGGCTTTCAAATAAAAAGAATTATCAGTTATCGGCTTTTAAATAAAAAGAATTATCAGTTATCGGCTTTTAAATAAAAAGAATGATCAGTTATCGGCTTTTAAAATAAAGAATTATCAGTTATCGGCTTTCAAATAAAAAGAATTATCAGTTATCGGCTTTCAAATAAGAATTATTTAAATAAAAAGAATTATCAGTTATCGGCTTTCAAATAAAAAGAATTATCAGTTATCGGCTTTCAAATAAAAAGAATTATCAGTTATCGGCTTTTAAAATAAAGAATGATCAGTTATCGGCTTTTAAATAAAAATAATTATCAGTTATCGGCTTTTAAATAAAAATAATTATCAGTTATCGGCTTTCAAATAAAAAGAATTATCAGTTATCAGCTTTCAAATAAAAAGAATTATTTAAATAAAAATAATTATCAGTTATCGGCTTTCAAATAAAAATAATTATCAGTTATCGGCTTTCAAATAAAAATAATTATCAGTTATCGGCTTTTAAATAAAAATAATTATCAGTTATCGGCTTTCAAATAAAGAATTATTTAAATAAAAAGAATTATCAGTTATCGGCTTTCAGATAAAAATAATTATCAGTTATCGGCTTTTAAATAAAAATAATTATCAGTTATCGGCTTTCAAATAAAAATAATTATCAGTTATCGGCTTTCAAATAAAAAAATATTTAAATAAAAATAATTATCAGTTATCGGCTTTCAAATAAAAATAATTATCAGTTATCAGCTTTTAAATAAAAAGAATTATCAGTTATCGGCTTTCAAATAAAAAGAATTATCAGTTATCGGCTTTCAAATAAAGAATTATTTAAATAAAAAGAATGATCAGTTATCGGCTTTCAAATAAAAAGAATGATCAGTTATCGGCTTTCAAATAAAAAGAATTATCAGTTATCGGCTTTCAAATAAAAAAATATTTAAATAAAAATAATTATCAGTTATCGGCTTTCAAATAAAAATAATTATCAGTTATCGGCTTTCAAATAAAAAGAATTATCAGTTATCGGCTTTCAAATAAAAAGAATTATCAGTTATCGGCTTTCAAATAAAAAGAATTATCAGTTATCGGCTTTCAAATAAAAAGAATTATCAGTTATCGGCTTTCAAATAAAAAGAATTATCAGTTATCGGCTTTCAAATAAAAAGAATTATCAGTTATCGGCTTTCAAATAAAAAGAATGATCAGTTATCGGCTTTTAAATAAAAAGAATTATCAGTTATCGGCTTTCAAATAAAAAGAATTATCAGTTATCGGCTTTTAAATAAAAACAATTATCAGTTATCGGCTTTTAAATAAAAAGAATTATCAGTTATCGGCCGAAATGTTCCTGTCTGTTTATCCCTGAAATGAAACGTGTCGACTGCTCTTGCGTTGGCGTGTCAGGTGGACATCAGCACAGTGGTGGCGTATACGATGGCGGTGAAGGAGGACGGAGAGCTGGTGCTCATGAAGAAAGCGGCCGCCATCACCAGTGACGTCTTCACCAAGTTCTTCAAGGAGAGAGTGATGGAGATCGTGGACGCCGACGAGGTTTGTTCACGCACACTATCCCTCGTGTAGCGCAGAGGTCTGGAGTACCGTAAGCTTGCAGCTCCTCTGGTTTGCTTAAACACAGTTGGATGTGATAGATGAACATGATTCATTTCATATTTTATTCACACAAGTTTGTTCTGTATGGATATATACATTATTAATTTTATATGTGCAGTTCTTAAATTTGATTGTAAATATTCTGCAGATACACTATGCAGTCAAACCAAACATTATTCAGACACCAGAGATCATGTGTGATATAGTTCACTAGTGTGATCAGGACACTATAGTTCATTTCTGTGAGTGAGGAGAGCAAAATACAGTAAACTGTGACATATTATACCCAAACACACTTCATACAGAGACTACCAGTGACATAACCTAACCCTACCAGTGACATAACCTAACCCTACCAGTGACATAACCTAACCCTAACCCTACCAGTGACATAACCTAACCCTACCAGTGACATAACCTAACCCTACCAGTGACATAACCTAACCCTACCAGTGACATTTGGGAGCAGAAATGATTCGGACACTTTGAGTTTGAGCTGATCATGTTTTGCTGAAGTGTTTTGTCTTTAATTGCTAATGCTCTTTTTACACACAGACTGAACACAATGAAGCATTGCTTGGTGATTGGTTGAGCTAAACTGGTATTATCTAATTGTGTAGTTAAATTTAACAGCTGACAGATATTCAACATAATTCATGTGTGAGACAGTCTAACAGAAGGACGGACAAAACCAGTCAAACATCAACTGAGTTCTGCTCATATTTTAGTACCAGTTTCTAAACTATAGCGAATGAACTGATGATGTGAGGAGTGTTGAAGGAGTCTGAATACATGATGGTTTGACTATAGATTATTAATTGTACAAACACACCATCAATGTGATTGTTTTGTGTTGTTCGGCTTAAGCGATCACTAAAAGAGCCATATAGCATACAGTATCAACATCTGGGTCAGACCCTATACATGAATGTTGAACAATACCCGTCCTGGTCTTAGCACAACTTTGGTGAACTTGTTTGGTCCTCTTCAAATGTTGACTCCTGTATATCAGCGGTTATGTGTGTGTGTGTACTGACGCGCATGCTAACCTGTTTGCTCTGTGTTTGTGTGTCGATCAGAAAGTGAAGCACAGTCGTCTGGCCGAGTCGGTGGAGAAGGCCATCGAGGAAAGGAAGTTCCTGGGCGGCGTGGACCCGTCCACCGTGGAGATGTGTTACCCTCCCATAATCCAGAGCGGCGGAAACTACAGCCTCAAATTCAGCGTCGTCAGGTGAGACTCCAGTCCTCTGTTCTTCTGAAGCTACGCTAGCTTAGACGCTAAATCATAGCTGTAGCCACAGGGGTGCCAGTTAAAATATGTGACCCTGGATCACAAAACCGTCACATGTCTCACGGGGATATTTGTGGCAAAACATTGTATGGGTCAAACTTATCTATTTCTTTTATGCCAAAGATTATAAGGATATTAATGTAATATAAATGTTTTGATTTCATGCATTGTACCGGAGTTAGCCAAATGCTGATTATGATGCGTAGTCCCGAGGCAGGACCACTAACATGACATTACACAGACGAACACCTGTGTGTTACGGCTGAGTAAATGTGTGTGTTACGGCTGCGTAAATGTGTGTGTTACGGCTGCGTAAATGTGTGTGTTACGGCTGCGTAAATGTGTGTGTTACGGCTGCGTAAATGTGTGTGTTACGGCTGCGTAAATGTGTGTGTTACGGCTGCGTAAATGTGTGTGTTACGGCTGCGTAAATGTGTGTGTTACGGCTGCGTAAATGTGTGTGTTACGGCTGCGTAAATGTGTGTGTTACGGCTGCGTAAATGTGTGTGTTACGGCTGCGTAAATGTGTGTGTTACGGCTGCGTAAATGTGTGTGTTACGGCTGCGTAAATGTGTGTGTTACGGCTGAGTAAATGTGTGTGTTACGGCTGCGTAAATGTGTGTGTTACGGCTGAGTAAATGTGTGTTACGGCTGAGTAAATGTGTGTGTTACGGCTGCGTAAATGTGTGTTACGGCTGAGTAAATGTGTGTGTTACGGCTGAGTAAATGTGTGTGTTACGGCTGAGTAAATGTGTGTGTTACGGCTGAGTAAATGTGTGTTGTTTCCTTGGCTGAGATTATTTGTCACAGCTGAGTGAGCACTGATGAGAGAATGAGTTAGCGCTGCACATTAATAACCGTTTACATGTGAGCGCACATAAACCGGTTTGGCTGATGAGATCACCACGCTGAGAGTGTTTATGTGCAGCGTGTCAGTGACGTACGGCTCACTCTGAGTTTGAGTCGCTTATAACGAGCATTTGAAAAAGCAACACCGCTGAGCTCCTCCTGTGAGATGATGTGTGTGTGTGTGTGTGTGTGTGTGTGTGTGTGTGTGTAAGGACGGCTGAGCTCCTCCTGTGAGGAGTGTGTGTGTGTGTGTGTGTGTGTAAGGACGGCTGAGCTCCTCCTGTGAGATGATGAGCTTCTCACACAGAATACGGCAGTCGTGTTTAACCAAAGCGGTTCAGTCTTCTGTTCATTCAGAGACATCGATGGGTTTCCTGGAATGGTGTGTGTGTGTGTGTGTGTGACGTCCTCTAGTGTTCAGAGGGATATTTGGTGTGTGTGTGTGTGAGACGCCCTCTGGTGTTCAGAGGGATATATGGTGTGTGTGTGTGTGTGTGTGTGTGTGAGACGCCCTCTGGTGTTCAGAGGGATATATGGTGTGTGTGTGTGAGACGCCCTCTGGTGTTCAGAGGGATATATGGTGTGTGTGTGTGTGTGTGTGAGACGCCCTCTGGTGTTCAGAGGGATGTTTGGTGTGTGTGTGTGTTCAGATGGAGCATTTACTACGATCACTCGTGATTCGCTGATGAACTGCGCGTGAGATGATCTCAGCCTCTGCCAGATCTGCGGTGTCGCTGATTAATCGTGCAGATCTAGAATACCTCATATTTACAACACAAACAAGATCCTGTTTCAGGACAAGCGCATGTTCACCTGGAAGTGAAGGACTGAAGGACAAGCGCATGAAAGGGTTAATAGTGCAGTTGCACATCATGAGTAAGTCAGTCCTGTGAGGCCAGTGACACACAGGGTTTCACACATTAATGTGACAGTAATAGTGGCACACCCAGTTCTCCTCTGGCTACGCTAGTGCGCTAGTCACTGAACGTGTGTGTGACTGTCTCCCTCAGCGATAAGAACCACATGCACTTCGGGGCGATCACGTGCGCGATGGGGATCCGCTACAAGTCGTACTGCTCGAACCTGGTGCGCACGCTCATGGTGGACCCGCCGCAGGAAATGCAGGACAATTACAACTTCCTGTTGCAGGTGGAGGAGGAGCTCCTGAAAGAGCTGAAGCACGGTGAGACCAGTTCATGCTTTACATGTTTAGAAAAATATATTTCTATTTTATTTGTTTATATTTAATTTATTTATTGAAAATTTTTTTTTTACATATATATCTCAGTATGGATAATTATTGAAATTTATGTGTGTGTGTGTGTGTGTGACATTTTTACAATGGCTTCGAACGCAGCTCAACCAATCAGAATCAAGGACCGGAACTATCCTTCTCGAATCTGATTGGCTGAGAGCTTTCTGAAGGATCATGTGACACTGAAGACTGGAGTAATGATGCTGAAAATTCAGCTTTGATCGCAGGAATAAATTACACTTTAACATTTATAAAAATAGAAAAGTTGTTTTAAAGTGTCCTAATATTGAGCAAGATTATTATTTTTATTTATTTATTCATTTATTTTAATCATAAGCGCAGCCTTGGTGAGCAGAAGAGACTTCTTTTAAAAACATGAAAAATCTTACCGATCCGAAACTTGTGACTGGTAGCGTAAATACTCCAGAAAACACGGTATACGTGTGTGTGTGTGTGTGTGTGTGAGGAGGAGTGTTATAATCTCTCTGTGTGTGTGTGTGTGTGTGTGTGTCCATCAGGTGTGAAGCTCTGTGACGCCTACAACACCGTCCTGGAGTTCGTCAAGAAAGAGAAACCAGACCTGGTCAGCAAGCTCACGAAAAACCTCGGGTTTGTGTCTGGAACCCTCGGGATGTGTTGTGTGTGTGTGTGTGTGTGTGTTGGCACTGTAAATGTTCAATGCGAAGCGTGTGATCACGGCATCGGTGTGTGACGCGTGTGTGTGCTGCAGGTTCGCCATGGGGATTGAGTTCAGGGAAGGATCGCTCGTGCTGAACGCAAAAAATCAGTTCAAACTGAAAAGAGGTGAGTGTGTGTGTGTGTGTGTGTGTGAATACTTTTCAGGCTTCCAGTTATCTGTATTGTACAGTATTTGTTGGGTTGCTGTGATTGGTTGGCCGATAGTCGCTTTGGGAAGTTTGATCATAAACCGTTCTCATGCTTAAAGACACGCTAAACAAACAGCACAACAAACCAGCCTGCGCTAAAACAGTCTAATACACACACACGTGTGTACAAGAGTACCGTTATGATGAGTTGGCATGTAGTTGTGTATCAGTATATTAGATCCGTGCATTCGGTCTTAAAGTGACAGTAGCCTGTAATAATCCTGCTCGTTTGATTAGCATTAGTGACACGCACTGCTCTTGAATGACTCACTTTCGTAACCTTAACTGTAAGGATGAATCTGTTTTTCATTTATTCAGGGAAGAAATATTACATTTCTTTAGTATTTCTTCCCCTAAAACACACATGTTAGACCTTCCTGGAAACACTCACAGCACTGGTTATTTATGCTTTATCTTTATTCTATTTTATGAATTTGTGCTTCTGCTTGTAAATTGTTTATTTGTTCTTATTTGATTAGTGACTGTGTACTTGTCTTGTTTGTGAATTCAGTTCACCGTTATAAATCAGGCTTGTGCTGTGTGTGTGTGTGTAAGCTACTGTAATAACAAAAATTAAACATTTAGGTGAGAATTTTTATATATATATATATATATATATATATATATATATATAATTTTTATTTATTTATTATTCTTTTTTTATTTTTTTATTTAAATTTTAAATTAATTAATTTTCAAATTGATAAAAAAATCCTACAAGAGTCACTTAAGGAGGGATTCCCCCATCTTCAAAAATAAGATTCTGGCCCTGAATGAATGTCTGTAAAATCCTGATTGTAGGATTATAGAAAATCCATCTCTATTATTATTAATAATAATAATAATAATAATAATAACTCCACATAAGTCTAATAGATCGGTATCGCTGATCAGCAGATTCTGCTTCCTGTGACTCGTACTATTTTGCATTGTCATTAAAATATTAACAAATATTTTGTTCCTGTAATTAATAATAAATTATACAAATATTAATAATAAATTGTAATAATTTAGCATTTTTTTTTAAGATTCATAATGCTGTTTGACAAGTGTATTATTGTGTGTAATGTTCAAAATGTACAGTTTTGTTTGTGTATCAAAAACTCTAATAGCAATTCTTCTGATTAAAAATGTTTTTTGATTATTATCTACAGTTTGTCTGTAAAATTTAATTATTAATTTTATTGTATTTATATTGAGAAATTTTTTATATATATATATATTGTGCAGCACTAAAAACAAGCACAGCAAACCTGGAGCAATAACTGAATAAATGGGGACATATAAATCCATCCATCGTTCATTTATCCATCCAGTCTATCTATTCATCTTTCTGTCTGTTCATCCATCCATCATTCATTCATCCAATCCATCCATATTATTGAATAATTTATATTATTATTTAAATACTTTTTCCTGTAACCTGTAGATTTCCATACTAATGATTGTCTTAATGTCTTAAAATGAATAAATTAAACCATCTAGCTCTCTGGGCAGAAGCCTTTAACTTCTCTTCTGTTGACAACGGCCTGTTTATAAGTGTATAAGTGTCTCTCACACACACGTTACGAACGAGACGCTGGGTCGTGAGCTGTTCACATGTGGAAGTGCTGTACTTCACTCTTACTGCGGTGACTGATGCCTGTGTGTTTGTGAAGGGATGGTTTTCAGTGTCAGTCTGGGACTTGCTGATTTGATCAACAAAGAAGGAAAGAAAGACGAGCAGAAGAAATACGCCCTCTTCATCGGAGACTCCATACAGATCAATGAGGTGGGTTATGCTCTTCACCTGCTCATTGTTAGCCGGGATCGAAATGACCCGTTGTGAGCGAACCGCTGTTAAACGTTCCTGTGATCGTGTGTTCGTCCGCAGGAGGATCAAGCCACCGTCCTCACCCCGGTGAAGAAGAAGATTAAAAACGTTGGGATTTTCCTCAAGGTAACGTCCGTCTCCTGCGTGTTCGTTTCAGGTTGAGAACGCCATAATCCCAGCATGTTAAGCACTAAATCTCACTCGATTGACTGCGATTTGTTCAATATTCTTCCATCCATTTTTATTCACATTTTGGGTCCCACTTTATATTAAGAGGCTTTATGTACTAACATTGAAATGAATAATTTGATACAGTGGAGTTATTGTGTACATGTTTTTACATTGTACTTGTATTTTGAAAATGAGACGCTTCATGAGACGATGATTGTTATATCAAACTTTGAAGGAACCAGATAGAAAACACACATGTAATCTTCATCCCTCCCTCGCACTGTTACACACAACGACCCGAAGACCTTAAATTATACTTCATTTGTTTATTTTTTTGTCCAGAAAGTTTATTTTATTTCATTTTGATGATATTTTTTTTAATGCAATTCTTTAGTTTTATTTTATTTACCTTTTAAATGACTAGATTTGATCAGTAAATAATAAAGAAATAGTAATTTAATCACATTCCTCACATTCTTTCAAAGTAAATTAAAATTCAATACATTGTACTTATTTTCCGATGCTTAAAGCCACTTAATATAAAGTGGGACCAAATTTTGCGATTTAAAAAAAAATGTTGGATGGAAACACCAAGTTATTTTATGCCGTATTCAAAGTCTAATTGGCAACTTCGTACTGAAACGGCTTCAGAGGGCTGAGTAAGTGTTTTCTGTGTGCATTTCTAGAACGATGACGAAGATGACGATGAGGAAGAGGATAATAATGCAGATGAGCTGCTGGGAAAAGGAGCTCGTGGCGCCGCCCTGCTGACCGACAGAACCAGGGTATTTACTTCTGTTTATTAATCATAACCATCATGTATTCAGACTCCTTCAACATTCCTCACATCATCAGTTTATTCGCTATAGTTTAGAAACTGGTACTAAAATATGAGCAGAACTCAGTTGATATCTGACTGGTTTTGTCCGTCCTTCTGTTAGACTGTCTCACACATGAATTATGTTGAATATCTGTCAGCTGTTAAATTTAACTACACAATTAGATAATACCAGTTTAGCTCAACCAATCACCAAGCAATGCTTCATTAGCAATTAAAGACAAAACACACTTCAGCAAAACATGATCAGCTCAAAGTGTCCCAATCATTTCTGGTCCCAAATGTCACTGGTAGGGTTAGGGTTAAGTTATGTCACTGGTAGGGTTAGGGTTAGGTTATGTCACTGGTAGGGTTAGGTTATGTCACTGGTAGGGTTAGGTTATGTCACTGGTAGGGTTAGGGTTAGGTTATGTCACTGGTAGTCTCTGTGTGAAGAATATTTGGGTATAATATGTCACAGTTTACTTCATTTTGCTCTCCTCACTCACAGAAATGAACTATAGTGTCCTGATCACACTAGTGAAACAATTATAAAAATTACAAAAATGATATCTGGTGTCTGAATAATGTTTGGTGTGACTGTATATTCATGTGTTGTGTGTGCGCTCACATTCGCTGTGGTCTGATTGGTCAGAATGAGATGACGGCTGAGGAAAAGAGGCGGGCCCATCAGAAGGAACTGGCCAATCAGGTGAACGAGGAGGCCAAGCGGCGACTGACGGAGCAGAAAGGAGGACAGCAGATCCAGAAGTGAGATTTACAACACACACACACACACACACACACACACACACACACACAGGTCACGCTAGTCTGACATAAACACAAGAATTTCAAAATAACTAATAATTTTGAGCAAGTTGAGTAAACAGGGTGTCAGAACTGAATTAACTCGTGGTCATTTATTGAAGATGTCAGTAACTTGTCTGTTTGTGGTCTGGTCAATTTTTAACTTCATGAGTCAATGATTTTTATCATATCAAACTTTGAAGGACTTGTGAGAAGAACCAGATAGAAAACACACTTTTCTCACGAGTACATGTAATCTTCATCCTTCCCTCGGCACTGTTACACACAACGACCCGGAGCCCTAAAATTATACTTTTCTTTTTGTCCAGGAAGCTTATTTTATTTCATTTTGATATTTTGTTCTATTTGTTTTAATGCAATTTTATTTCATTTTTTCCTATTTTATTTACCTTTAAATGACTAGATTTGATCAATAAATAATAAATAAATAGTCATTCCTCACATTTTTTTCAACTTAACCCTCTAGCCGCCACAGTCGAGTTTACTCGACAAGATGCGGCACTGAATAAAACGGCCGATTTTGTCAAACAGGGTGTCAAATTTCGTTCGACCTCCCCTCCACTAGTTAGCATACATGTCATACTTCATCCCCGACTCAAAAAATGTCATGTTTCTATACAAAATTTTCGAGCTAGAGCGCGTTGAATCAGTGCGAACAAAAGCAGAGCTAGTGATGCGAGTGAGCCATTTTATTAGATCAATATTGTCAACGTCAGCGAGTATTTGCATTAGATTATTATTATTATTATCATCTAATGGCATCAATAAAGCTTACCCGCAATGAAGTGTTGGGTGTTCTATTCGCGGACCCTGATTCTGAAGGGGAATAACGTTATCTGCCTTCAGAAAATGACGGTGATTCTGAAAGTGAAAGTATAGCCCTACACCAAGCACAAACGGTGAATCCTTTGCCCAATATATATGGTCCTTTGCCCAATGTCAGTGGTGGGAACAATGTTTCCCGGGGTCGGAGTGTTCATTGCGAAGTTAGCAGGCGTGTTAGTGTTGTGGGGAACGAGGCGGGAGATGTTTACCGCGCTCGCCATGGTGACCGCGTGCCTCTCCGCAATCGCGGCGACAGTATTGTGGTGGAGGCTTTGTCTAATGCCACTGGGTATGTTAGACGAGGTCGAAGTATTCATAGGACAGTTAGGGGGCAACGTGGAGGCAGGGTGGGGAGTCGCAATGACAAAGACAGTAGTCCGAGCTGTGCACACTCGGCGCGCGCGCGAGACAGATCTGGCCGCGCCCGCGCTGCTCGTAGCAGGAGAAGAGGCGGTGTGACACGGAGCAGAGGGGCTATTAGTCTATCGCAAGACCACACCATGGAACACTACAAGAAATGTCACCTGGATGGATAGGGAGTCATTATCTCTACAGCAAAAGCTCTGCAACATAAATTCTTCTTCTTTTTTTTTGTCTGCCATTTATTAGTAATGATTTACACTGTTGATTTACTATCTATTTCCCTGACCATTTTAGTGTACAATATGTGTTCTTTTTTGTGTGTTCATGTCCTTATGATGTGTGCGTCTATGTCAGCTAAAAAAAACAACAACCAAAAAAAAAAAAAAAACACACACACACAAAAAAAACTAACATTGTCTCTCGTCTTGTCTCGTCATCTCACTCATGATCTGTGGCATGCCATGGCGAGTGAGCTTTTGAACTAAACAGGTCTTGTCTACTTGTGTTTGTGTGTCATATGAATAATATGTGCACCATACATGGAATCAGAGTGCCTACTGTATGTAGTAAATGGAAAATCTCTACAGCAAAAGGCCAATCGCTACATGCATTCAGTTTGTTTCTATTATTAGTAATGATTTACACAGTTTGTTCACTACTTACTATTTACCTGAGCATTCAGTATTGTGCAATATAGCATACAGAAGGTGAGGGACATTTTTGGGGGAAAGAAGTGCTGCATTTTATCTTTTAAACATGTGTCTTTTCATGAAAATTCTATAATCCAAGATGGCCGCCACTATATGACGTCATGATATGCAAATTAGATGGGAAAATGTAATTCCTACATAAACTTTGGGTCATCCTTAATATTTCTCTAATTTACAGAAAGTCTCTATCTTTTATCACTTTTAATATATAGCCTTTTGAAATTAAGATGTCAAAATCGAACGTTTTAGGAAAAAACCTCTGGCGCCTAAAGGGTTAAATTCAAAATAACTCACAATTTCATGCATAAACCTTTTAATTCAGCTCAAAATATCTTACATTGGGAGTCTTTGCCGTTGTGGAAAAATAATAATATAAGATGATATTTCATGACTCTAGATGGGCTTATAGCTCTATATGGAGCAAACGAGCTGTTCCTCTGGGTCCTAAAGTCAGTTCGCTTCAGTATGCATCAGATACACATGTAGACATTAGAAAATAATTTTTTGGTTTTTAATTTTCAATGTGTACTGAAGCATTCCTCACTTTCCATTCATTCCTAAGGGGGTCAGGATGACCCGAGTGAAGGATTTGTTTCTTTTTAAATTTAAACCACACAACTAAACAAAAAAGTTACTTTAAAAAAAAAAAAAGATGGGAAGGATGAGGGTTTAAATAATATTAGGCAATTGTAAATATACCTCTTTTTTTTTTCTAAGTTGAATTTTATATAAAGTGTTCTGTTATAATGTTGAATCTGTGTGTCATGTGGTGAACTTCAATACAACCAGCATCGATAGTAAACGCTCTTCTCTCCTAATGTTCCCCTTCAGAGCCAGAAAGTCCAATGTGTCGTATAAGAACGTTTCCCAGATGCCCCGGGAGAAGGACATCAGAGACATGAAGATCTTCATCGATAAGAAGTACGAGACGGTCATCATGCCCGTGTTTGGCATCGCTACACCTTTTCACATCGCCACCATCAAGGTAACCTCTCGTGTATATCTGACAATCTGGAGCCAGATTCACCAAATACTCCTAAGAATATATGATGATGTATTGGTAACGCTTTACAATAAGGTGCATTATTTAACTACCTTAGCTAACATGAACTAAGAATGAACTATACTTCAGCATTTATTAATCTTCGTTAATATTAATTTCAACATTTACTAATACGTTATTAAAATCAAAGGTTGTATTAGTTAACATTAATGCACAAACAATGAACAGCTGTATTATATTTTATGTTAACTAATATTAACAAAGATTAACTTATACTGTAACAAATGTATTGGTCATTGTCAGTTCATGTTAGTTAATACATTAACTAATGTTAGCTAATGAACCTCATTGTAAAGTTACCGATATATGAAATAACAATATTAACTGCTTTATCTGAAATGTTTTTGCTTAAGAAGATTGAGTCTGGCCCGTGTTTTGGCCTCATCTGAGTCTGTCTCTCGTGTGTGTGTGTGTGTGTGTGTGTGTGTGTGTGCAGAACATCAGTATGTCAGTGGAAGGAGACTACACCTATCTGAGGATAAACTTCTTCGTGCCGGGCAGTTCGCTGGGGCGTCACGAGGGCAACATCTTCCCAAACCCAGAGGCCACGTTTGTCAAAGAGATGTAAGAGATTTCATGATGTTGAAGTCCATCGTTAGTCCTGGTTCATGAAACACAATGTGTATAAATTGCTCAATCTTTTAAAGTCCCCCTGTAGTCAATTTTCTCCCTTAAAACTCATCTTTAATCACCAAAATGACACATTTAAACGTTTTTTTTTTTCTTGAAAAAATATCTTGAATGTAACTCGACACCCTTGCCTCATTTAGTATGTGCGGATCTATGAATATGCAAATGAGCCCCGCCTCCACTCACTCACTCAGCTCAGAGATCCACTGGTTGACGATCACACGTTGATCTGATTGGTTACGAGGTAGTTTGTGACGTCAGAAACACTATATATTTACTCAGCAATGGTGTTGACTTTTGAATTTACACATGATTAGTGTTAAAGCAACAACATGGAACTTTTCCTCTGCGGTCGCCCTACAGGTTGGAAGCGGAATTGTCCATTACCGCTGTCGTAAAATGATTTACGGTTACTGTCAACGCATTCTCATCCCCAAATCGTCACTTTCAAACATTCTTCAATATCCGATGCACAAAGCACCCTTAGCGTCAATATGAGACGCTTCGGTTATGGGTAGGTTTAGGTCTGTGGTAGGGTTATGCGTCTCATATGGACGCTAAAGGGTGCTTTGTGCGTCAGATATTGAAGAAATTTTGAAAGCGTCAGTATATGACGACTTGGGTTGAGAACGGGCTGTTACTGTATAAGCATGCAGGTTTTTTTCATATGGGCAATGATAATATTATTAATCTTCCTCCTTTCATAATTTATACATGTTTAGTAGACTAAACATTTTAACTCAAACATTTGCGATTTGCATGTCGATTGTAATGCTCAAATCTGAACGAGAATGATAGTGATAGCATCCTAACCATCTAAAACTAGCATGTTAGTGTTTACTAGCTACCAGATTGATAATTAGCTCATCTACTAACTGATTCATGAAGATAAATGGAGGTCCAGATAGTTTCCGTAACGTAGCCAGGCAGACAACAGATTAGAAAAACTAAAGATAGTATGCAAGCAATTTACTTACAAGTTCAACAGCATGACGGCCAAGTCAGCATCGGTCTGACGATAAGCTCACGCCAGCGAGCAAACGCTCGACCAATATTGATCCTCGTCCTGCCTTTCAGTTTATTACTCTCCCTTTTCCTCTTCCGACTCTACTCCGACAAAACCTTGGACTTCTTACGTTTCGCTGCTGCTTCAGCCATGACGAAAACAGACGCACGAAAACAAACGCGCTGATTGGCCTGTCACGGCCGAATTGGTGGGCGAAGTGACGTATGCCGTAAAGCAGTCGAATTTTGTAGTTCTTTTTGAGCTCTGGTTACTACCCGCACCCCGAAGTTACATAGTGGCAGTAAAAGCGATACAGACCCCGTCAGGCTCTGGCAGACGTCTCATTCAACCTATTGTAAGTCGATGTACCATCACAAGGGTCTTGGAAATATATTATGAAGGTTGAAAAACTACATGTTGTTACTTTAAAGCATATTAAAAACTGGATTTTCACCACTGGGGGACTTCTGGGTTTCACTTTTGCATGAAACGATTAATCCTACGATCAATTAGTTCCAAAAATAAATACAAAACCTGTGCTAATTAGAAGAAAACAAGCAAGTTTAAATCCAATATATTCTGATAATACAGCATAATGAGAGATTTACAAACAATTTAAAACGCGGGTCATTTCTGACCCAGAACACCAAATCAGGGAAAGGATTTAGGTTTAAACTTGATAACTTGAATCATTGATACGTTTTTTTTTCCCAAAAATTATTCAACGCCGGCACCTTGTTCTCGAGCCCCAAACACTGTTGTTGTGTGAGTGAGCGGCCGGAGCGCGTTAAGGGTTTTCTGTGAGAACGGTGTGTGTTAGCGGCCCCTAAGTTAATAATGATCTTTGCAACGGAAGTGAATCAATCAAAACTAACTTTATCTGGACAATAACTTTATTCTAGAGCTGCTGTAAAGCCTAAACAATCTCTGTTACTGTAATCTCCTATTATCTCTGTAAAGCTGCTTTGAAACAATCTATATTGTTAAAAGCGCCATATAAATGATGACTTGACATTGATGAACGCCTGCTGTTAACAAGCAGAACTCTAACTCGCGGTTCTTGTCCTCTTTTAGCACGTACCGCGCGTCTAACCTGAAATCCCCGGGCGATCACTCGGTTCCCTCCACAAACCTGCAGAACGCCTTCCGCATCATCAAGGAGGTGCAGAAGCGCTACAAGACCCGCGAGGCGGAGGAGAAGGAGAAGGAGGGCATCGTCAAGCAGGACTCGCTCGTCATCAACCTCAACCGCAGCAACCCCAAACTCAAAGACCTCTACATCAGACCCAACATCGCCCAGAAGAGGATGCAGGGCTCGCTCGAGGCGCACACCAATGGTGAGGGGGATCGGCTTCAGTGCTCCGTTAAAGGGATACCTCACCCAGAACCCATGATTTACTCGCCCTCACGCATTCCTCTGTGTATATGACATTATTCTTTCAGACGAATACAATCAGAGTTATATTAATAAATGTCCTGGCTCTTCCAAGCTTTATAATGTCACTTTTATCATGGATAGATGCACTTTTATGATGATAGATGCATTTTTATCATGGATAGATGCACTTTTATGATGTATAGATGCACTTTTATGACGGATAGATGTACTTTTATGACGGATAGATGCACTTTTATGATGGATAGATGCACTTTTATGATGTATAGATGCACTTTTATGACGGATAGATGCACTTTTATGATGGATAGATGCACTTTTATCATGGATAGGTGCACTTTTATGATGGATAGGTGCACTTTTATGATGGGCACTTTTATCATGGATAGGTGCACTTTTATGATGGATAGGTGCACTTTTATGATGGACAGATGCACTTTTATGACGGATAGATGCACTTTTATCATGGATAGATGCACTTTTATGATGGATAGATGCACTTTTATGATGTATAGATGCACTTTTATGATGGATAGATGCACTTATCATGGATAGATGCACTTTTATGATGATAGATGCATTTTTATCATGGATAGATGCACTTATATATTCAGCCATTCACTGCCATAATAAAGCTTGGAAGAGCCAGGACATATTTTAATATAACTCTGATTGTATTCGTCTGAAAGAAGAGTGTCAGATACACCTAGGATGGTTTGAGGGAGAGTAAATCATGGGCTAATTTAAATATTTGGCTGAATTATCCCTTTTAATGTGGGTTTTTAACAACTGATAATGCTGATATTCGATTGTATTAGAGCGGCACCATATATCGCAATAAAATCTATATGGTTTGTTGTGATTGTCAGTTTCATACATCCAACCCGTCAAAATAAAAGTCTGATTTTCACAATTGAAAATGAGGAATTTAAGATGTGAGTATTAGTATTGTAATTTTACAGTTGTACTATAACATGCTTTTTTTTATTAATTTCTTATTTTACAGTACAGCAGTTACAATATTACAATATATATTTAATTTAATTTAGCATTTTATTTAATAAGTCACAATTTATAATTTAATTTATACTAAATTTGTCAAAAACAGTGGGGCAAAAAGTTATTCGTTCTTGAGTACAACCAAGAAATTGAGTATTTAACAAAAATAATTTTATTTTAAAGTACAACTGTAAAAAATCCCAAATAGTTCAGCCTTAAAAAGATGGTTCACACTCAAAGTGATAAAAAAAAAAAACTTTCCAACTTATATTTTTTTGGATAAATTTTTTCATTTGTCAGTCCGTCTTATTACTTAATTGCAATAATTGTCTCCTAACAAACTATTCAATAAATCTCTATGAAATAAAGTTCATCAATTTCAAAAGACTGACTGTCTTGGCGTCTCCAGGTTTCCGCTTCACGTCAGTACGCGGAGATAAAGTCGACATCCTTTACAACAACATCAAACACGCCGTATTCCAGCCCTGCGACGGCGAGATGATCATTGTGCTGCACTTCCATCTGAAGGTGGGTCGTTTTACTAGCATTGATGTACTATTGTAGTTTTTATTCATGTTTAATTTTTTTTTTTTATATTTTCTGTATTCTTTTTAATTATTTATATTTTCTGTAATATTTTGAATTCTTTTTTGTATTTTCTGTATTTTTTAATTATTATTTTTATTTTCTGTATTTTTTTTTTATTATTTTTTTATATTTTCTGTATTTTTTATAATTTCTTATATTTTCTGTATTTCTAATTGTTTATATTATTTATTTATATTTTATGTATTTTAATTTTTTTGGTATTTAATTATTTCTTATATTTTTTACATTTGTTTATATTTAATTTAATTATTTCTTACTTTTTTTTCTGTAATATTTTGAATTCTTTTTTATATTTTCTGTATTTTTAATAATTCTTTATATTTTATGTATTTTTTTTTTTTTATGTATTTTGAATTCTTTGTTTTCTTTAATATTTGTAAATTTTTTTATATTTTCTGTATTCTTTTTCCTCCTGTTTCTCAGTACATTGGCTGAATTTAACTTAGTTTTGTGTGTGTCGCAGAACGCCATCATGTTCGGTAAGAAGCGCCACACAGACGTGCAGTTCTACACAGAGGTGGGCGAGATCACGACAGACCTGGGCAAACACCAGCACATGCACGACCGCGACGACCTCTACGCAGAACAGATGGAGCGAGAGATGAGACACAAACTCAAATCCGCCTTCAAGAACTTCATCGAGAAGGTGGAGTCTCTCACCAAGGAGGAGCTGGAGTTTGAGGTTCCGTTCAGAGATCTCGGGTGAGTGAGCTGAAGATGACATAAAGCTGTAACCGCATCAAACATGCTTGAGTGTTCCCATACTCAGATACGATTTCAATCAAAACAATGGGTCACATTCACTTAAACACAAATGCAATGTTTCTTGGGGAAATGCAAAACTTGTGAACGAACAAAGAGTTATCGCAAAAGTTTTATGAATCAACTCTTGGGGGAATGCTAAGTATTTTGAGTTAACGCAAAAACAAATTTTTTGGGGGGGTTAATGCAAACTAGGTTTTTTGGCTTAACTTTAAAACATTTATTTTGGCTTAACTTAATAAATATATATATATATATATATATATATATTTTTTTTTTTTTTTTTTTTTTTTTTTTGTTTAACGCAAAATGTTTTTTGGGGGTTACAGCAATGAGGTTTTTTGAGGGTCAACACAAATACGTTTTTTGGGGTTAACACAAACTGTTGTTTGGCTTAATGCACAAGAGTTTTTTGGGGGTTAACAAATTAGGTTTTTTTTTTTTTGCTGAACTTAATGTAGTTTATCAGGATAACGCAAAACTTGCAGAAGTTTAAGTTAACTGAAGTTTTAACAAGTTTCGTGCAAAATTTGCCACGGGAACGCAAAACTTTTGAGAGAGAATGCAAGCGTTAAGCAAATGAAAGCAGTGTTTGTTGAGTGACAGGTTTCTGCAAAAAGCCCTTCTATAGAGATGGTTTTTAACATTGGATCAAGTTTAAGAACAAACTCCTGTGCACACGTACATGCAGTAGAACGTTCTCGTGAGATATTTTCCCGTGCATATCAATACGCATGATCTATGTAATTATTAGTGAATGATACCCTGTGGCTTTGTCCCAGATTTCTCCTGGTTTGAGCGCTCTGTAAGCCGTTATTCTCCACTGTTGCAGGTTCCAGGGCGCCCCCTACAGGAGCACCTGTTTACTGCAGCCCACGTCCAGCTCGCTCTGCAACGTCACCGAGTGGGTGAGTGTCGCGCCACACGACCCATACTAGTGCTGGAGCGGACCACACGATTCACAGTTCGGATCATTTGCGTTTTTTGAGCCTCGGATCGGATCATATATATATATATATATCTCTATCTGAGTACAGGTTTGGAAACATAATTTTTTTTAAATATTTTTGAAAGAAGGCTCTAATGCTTATCAAGGCTGCGTTTATTTGATCAAAAAACAGTAATATTGTGAAATATTATTACAACTTAAAATAATAGTTTTCTATTTGAATATACTTTAAAAAATAATTTATTCCTGTGATACAAAGCTGAGTTTTCAGCATCATTACTCCAGTCTTCAGTGTCACATGTGACATCCAGTCTATCACATGATCCTTTAGAAATCATTCTAATATTCTGATTTATTATGAGTTCTGCTGCCTAATATATTTGATGAATAAAAGGTTAAAGGGATACTCCACTTTTTTTGGAAATAGGCTCATTTTACCAGGGTTCCCACGGGGTCTTAAAGTCTTAAAGTCTTAAATTCTGAACTTTAAATTTAAGGCCTTAAAACGTCTTAAAAACAGCCAGATTTTCATCCGCGGTCTTAAATGTAATTTAGTCAGGTCTTAAAAAAGATTTTGCCCTCGTTCATTTCCAGAAACGCTGGCCGCAGAAAGTTATTACAAAGTAGCAAAAAAGTATCGAAGTCGCTCGCCAAGAGGCAGTTCACATATCCCGCGTCTTTCAAGCGCTCAAGTTCATTCAAATGTAGGCGCGCGGACGGCGCCGGTAAGCGCGCTTATAATAACTGAAGCGACGCGTTCGTTTTTTCCAGGGCAGGTACATGAAAAAAGACATGAAGGATGCGGGTGCACCCAAACACTACGGGTGTTTTTCTCTTCTCCGTAAATAAATCTTGTAACAGAGCTACAGCAAGCGTTTCTCGGCGGTGGAAATCCATTAGCCACTAAAACTTTTTTGTCATTGTGGAGAGCAGGGCATGGTTGCATAGCAACGACAGACGCCACGGGAAAATCAAACCGAATTTTACTATTAATAATAAAAGATAAGCTGAACGTTATTGTAAATGTCAGTAAATCATTTTTTATAAAAAGAATGAGTCAAAAAAGATAAATTAAGTCTGAAATATGTGAGGTTTATCTTTTTATAAAAACCTTTTTTGTCAACTTTATTTGAACTTGTACATGTTAGTATATCACATGTTGCAAGACACTTTTAAAATCTGGCTATCATTTTTAATCGTATTATTTTAATTTTTATGTTAGTGTGTATTGATGCTAATTTTATTTGTTATTTGCTGTTTTTCGACATAAAACTTGGTGAATTGATTTCATTGTGTAGTATTAGCACTTTTTGAACAGGATTCTGTGATAACAGTGGTAATTTTTGGCACTATAATAATTAAATGAAATGTTCATGCCATTTCATCTCTAGTTATGATCAACTAAAATCAACTAATCATGTGTTTTTTACAGTAGGCCTATAATATGCAAAGTACAATTTTCTATAAAAAAATGATATCTGATTCTGTTCTTTTCTCTGACACGCGTTGTTGGGTCTGGAAGGTTACTAATGTGATTGCTTTATCTGTAAATTAAGTTAATGCCTTTTCAATTACTGAATTCATTGAAATAAAATGAATTCTTTGATTTGAATATTTTTTTGGCAATGCAAAAAAAAAATTTGTAGGTCTTAAATTTCAATCTTTATGGTCTTAAAATGTCTTAAAAAGGTCTTAAATTTGACTAACTGAAACCTGCAGGAACCCTGTTTACAACTCCCCCAGAGTTTTACCGTTTTCGAATCCATTCAGCCGAGTTTCTGATATTCAGAAGAATATCAGTAACCAGACAGTTTCTGGTCTCATTGACTTCCATAGTAGGAAAAATATATACTCGGCTGAATGGATTCGAAAACGGTAAAACTCAGCTGTTTAACTCTGGGGGAGTTGTAAAATGAGCCTATTTCCAAAAAAAGTGGAGTATCCCTTTAAAAAGAACTGCATTTATTCTAATAATATAAATCTTCTTTACTATCACTTTTTATCAATTTAACACATCCTTGCTGAATAAAAGTATTGATTTATTTCAAAATAATAAAAAAAAAAAAAAAAAGACTGACCCCAAATGACTGCCCAGTGGTGTATATCGCTGTTACAGAAGATTTCTATTTTTAAAACATTTGCTGCTTTTTTTTTATTTTTATTTTTTTACTTTTGATTCATCAAAGTATCCTAAAAAAGTATCACAGGTTATGAAAGAATATTAAGCAGCAGAACTGTTTCCAACTTTGATAAAGAAACATCATATTAGAGTGATTTCTAAAGGATCATGTGATAGACTGGAGTAATGATCCTGAAAATTCAGCTTTGCATCACAGAAATAAATGATAATTTAAAGTATAATAAATTGAAAACCAATTATTTTAAATTGTAATAATATATCACAATATATAAAAAAAAAAAAACTGTATTTTTGATCAAATAAATGCAGGCTTGATGAGCAGAAGAAACTTCTTTCAAAAACAATAAAAATAGTAATGTTTCCAAACATTTGTCCTGTACTGTATGTATATGGGGGGGGGGGGTGTAACTTTGCTTTTCATTTATTACTTAAAGCTCACTTGAAGTTCTTTGATGCTACATCAAGAACTGCTAGCCTCACTGATAAACTTCAAGCATTATTCAAAACAAGTGAACAGTCAGTAATAAAATGTGTAACAAATATGAATACTAAATAACAAAGTGGGGTAAGCAGGTCCGTTCCACCCCTAACCTACACACAGTCACTCTCACACACACACACACACACACACACACCCGTTCTCACACCCCGACTCTCTCTCTCGCAGCCTCCGTTCGTGGTGACGCTCGACGAGGTTGAGCTGGTTCACTTCGAGCGAGTCCAGTTCCACCTCAAGAACTTCGACGTGGTCATCGTTTATAAAGACTACAACAAGAAAGTCACCATGATCAACGCCGTGCCCGTCAACTCTCTGGATCCCATCAAAGAGTGGCTCAAGTAAGACTTTCACTGGATGTGCATGTAAAATAAATACGTTTATCTGCAACAGTTGTTTTCATGTCATCTACTATCTTTAAAGGTGCACTGTGTGATTTTTAGTGGCATCTAGTGGTGAGGTTGTGAATCGCGCCCAACAGAAGTTACTTTGGCCGACAGGAAGTGATGTCGTCGTCTGAGAGAGTAGCCGGTTAAACAATGAGGTTTCTTTACAAAGATTAAGAAATTAGGTTTACTTAATTATTCAGTAAAACAATATTATTGTGAATATTATTGTCACCTGTTCATCATTGTGTCGGTGTTTTATTCGCTGACTTTAGCTGTAGCTTCTTTACACGAAGAACAACATAGTGACGAAACGCATTTGTCCGTTCAGGGCCACCGTAGAAACGTGGATGTAAGCGGACCCGCGGTGTGTGTAGAGAGAAATGCCTCATTCTAAGCTAATAAACACATAACGCTTCATTAAGTAAGGTCTTTATACACCACTGAAAACACAGTTATGTTTATGATATTGCATTTCTGTCAACAGAGCATCCTAAATATTACACAATGCACCTTTAAATTAAACATATCAGCCAATATATTTCGGCATCTGCCATCTAAAAAAATGTATTGATAAATGGCTAATGCTAACAGTGAATGTGTGTGTGCAGCTCATGTGATATCAAGTACACCGAGGGCGTCCAGTCTCTGAACTGGACCAAGATCATGAAGACTATAGTGGACGACCCCGAGGGCTTCTTCGAGCAGGGCGGCTGGTCCTTCCTCGACCCTGAGAGTGAGGTGAGACGTCTTGCTGTGAGCAGCAATGAGGTGTTTCGGGGGTTAACACACATTCGTTTTTTTGGCTTTAAGGCGAGACACTACAGGTGAATAGGGTAACATTTTTAACTAGCAGATATCACCATGAAACTTTCCCAGTTGATTACCTACATTAAGATGAGAAAAAAATGTATTACAAGTTTTCTGTAATTTAATGTTTAAATATGCAAATTTGGCAATATCTAATTAAATATGCGCTAATTTGCATATATTTAAAAAAACGAAATCTGAGTATTGGATGAAGCCAGGTTAAAAAAAAATGTCATTGTGTTCACATATTAGATGAGGAAAAAATTACAGAGGGATTTATGGATATCTACTTTTGTTATCCTGTAAATCAGAAAATACTGTCAATAGCCTTAAAAAAAATATTTTCGCCATGTTTTTTGGAATAAAATGTTATATAAATCAGGCTAGGTATAATATATTTACAAATCCCTCTGTAAATGTCTTCATAATTATAACTAGGTACAAGACTGGGAAGTGTGATGTATATCAGTGCTGCTGAAGTGGAGATTTCGGAGAGAAAAGTCATTTTGAGAAAACGGGCTTTAAAGATTTATCATCAGCCAATGAGATTGCGCATTCAGCCCTTTTACTTTCACGATTGGTTGCTGATAAAAAGGAAATGACATTTGGATCCGACAGCATTGTACAGGAGAGAGAGCGCTTCCTAACGGTGCATCGCGGAGCAGCATGTTGATTTAAGAACGCCAACTTTTGTTGAATTTATGAGAAATCTACACACTCAAACAGACACGGTGTACCTAAATGTGTATTTCAGACTTTTTTTCACCACAAGTCTGAAAGAAGACATGTTATTGAAGACAAATATCCCAAAATCTCAAAATTGACCAGTAAAAAAAACTGTTTTTGCCTGCCGTGTCTCGCCTTAACACAAGAGAATTTTTTAAAATTCATTTTTTTGCTTAATGCAATGCACAGTTTACTAACTAACTCAACCAGCCCCGCCTTTTTATTCTGCGCGTTAATTATTATAATGAGGAATATTGTGACGTGTTTGTTCCCGGAAGAAACTCAAGACTACAGTGGAGGCGTTTCAGGAGTTCAGAAACACTGACTCTGATGTAGAGAAAGATGAGCATGGAGAAACAGGTCCTCTTTAAATGTTCCCCCGGTGGTTAACGGTGGTGGCGTTTGTGCCGTGTGTCTCAGGGAAGCGGAGGGGAGGATGACTCGGAGTCCGAGATGGAGGACGAGACCTTCAACCCCTCGGCTGATGAGGAGGAGGAGGAGGAGGAGGACAGTGATGAAGATTACTCCTCTGAGACCGAGGACTCCTGTAATGGTAAGGCTCGCTTCACTTTTGCTGCATTAGGGGCTTTCGCACCGGACGAACCTTTTCATCATGAAAAGATGATGGAGGAACTAGGAGCGAGTTTAGTTCTAGGAACTCCTTTTGGAGGAACTAATTTACTCCTACTTCAGAGTCGGTCTAAACCAGCACTATAGGAACTACAGTGACGTTAGTGTTCGCTGACTGGCCGAACGCACGCGAAACACCAGCACACGCCATTTAAAAAAAAGCTGTTTAAACACACAGATTATAGCTTATATATTTACTCCAGAAACTAACTCTACGAACACGTAAAACAGAGACAGATGAAGCTCTTAATCTTTACGCCGAGGAGAAAACCCAACACAACTCTGAGGAGATCAAGAGAATCATGATTGTGTTTCTGCTCAGCAACACTGGACATCAGACACACGCCATACGCTAATAACTCTTCATCACTGTCTTCGTCACGGTCTTCGTCACTCTCTTCGTCACTCTCTTCGTCACTCTCTTCGTCACTCTCTTCGTCACTCTCTTCGTCACTCTCTTCGTCACTCTCTTCGTCACTCTCTTCGTCACTCTCTTCGTCACTCTCTTCGTCACTCTCTTCATCACTCTCTTCACTCTTCGTCACTCTCTTCATCACTCTCTTCACTCTTCGTCACTCTCTACGTCACTCTCTTCGTCACTCTCTTCGTCACTCTCTTCGTCACTCTCTTCGTCACTCTCTTCGTCACTCTCTTCATCACTCTCTTCATCACTCTCTTCATCACTCTCTTCATCACTCTCTTCGTCACTCTCTTCATCACTCTCTTCATCACTCTCTTCACTCTTCGTCACTCTCTTCATCACTCTCTTCACTCTTCGTCACGGTCTTCGTCACTCTCTTCGTCACTCTCTTCGTCACTCTCTTCGTCACTCTCTTCGTCACTCTCTTCGTCACTCTCTTCGTCACTCTCTTCATCACTCTCTTCATCACTCTCTTCATCACTCTCTTCATCACTCTCTTCATCACTCTCTTCATCACTCTCTTCACTCTTCGTCACTCTCTACGTCACTCTCTTCGTCACTCTCTTCATCACTCTCTTCATCACTCTCTTCATCACTCTCTTCATCACTCTCTTCATCACTCTCTTCATCACTCTCTTCATCACTCTTCATCACGGTCTGTCTATAACAGTTCTATCGAGTGCCGTATGAGACAGGACCGTTAGACAGATCGTAAACTAGTGAACAGGAGAATGCGAGCACTGGCGTTCACAGCAACAAGCGTGTCTCACGTCACTTCAGAGTTCTACTGACGCTGCGAACGCAACCAGGAAAACGTTCCTATGGGAGCCATTAGTTCTCGGGTGACCATCCTGGTGGATCCTTCCTATAACTGAGTTCTAGTCACACAATCCCATTCACTTCCATAGAGAGCTGGTGGTTTCCGACGACACGGCCTGTAACCCGGGTTGAAAGCAGGTTCTTGAAAAGTGCTTGAATTATTTAAAGACAATATATATGAAATTAGTGCTTAATGTTTTCCATGAGACAATATTTTCATGAAAAAATGAACACTGCAGCCTGTCTGATATAGATATTAAGACATTTCTCATGGCTATGAGTTAGGGGTGGAACGGTACATGTAATCGTATTGAACCGAAACGCTACGGGGGGTTACGGTTCGGTGCTTAAATTTACACGGAGAATACACGGTATAAAAATAAATAAAACTCGCGTGCAAATTAATTAATGAAATGGAGAACTACTGTTAGATACGCAGGTTCTTTAGGGACACCTAATCTGTAGCCCTGCGGCATATTTTGCACCATCAAATGCGGTTTAAAACGCCGTATTTGACGGTGTTGGGCTGTAAACGCGATTAATCTATAGCGTAATTCTGAACCACTTGGCTTGCCATATTAACTTATATTTGTGTGTGCGCGTGTGTGTGAGGCGCGGGCGCGATCGAACAGTGGAAACATAAAAACATACTCCGTCATTTTGTTTATACACGAAATCATTCAAACTGCAAAGTGTTTAAGTTCCTGTTAATTAAAATTAAGGAAAACAAATATATTAATCTGAAATGTAGCAAATTAATTTTCAATTCATTCGGCTACTATTATTATTTCTCAAGGTCTTTTTGTCTTTTTATTAATTTAAATAATAAACTAATTATATAAAACTATTGTCAGTGCACTACAAATAAACTGGTTCTATGCCTTTACTTTATTAATAAAACTTATTTAAAAAATACAAGGCTTAGTAATTTATTTCCCTTTGGTGGTCCAGCCTGAGACACGCTCAAGCCTTCTGCTTTTGTTTCGCTTTTCCCTCCATTGTACCGAACTCGGATCGAACCGTGATGTCTGAACCGAACCGTGACTTCTGTGTACCGTTCCACCCCTACTATGAGTGTGATATTGCTCATATAAATATCAAGTATATGATACAGCTTTCATTCTTCAGGTCAATCATATATTAATGGGGGGAAAATCAGTTTGAATCAGGAAAGCGATTTCTTTATCATGGTATCCTTTCAATGGTTAAAGTTTCCACAGTCATTGCATACGTTGCTTGTGCTGCACTTTAATCGTACCAATTTGTTTTATTAGTTCATTTTTGTTTATGTATTTGCCTTTTTTAGAATGTGAAAGATAATAATGATATTGTTTGATAAGTGAAATCTCTGATTGTAGTCCTTGAAAACCAAAAAGTAGTGCTTGAAAGTCCTGGAATGTCTGCACGAACCCTGTGTAATTGGTTAGTTGGTCGCAGAAGCTCCTGATTGGTTGTCTTGAGTGATCATGTGATTGTTGATCTCAGATTACAGCGCGTCACTGGGCAGCGAAGAGGAGAGTGGGAAAGACTGGGACGAACTGGAGGAGGAAGCCAGGAAAG
Organism: Rutilus rutilus; assembly: GCF_951802725.1. Taxonomy (NCBI): domain Eukaryota; kingdom Metazoa; phylum Chordata; class Actinopteri; order Cypriniformes; family Leuciscidae; genus Rutilus; species Rutilus rutilus. The sequence continues at coordinate 1,943,085 of NC_140211.1, forward strand.
GTGAGTTCAATCCACTGTTTTCCCTCCAGAATGATGTCACTTCCTGGAGGATTTGTTAGTTATTGTTATGGTATATCTATATGTAATGGCATGTGAATAGGGTAAAAATGTAAAGTAATAGATATCGCTAGACTTCCCTAATCAATCTCAGTACATTAAGACGAGTGTTTTGTATTACGAGTTTTCTCGAATGTTATGTTTAAATATGCAAATGATGCATTACTTGATTAATATGCATCAATTTGCACACATTTCCAGAACAGAAATGTAAACTTTGGATAAAGCCAAGTTCAAAATTCCTTTTTATCACTTCATAAATCATCAAACACTGTAAAACAGATACAAAATAAAAATGTTTTAGGAATAAAATGTTGTTTAGATCAATGTATATTTAGCTTTATTTAGCTTTATTTTATGTTTATTAATATTTCATTTCTTTAGATTAATTAAGATTTGAAGTAATACCACTATAATTTTAACATTATTATATTAGTAGTAGTGTTTCCCTCTGTCAGAGGAGTTTGGAAAACTCAGTTTGAGCCTTTAATGATATGAATTGTAATTGAAATCTACCAACTCAAATAGAAGTTCAATAAAATAAACACTTAAATGTTTGTTTTGGGTATTATCTTTCCACTAATCTGAATAAAGACAAATCTATGGAAGCTTGTTTCTGCCACAGAATAAAACATTTTAAAAGATAATTGCGACTTATCTCGCAATTCTGACTATATATCACGCAATTCTGACTATATCTCGCAATTCTGACTATATCTCGCAATTCTGACTATATCTCGCAATTCTGACTATATATCAGGCAATTCTGACTATATCTCGCAATTCTGACTATATATCAGGCAATTCTGACTATATATCACGCAATTCTGACTTTATATCACGCAATTCTGACTATATCTCGCAATTCTGACTATATATCACGCAATTCTGACTATATATCTCGCAATTCTGACTATATCTCGCAATTCTGACTATATCTCGCAATTCTGACTATATCTCGCAATTCTGACTATATATCAGGCAATTCTGACTATATATCACGCAATTCTGACTATATCTCGCAATTCTGACTATATCTCGCAATTCTGACTATATATCAGGCAATTCTGACTATATATCTCGCAATTCTGACTTTATATCACGCAAATCTGACTTTATATCTCGCAATTCTGACTATATATCACGCAATTCTGACTATATATCAGGCAATTCTGACTATATCTCGCAATTCTGACTATATATCAGGCAATTCTGACTATATCTCGCAATTCTGACTATATCTCGCAATTCTGACTATATATCAGGCAATTCTGACTATATCTCGCAATTCTGACTATATATCAGGCAATTCTGACTATATCTCGCAATTCTGACTATATCTCGCAATTCTGACTATATATCACGCAATTCTGACTATATCTCGCAATTATTACTCTATCACGTAATTAGGACTATCGCGCAATTATGACTCTATATTACGCAATTATGACTATATATCACGCAATTATGACTCTATATTACGCAATTATGACTCTCACACAATTATGACTTAATATCACGCGATTCTTACTTTATATCATGCAATTGTGAGATGAAAAAGTCGCAATTAGCTTTTTTATTTTTCATTTTGGCGGAGACGAGCTTCCATACAAATCAGCCCAAAATTGACCAGTGCATGAAAAAAAAAAAAAGTCCCTCCTGTTTTCACATCTCCATCACGCTATACAACACACTGATTGGTGTTTTCGGTTGTTTCCATCAGCTGATCGAGAGAGTCAATATGAGGACACAGAGGATACAAACAACCGGAAGAGGAAGGGCCGTTCGTCAGCTCCACCGCCCAGCAGCAAGAAGAAGAGGCGGCATTAAACACACACACACACACACACACACACACACACAGTTTCCCACAGTCCTCTTTTACTGCCCAGTCCCCCCCCCCCACACACACACGCACACACACACACACGCTCACACACAGTGTGTCTGATGTAAATAGCGTCGGCCAGCGCTGGTGTGTGTTGTAGGATAGTGGTTTTCATATCAGCGGATGGACGTGGATTTTCCTGCGTTACATCCCTCAGGTGTGTGTGTGTGTGTGTGTGTGTGCGCGAGCGCTGTTCTGAAGCGTAGATGTGACGTAGTGTTGGTGTTTAAGTAACACTCATCCTTCCGGCTCATCTCTCTCTCTCTCTCTCTCTCTCTCTCTCGCCAGTCCTGCTCGTTTCTGAATAGTTCATGGCTTTTACGTTAGCACATAATGATTCACTTTGTGCTTTTTCTGTTTTTCTAAATCGAGGGGACGCAAACACACACACATTGTAAACATACACTTTTTTTTTTTCTTTTTTTTTCTTTTTTTTTTTAAATACTCCTTTGCTCATTCTGGATTGATAGTCTTGTATTGTTCAATCAAAGTTTCTTTTTTTTTATTTTTAATAAAAGTTAAGTGAAATAAAAAAAAAAAAAACGTGTTAGTTTCTCATTTAAACCTTATTTCTGGGTCAAGGGTTTCCTCGTCGCATCCAGTGGTTTGTTGACGTGGTTCTCGACTGGTTTGGTCATGGACCAACAGGCACCGTACCGCTTTTATTAACATGCACTTAAATTGTACGAATATTACTAACACGGTAACACTTTATAATAAGGTTCATTAGTTAACAGTAATGTAGTAACTAACATGAACTAACCATGAGCAATACATTTGTTACAGTATAAGTTAATCTCTGTTAATGTTAGTTAATAAGAATCCAGCTGTTCACTGTTAGTTCATGTTAGTTCACAGTGCATTAACTAATGTTAACAAGATGTTAATAAAGTATTAGTAAATGTTGAAATTAACAAAGATTAATAAATGAAGTATAAGTGCAGTTCATTAGTAGTTCATGCTAACTAATGTAGTTAACTAATGAACCTTATTGTAAAGTGTTACCACTAACTCTGATGAATAAATATTATAAGGTAAGGCTGTTAAAAACAGTCCCAAACTAGTTTCTGTTCCTACAATAGAGTTAGTAAGTTACCCGCCTGTCATCAAAAATATAGAACATAACACATTAAGTGCTCTTTTGGGTTAAGGTTATAGAAGCTATACACTGATGAACACCCAAAACTAGCATGAACTCTTAATAAAACATATTTATTTGTACTTTTTGGTAATTTCATGACTTGCTTGTATTTAATTAGCTCTTTATATAGACCTTATGAAGCTCCGCCCCTTTTCACTTTAAATACAATATACAGTCGTCAACATTTGAAGTGGATCATCAAAGTTGTGCTAAGACAAGAACGGGTATTGTTCAACATTCATGTACAACTTTGATGAAAGGTTTTGATTCACTTCAAATGTTGACACAAATACAAAATTATTCTGATAAACCCCCATCAGACCTTTTCTAGATACGCCGAGTACGCCAACGTTATAATATAAAATATTATTTATTGAACAATAATAGCGATTATAAACTTTGTATTTAATATATATCATACTTTTTTTTTTTTTTTTTTTTGGGATATATAAAATATTCGGATTCCATTGAAGTGCCATAAACTAATCATACCTGTCACGCAATTATCCGTGACTTGTATTATTTTATATAGAAGGAAAATGGTATATAGTTTATTTGAAGATATGTGACTCTTCTAGTTTCCCTTTTAGTCCTTCCTTTAATCCCTCGCCCTGGCAACACCATTCAAGATATCCAATACCCATTTGCAATCAGCAAATAACAGCTTTTGGCCCTCTGCGCCTCATTTGCATTTAAAGGAACAGACACAAAATGAGGCGTTTTTGCTCACCCTCAAAAAGTGACAACTTTAACATGCTATATAAAAATATCTGTGGGGTATTTTGAGCTCAAACTTCACACACACACTCTGGGGACATCAGAGACTTATTTTACATCTTGTAGAAAGGGCATTATACCACCCCTTTAAAAACTCAGAGCTTGATTTAAAAAAAATCCACATTCAGATAAAAATATCTGACTTCCTGTTGGTCAGATTCAATGACTCTAAATTAGAAAGTTGTCCGGCTCAATGAGAACAATATGTTAGCCTGGATCACAGAACTGTCACGAGTCGCACGGGTAAATTTGTGGCAAAATCCAACAATGTGGATTTTGACATTGTATGGGTCAAAATTATCGATTTTTCTTTTATGCCAAAAATCATAAGGATATTAAGTAAAGATCAATGTTCCATGAAGATATTTAGTAAATTTCCTACTGTAAATATATAAAACATGTATTTGTGTGACTGAATGCAGCACAGTCAGGAACATAAATGAACAACTTTAAAGGAGATTTTCTCAATGTTTTTTGCACCCTCAGATTCCAGATATTCAATAGTTGTATCTCGGCCAAATATTGTTCTATCCTAACAAACCACACATCAATGGAAAGCTTATTTATTCATCTTTCAGATTATGTATAAATCTCAATTTCAGCTTCCCACTTTAGTCAAAAGGTGGCGCTATAGAGCCCCTCTTACACTCATTTTGAGGCTTTGGCCATGTCTACTGGCTTGACAACTCTGGTGTATGTGTGTGTGTGTGTGTGTGTGTCGAGTTTCATGCAACTTGAAGCATGCTAAGAGGCTCAAAAACACCCGAAAAGATTAAAGTTTGACGTGTTGCCATGACAACAGTATTCAAGCTAGTCCTTTTGCAGATCTACATCTGTCGCGCTTAATGTCCCCCCACCCCACACAACTCGTGTATGATATTGCAGTTATTTTGACATTTGACCTCTGGTGCTCTTCCTGTGTCGGTCAAAAATTACAGTTTTTTAATTTTTTATTTCAATGAAAGGAATGCACTTTATTTTAGTTTCATAATGTTTTTTTTTTTATATATATTTTGTATTTTTAGGGGATTTTATGGTACTAAATTATAATCCATTTATTCACGTTGTGAGCATAGACCTGAAAATTACATTTACAACTTAAACTGTGGGTGAATCTTGAACGCTTCAGAGCGACAGACTGAAGTTTGATCTCTTTTTAAAGACGACACTCGGCGGATTATTGCTGAAGTGAAAAAAGTTTTAAAAAAGTGAACTTAAAAGAAGTTACAGAATTTTACGTTTAATGTTATGAAAAATGCGCAAAAATACTATTTTAAATTTTTATATGAAATCTGTATTTTCAAAAACATTTCAAAACAAAAAAATCAAAGCCATGAATCTAAACCAGTTCTGTTCCAAAAAAATTAGTTTTCAGTCAGATTTTGTTTGGCTGCAGTACCACAAGTTTCCACTAGATAAAATTTGTCTTTTTTGACCACGTCTCGCGCTGCTGTTTCGACTCCTTTATCTTCACGAGTTCTCAGCTGGTCAGAATACCATCATATATAGGCTACACGCATACAACAAGCACATTAAGCTCAGAACACAGCATGGTTTTGGATGTTCGGGAAGTTCTGTCATGAAATATGCATGAAAATACCCCTAATGCCTAAGGTTTGGTATCTATAGGTTCAGTGTTAAAAAGCCAAACATGGAAACTTCTCTTCTGGGAGTGTCTGTTTGCCAGTGGCGTCTTTCTATGGGTGTATATATTTACATAATGGCATTAACTGTGTAAATCGAACATGATTTCCTACACATCTGTATCGAAATACTGTACGTGACTGTAAGAGATGCATATGTCAGAGAGCAGACGCTGGTCATCACGCTCTCTTAACAGTCAAATCCAGATTCAAACAAGCTTGGTTTGCATGACTCTGGTACAGTATTTCCACAGCAATGGCCATTTACTAAAACACAATAAGTGGAGTTTGATCACATCCATCAGTTATTGTGATTATGATTTGATCAGACTAGTTGTTTAGACACAGTCTGAGCAGATAATGGCTGTCTATAACTGGCCTCCTGATCTTTTATAAACCAAAGACGCTGACCACAGGCTTCACCGCGTTTACATGCATGCGTTTAGCAGAGGGTTTATACAAAGCAACTTACAAATCAGGGAAAACACAAGCAATTCGATTTGGAGCCAACAGATATGAGGAATGTACTTTATACCAGGGGTTTTCAAACTTTTTGTGTGTGTGGACCACTATTTGTAATCAAGAATTTTCGCGGACCACCTCATAATACACATAATAAAATATGTCTACATACCTGAATTAATCCGCACCTCTAAATAGGCTTACTAGCACTAAAACTATAACTGGTCATCACATCAGTACAACAGGCTTGTTAAAAGAAAGTTTAGCCTACTGCACACAACGGCTGCCACATATTTTATTTATTTATCTACTCAAGCGCCCGAGGGCAAAATCAGGTTCATTTGAACAACAGGCTTATTTCCATAGCAATGGACTATGAAATCTATACAGTAGTAAGAACACTGGAATATAGTCAACATTTCCAAATCTTTGGCGATTTTAGGGGATTATTAATCTTCAGAGTCTTACAAGTCCTCAAAAAGTATAGGTTTGAGTTTGTCCACTTAACAGCACATCTGCAAAACATTTCAGAAACGCAAGATCAAGAAACTAAATGGAAATTAAAATAAGAACAGGCCTTATTCATTCCATTTATAAACATTTCGTTTCATATAAACTGCCTGCCTAACTGTGCGTTCACACCCGACGCGAATAGCGCGTCAAATTCGAAAAGGGATCATATGTCAAATTCGCGCCTGCCGGCGTCTAGTGATACGCTTGGCCACTTTGTATCAATTCGCGCGTAAAATTAAAAGTTTGAAGCGAAATTTCGTCCGGTGTGAACGCACCATTAAAGGCTATGCGTGATGTGATAATAAACATATTTGCCTCTGCCCTTTTCTCTTCAGAGAACCTGTTGCTGTCCACCGAACCAATGTTGTGGTTCTAACGGCACTGAACTTGAATGTCACGTCCGAACACCACTAGGGTATTTTAGTAATCACACAATAACTTGACAATTTAATTAAAATGTTATATCAATATAGGCCTACATATTCTTTTTACTTTTCTTTTTTTTTATGGGAATTTCCTGGTAAAATGAAGGTAAAAAAAAATATTATTTTATATTTTATTTTTCCTTTCCACGGACCACCTGCAGTACCCTCACGGACCACAGTTTGGGAATGGCTGCTTTATACTATCAAATATATGATTGCTAATGCTCTTTTTTTACACACAGACTGAACACAATGAAGCATTGCTTGGTGATTGGTTGAGCTAAACTGGTATTATCTAATTGTGTAGTTAAATTTAACAGCTGACAGATATTCAACATAATTCATGTGTGAGACAGTCTAACAGAAGGACGGACAAAACCAGTCAAATATAAACACATTTTATTACCATTTTCTAAACTATAGCGAATAAACTGTGATCATGTGAGAAATGTTGAAGGTGTGAGAACAAATGTTGGCTTGACTGTATATATAGGAGGAGGTGTGTTTGAGGATGAGAGGGATAGATAGAGCTGCGTGAGACCAGAAGAGAAACGGGCTTCGCACTGAACCCTGAGGCACACCGCTGGTAAAAATTCATCTGCTTGGTTTTTATTTGCACTTCCAGAAGAATTTTTGCCTTTCTGACCTCTGAAGTGAAGTAGCCTTTGATAAGTAATGTGCATTGACCTATGATCAATCTAAATTGATGACTCTGATGGGTTGAGTTGGCAGTGATTGATGTGTTGGTGTATAAAATGAAATTGGTGACACGCAAATCTCTGAATTTTAATATCTTTTGCAAACATGCAAAGTATGTAAAATGACAATGAGTCACGGTAATGCCATTCACCTACTCATTACTTTGAGAAAGAAGTCTTTTTTTTTATTATTAATTTGAATTATTTAGCGTAAAGATAATTAGATCAATCTGTAAAGCGCTGGTGTTTTAAACTGTAATTTGATTACTTTTTAATAAAAGTTTAGTTTGGTGGTTCACGGTGTAAAATGTTTTGCTCTTGGTGCTCCTGGTGGGTGTTAGTTCTTTTTTTTTTTTTTTTTAATAAACTTTTAATCAAGGATGATATAAAAGAGGCGCCTGACGACCACTGAATGTAAAGTTTCAGGTCACTGTAACCCGTTTGCGAAACCACAGCAACAAAAAGTTGTATTTTTTGCACAAATCTGCCAATTAAATGCATGTATTTTTGTATTTTCCCTCTTCAGCCGTTTTTACAGTCTCGTGTTTTTTACTGATCTGGATTGTACACGTAAACTGCCCTCTGTCTGCTACACTGGTGAGTATTTGCACACACATTTCACTGCTTTATTGGCTTTAAAAGTGCACAACTTTCATTAAACTGCTGTCATGCTGGAATAGAGAACGAATTCTGACACAAAAAATGTCGGTCCTAAACATCAGATTTGGATTTGTGTGGTTGAAGCTTGATCATGTATATCATCACAGATTAAGCTTGAATTTGACAACTTGTTTGCAGTAAAATACTGACCAGTTTTTCTGCGTAAAAGTTTCTGTTTATGAAAATGTCATTTTTTATTGTACTTGCATTGATTTATTGTGTTGAATAGATCAGTCTCCCATTTGTAAAAGGTGGTAAATGGCATGACTGACTGTTATTTTACTAGATTGCTTTAATAGAAAAACAGAAACTACTACTGCAAAATATTCTATTATTCTTTATTACTTTGATGACTGTGTATTTCTGTGTCCCGCAGAGAGGAGCAAACAGACTGACGGTCAAAGCAAGTCAACATGTGAATGATCCTTCAGTGAAGGCAGAGAAGCAGATGAAGGGGAGTTCATAATGTACAGTTTGTTGAAAGTGTACTAATAACGGAGGAACTTATTAAGAGTACGGATTAATAAAAGTGTGTTTGTGTTCTCCAGATAGAGCAGATACTGATGGAGAAGGGACTGACCGAAGATGCAAAACTGTGTTGGAAAATTCAATCAGATGGAAATGTCTTCCAGAGGAACCGGAAGAGTGACGCCACGCAACAGACGTGCCTTTGAAGAATGGGGAAAAGCAAATGCTTTTATTGATCCGCTTTGGTGAATTTATAGTTTAGTAAGAGCTGAACCTGTGATTTGGCAAATTACCCATTTTAGCTGATTATGTAAATGTAATGCAAAGAGATTGAGATTGAGTTTAGCTCTGAAGTTTTATGCAAACAGAGACTGTGGCCAGTGTGTTTTTGTTAGTTTTTTGTCAATAAACACCCATCATATGCGTAAATCTGATTTGTTTATTTATATTAATTTACAAGGGCAACTGAAATGTAAAACCATGTTTCATGTTTCATTTGTTCACAACAAGCTTCCACTATAATGTTTTATATATATATATATATAGACAGTTTTTACATAAATTAAATCTCAGGTAAAATCTTTCCAGGTTTTCATGATGCAGTTTTGAGTTTCAGCCTTACATACAACAAATCATTTGGCTAAACAGGTTTCTTTGTGCATCAAAGTAACTGTTAACTTTTAGAGTGAGGTGTGTGTGTGTGTATAATATTATTATATTATTATTATTATTATTATTATTTTTTTTTTGGCATGCTTTGACTTTGAATTGTAAATAATGAACATATGCTTCAACTGTTTGTGAGTTATGCAATATAAATGATTCTGACATGCAAATCTGTGAGGTCACTCGTTGAATTTCAATATCTTTTGCAAAGTGTGCAAAATGATAAAGCAGGTCATGTGAATGCCATTCAACTACACAAGAGAGGAACATACTTGGCTGAGGAGAGCAGCGGGTCCGAGAGGTTTGGCTGTTTTCTCGCCCACTAGGTCCTTCATGATGAAGAATGTTTCGCTCTTGGTTCTTTTTCCAGGTTAGTTTTGTTTTTTTTTGCAAAATTTTATAATCTTTTAATTAGGGATTTAGTATGAAAGCTTGTTTCTTCCACAAAAAAAAGAAAAAAAAAAGGTAATTGCGACATATTTCAATTCAGACTTTCTCATAATTGCGAGTTAATGTCTCACAATTCAGACTTTGTAACTCACAATGTTGATTTTATTTCACAATTTGTGGAAAAAAAGTAAATTGCGAGATATGGCTTAACTCGAAATTCATATGTTACTGAATGTATGTCTTGTGGAGTTGCTAACGCCCATAGTTGAGTGTAAACGGTATGATGTAATGAAATGCAAACAAAGCCTGATATTTATTTTTGCTAGGCCTGTCTGACCTAGGCTACTCTAAGGTTACAATAACTGGATTTACTTTCAAGGATTCATTTCCTACACTACCCTGCATATTGTTCAACTGTCGTTCATACCAGCTGTAGCTATTCAAGATAGAAAACTATTAACAAAACTGCAAATGTATGTGTGCAGGTTACATTAACATACAGACTCCAGGCAATCTGGCTTGGAATTGTCAAATTTAATTGAGGCTATATACCAGAGGGAGAGCTTCATCACTGAATGAAAAACATATTCAGCTGATTTCAGTTGTGATTATTCATAATTTCTTTCACATATTTTGTTTAAATCTTTTATAAAATAGAACACAATTTAAGTGCAGATCAACTTCATCACACGTATGGTTGCTTGAAAGATATAAAGGACAACATGGAATAGGCCTATGCATCTGACAAAATTTAGATTTGATTTAGCTGTATCCTCACCATCTACAATAAGAAATGGCAATATGAAACTGAACAGTGTTGTAAAAATAACATCATCAATCAAGGGTAACTTAATGGATCTTTGGCTAGGCCTACTTTAGAGAAATGTATTTCGGCCTATGCAACTGAGATGAAGAGCTTTTTGTCGGTGTTCTGTAACTCAATGTGAACAATTGAGACGGTCGCCTTTCTTTACTAAGTCATCGAAAATCTGGGGTCGTGTTCGACGTTGAGATGCGCAACACGGACGACAGTCGTGATCTGTAGCGTGACTTGTTAAAGTTCATTACAGAGAAAGTCTGCTCGCATGCATACGTGGACCCGATGGATGCGTGCTCTTGGTCGCTGTCAAAGGAAAAGGGGGACGGACACCAGCTCCATCCCTTTTTCAATTTTTCTGAAATCAGAGAAACGCCTGTTGAATTCAGTGTGCAGATCCTCGAGTGTAGTGGTGTATTTGACAGTGAGTCGGGATGGCACATGCTTCATTGTGGCGAGAGTTGGGAAATGTGTAAAGCTCTTGTTTGTCATTTGTCGGGAAAACAGGGTCAGCTTTGCTCTGAATGCACGTAGGAATACAGTTCGTGCACGAACACATCCTTCCCCTGCAGCTTCCGATTGAGGTCATTCAAATGGCCCATTAAATCCACAGCAAAGGCAAAGTCAAGCATCCAATCGGAATCTTCAAGTTCTGGAAAGTCACCAGCCTTCCCGACATTCTCCAGAAACACCCCTATCTGACCTCTCAGGTCCCACACACGGCGTAGCACTGTGCCCAGGCTCAGCCAGCGGACGTTTGAGTGGTATGGTCCTCACCTACAAAGCCCTTCACCATCTGGCCCCATCATACCTCACTGACCTCTCCGCCTACCAAACCTCGCGGTCCCTCAGATCCACCTCAGCCGGTCTCCTCTGCATCCACAAGTCAAACCTCCGCAGTTTTGGGGACAGAGCCTTCTCCAGGGCAGCTCCCAGACTCTGGAACTCCCTCGCCCAAGAGATCCGCACCTCTGAATCCCTCACCATCTTCCAGTCCCGCCTCAAGACCCATCTCTTCACCTCTGCCTATCCGTAGCCCTACGCCCCCTCCATTTTCATTTGTGTTTGATTCTCGTTTTGTTTCGTTTTGTTTTACATTGTTATTATTACCTACCTGCCCTGTTAAGCGACTTTGAGTTCGTGAAAAGCGCTATACAAATTCAATTTATTATTATTATTATTATTATTATGGGACATCAGTGTGTTCTTGCCTCACTCTCCTCCAACAACTGGATAAACTGGCAGTGGTTAAGCGCCCGGGCCCTGATGAAATTGACAAGTTTCACCACAGTTTTGGTGACGTGATCAAGCTTTAACCCCCTGACTGAGACAAGACCTCCTGATGAATGATGCAGTGCAAGAAAATCAGAGTTGAGTTGGGGTCATCCTCTCTCACCCTGTCCTGTATCCTACGCCAGTGTTTCCCAACCCTGCTCCTGGAGTACCCCCAACACTGCACGTTTTCTTTGTCTCCCTAATCAAACACACCTGATTCAACTCATCAGAGCTTTGAAAAAGCGTGGCTTTTTCTTCCCTCTCCTTTGCGGAGAAATTCACGGCCTAATTAGCATGTTTAGCATTGAAGTGCCTGCTAATATTATATTCTTTAAAGACAGCGATGCTCTCCTGACATATCAGACAAATCACCTTTGAGCCGACGTTCGTGACGAAATATTTTGACGTCCATTCTTTATTGAATGCTCGACATTCAGAGTCAACTTTTCTCTTTTTTACTGCACTCATTTTGACAAATTGTTTATGCCGCCGGCCATTTAGAATTTGTTACTTTGAGGAGTGAAGAAGAGAAGTAAAGTCGCAAATTGTAATTTCACACAGCGACATCTGTTGGATTGTTTTTAACCCCTGTCAAAGATCACAGATTATTGTTGTTCAAAATTCATTACTCATCAAAACATCACACTCTTACTTGATCTGGACAATCTCAGCATCATTAGAAAGGTTTAAGACTCCAGCTTCGATATTTGACCACTGTTTTTGATTTAACTGGTTTGCAGTGACATTAATTTCTTCATTTATGCCAGGAGTGCAAAATAATGAATCTGTAACGTTCGTTATTTTGAATAGAAATCATCACTCACACAACATTCATTCTCGTCTTCTCTGGTTTATTTGCTTTCAAATACATAAACTACACAGAATCCGCCAGGGCTATTAGTCCAATGGTGCGCATATTTGGAGAAATAATGATTATCACATGTTAGTAAAATATTTTGTCATACAGAATAATATTTCTATTCATTTTCCACTGAATTATGCGATCTGGAGAGCTCAAACAGCGAACGGAGCTAGATGTGTGTCTCCTCTTCCTGATTTGCGTCAGATTTGACGAGCGATAGCATCGAGCGCATTGCAGGGGCCGGATTGAAGCACTATGCGGGCCGTATATTGCCCATGTATGTTCTAGACAAACATCTGACAACGGTTTGCTAGCCAAGTGGCAAGGGCCAGACGAGGTGCTACGGACCATCCACTTCTTCCAGTGAATGGTGCAGTCCAGTGGTACTGGTACCAAAGAAAGATGGGTGCCAAAGGGTGCTTTCACATCTGTAGTTCGGTTCATTTGGTCCGGACCAAGGGCGAAAAATTATACTTTGTAGCATTTTCAGGCGTTTTGGTTCCTTTTCACACCACACTGATTGCTCTGAATGGTCCGAATCAGTTTATGAGTTGATAAAACGAACCAAAATGCAGTCACGTGACAACATCCACATCACTCGTTGGCCAGATGTGTCTTGAACGCATTTCCATAACTGCATTTCGATTGGTCAGAATTAACGTGCGGGAAAATTCCAACAGAACCCGGAAGTAAACAAAGAGGTGGAAAATCCGGCAGACAACACGCCGCTGTTTACTATGGAGAGACGACTGCGTGGGCTGAATGTGTCCCTGGTCATATTTTATTATATAGTTTGTCTATACCACTTTAGACAAACAATAATATTTGAGAATGAAGCGAGGATGCGGCTCGAAAATAATGTTAATAATTTCTATCAGGCTCCGCACCTCCTCACAACTCCAGGTTTGTCCGCGAGCTGCCATGAAGTGCAAACTGTCAACAAACATTTCTCCTCATCCCATAATGCACAGCGCAGCTGACTACGGCAACTGGTTTAGTCCAAAAATGCGCAGTTCTTTGGCAGTTGGTTCTGTTCGAGGTCGGATCACGTTCTCACCACAAACGAACCGCTCCAGAGTTCGTTTGAAAACGTACCGAGACCACCTCTTCGAGGTACGCTTGTTTGTTCCGCTTCTGGTGCGCACCTGAGTGTGATTGCCGCATTCACACCTGCCCAAACGAACCGCACCAATGGGAAAAAATGAACTCTAGTGCGAATCAACCGAACTAAATGAGGCAGGTGTGAAAGCACCCTAAGATTTTGCGTGGACTTCTCAAAACTCAACTCTGTCTGCATTTGATCAAGAGTTGACGAGGTTGAGTTGACGAGTTAATTGAGCGGCTGGGCAAGGCCAAGTACCTGACAACTGTGCAATGGTTTCTGGCAAGTTCCCTTGGTTAAGACAGCTTAAGAATTAACAGCTTTTCGTGTCCCTAGTGGGCTTTACCATTTTAACGTTATGCCCTTCGGATTGCACGGGGCTGCGGCAACCTTTTCAACGGCTGGTGGACCAAGTCCTAAGAGGTGTGGACGGCGTGACGGCAGCGTACCTAGACGACATTGTTGTCTTTAGTGCAACCTGGAAAGAGCATTTGGAACATTTGACGGAGGTGTTCGACAAACGTCAAAGTGCTGGTTTAGTCGCCAATGCTAAAAAGTGCCACATTGCTAAGTCAGAAGTCTCTTACCTGGGCTACGTGCTAGGAGGAGGTTCCATCAGGCCACAGGTAGACGAGGTTCAAGCCATCTTGTCTTGTCCATTACCGTCAACCAAGAAAAGGGAAAACCAAGAATTAGTCTGTCTAGTAAATCGTTTAAGCGCTTTGTTTACATTTCATTACATCATCCCGGGTACACTCAGCTATGGACGTTAGCAACTCCACTAGACATATATTCAGTAACATCATGTAAGTTCCATTTCTTTAACTGTTTACTGTTAGCACTTGCTGAAGTATAATAATCACAAGGAGTCTAGTGGTTTTTACAGACTGTTTACTGGTCCCTTAAATGATGCAGCTCTGTGGTGGTGTTTTGTGCTTACCTGTTGATTCTGCTCGAGCCGATAGTGCGTGCAACCCGGAACGCGCTTATAATAGCAGCGGTCATACCATTTGGCATAACCAGGGGGCAACATATGTGGGGATTGTGATGTTTGTTCCGTCTAATGTATTTTTATTATGGTAACAGTTATTTTTCTTAAAGCTGCATCCATTGTATTTATTGCACGGATTACCCTTGGATTGTTAATAAATTATCTCTTTTTGCACCGGAATCTTGTCATGCCATGCCTTCCTAACTCCTCTCTAACCTCCGAACTGCAGCTCCTGGCTTTGGACAGTCCCAAAAGATGTCCTCTGCGACATAGCAATTGCGTTTTTAGTTCTCACATTTGACTTTTTCTCAGAGTTGCACGTTTATATCATTCACTTCATAACTCGCAATTGCACGTTTTTCACAATTTTAGAATAAAAAGTCATGATTGTTATATATATATAAACTTGCAATTCTGGCTTTTTTCCTCACAAATCCAAGTTTATATCACAATTATGACTTTTTTTTCCCTCAGAGTTGCAAGTTTATAGCTTGCAATTCTGAATTTTTCCTCATAATTGCGAGTTTGTCACAACTCAGACCTTATAACTCGCAATTGTGAGTTTATCTCAATTTGGAGAAAAAAGATTGATATAATCGAATCTCGCATTTCTGTCTTTTCTCACATTTGTATCTTTATGTCTCGCATATGTATCTTTATATAGTTTATATCTCACAATTCTGGCTTTTTTTCTCACAATTCCAAGTTTGTATCTCACAAATCAGACTTATTTCTAGCAGTTGTGAGTTTATATCTAGCAATTCTGACTTTATTTCTTGTATTTGTGAGTTTAGATCTCGCAATTCAGACTTTATTTCGTGTATTTGCAAGATTATATCTCGCAATTCAGACATTATTTCTTGAATTTATACATTTATATCTTGCAATTCTGACAATTTTTTGTATTTGCACGTTTTATATCTCGCAATTTGGACTATTTCTATCAATTATGAATTTAAATATCGCAATTTAGACATTTCTTGTATTTGCGAGTTTAGATCTTGCAGTTCAGACATTATTTCTTGTTTTTGCGAGTTTATATATCGCAATTCTGACTTTTTTTTTTCCTCATTCCCAGTTTATATCTAGCAATTATGACTTTTTTTCCCTCAGAGTTGTGAGTTTATATATCTTAATTCAGCCTTTTTCCTCACTTTTGTGTGTTCATATCTCGCAATTCTGACCTTTTATCATAATTACGAGCTTATATCTCACAATTCGGACTTCATAACTCGCAAGTGCGAGTCACAATTTGGAGAAAAAAGTTAGAATTGTGAGATATGGCTAGTTCAGTTTTTTAGACTAGTTTATATCTCGCAATTCTGACTTCATTTCTTATATTTGCGAGTTTATATCTCGCCATTCTGACTTTATTTATTGTAATTGCGAGTTTATATCTCGCAATTCTGACTATTTCTTGTATTTGCGAGTTTATATCTCGCAATTCTGACTATTTCTTGTATTTGCAAGTTTATATCTCGCAAATCAGACTTTATTTCTTGTATTTGTTAGTTTATATCTCGCAATTCAGACTTTATTTCTTGTATTTGCAAGATTATATCTCGCAATTCAGACATTATTTCTTGTATTTGTAAGTTTATATCTCGCAATTCTGACTATTTCTTGTATTTGCACGTTTTATATCTCGCAATTTGGACTATTTCTATCAATTATGAATTTAAATATCGCAATTTAGACTTATTTCTTGTATTTGCGAGTTTAGATCTTGCAGTTCAGACATTATTTCTTGTTTTTGCGAGTTTATATATCGCAATTCTGACTTTTTTTCCTCATTCCCAGTTTATATCTAGCAATTATGACTTTTTTTCCCTCAGAGTTGTGAGTTTATATATCTTAATTCAGCCTTTTTCCTCACTTTTGTGTGTTCATATCTCGCAATTCTGACCTTTTATCATAATTACGAGCTTATATCTCACAATTCGGACTTCATAACTCGCAAGTGCGAGTCACAATTTGGAGAAAAAAGTTAGAATTGTGAGATATGGCTAGTTCAGTTTTTTTAGACTAGTTTATATCTCGCAATTCTGACTTCATTTCTTATATTTGCGAGTTTAGATATTGCTATTCCGGCTTTATTTCTTGCGAGTTTATGTCTCGCAATTCAGCATTTTTCCTCACATTTGTGTGTTTACATCTAGCAATACTGACTTTTTCTCATAATTACGAGTTTATATTTCACAATTCGGACTTTATAACTTGCAATTGTGAGGCACAATTTGGAGAAAATTTCAGAATTGTGAGATAGAGCTAGTTTAGTTTTTAGACTAGTTAATGTCTTTTTTTTTTCTCTTCACAATTCCAAGTTTATATATTGCTATTCAGACTTTATCTTGTATTTGCAAGTTTTTGTCTTGCAATTCAGAATTTTCTCGCAATTGCGAGTTTTTATAACTTGCAGTTCTGACTTTATTTCGCAGAATTCTGAGATTGTATTTCTTTTTTTATCCTGTGGGTGAAACAAGAGTCCATAAATGATGTCACAGTCTCTGTCAATCAATCATCCAAAACGACAAATAGCTGTAGCCTAGTTTATGCACAGAAATGACAAAATAAAGGCATAAGATGTTGAAGTGTTGGTATCTTCCTCCTTCAGCTCTGGTGCACATGACGCTCTCACAGACTCACATGTTTTACTTTGTGCCTGAGAACATGAGCTGGTCCGAGGCTCAGACACACTGCAGACAGCATTACACGGACCTCGCCACCATTGATGACCTCACGGATCATCAAGAGTTTCTGCACACTCTGCGTGCTGGTCTCGGAGCAGAATGGACCTGGACTGGACTCTATCGGAGAGACGCCGCTGCTCCCTGGATCTGGTCTGATCAGAGCGAATCCTCCTTCAGACCATGGGCCATTGGACAGCCGAACAATCATCTTGGCAGCCAGTTTTGTGCGAGAACGTCTCTTGATGGACTGTTTAATGATGGGGAATGTTACGTTAAATATCCTGCTGTCTGCTACAATAGTGAGTATTCTTGCACATTTTACCTCTTCACTTCAAAATGCAAGTAAAACCAATTAAACATTGAACATGCCGGAAATAGAGAATCCGTGAAATTTACATTGAAGGTGCACTGTGTGATTTTTAGCGGCATCTAGTGGTGAGGTTGCGAACTGCACCCAACAGAAGTTACGGTGGCCGACAGGAAGTGATGTCGTCGTCTGAGACAGCAGAGAGTAGCCGGTTAAACAATGAGGATTCTTTACAAAGATTAATTAAGAAATTAGGTTTACTTAATTATTCAGTAAAACGATATGTTATATTATATATTATTGTCACCTGTTCATCATTGTGTCAGTGTTTTATTCGCTGACTTTAGCTGAAGCTTCTTATCATAAAGAACAACATAGTGACGAAGCACGTTTGTCCGTTTAGGGCCACCGTAGAAACATGTGGATGTAAGCGGACCCGCGGTGTGTGTAGAGAGAAATGACTCATTCTAAGCTAATAAAAACATAACGCTTCATTATGTAAGGTCTTTATACACCACTGAAAACATAGTTATGTATATGATATTGCATTTCTGTAAACAGATCCTCCTAAATATTACACAATGCACCTTTAAATCCCGGCAGATTGGTTGCCATGACCTTTATCGTAAAAAATTGGTTCACTCTCAGAAATAAAGGTTCTAAAAGAGGTTTTTCGCAGTAATGCCATAGAGGAGCCATTTTGCTTCCCCACTTTTGTCCACTAAGCACTTTGATGTGTTTTATGTGTGTTCCACAGAGAGGAGGAGGACACAGACGGTGAGACTGATGGTCAAAGCAAGTCAAAATGTGAACGATTCTGAAGTAAAGAAACACATTTTATCAATGGTGAGTAGAAATGCAGTGTGGTTAATATTGACCCCAAAAATTATCTGGACACTTAAGAGTGTGTAAATGTAGTTGCATTAGAGAACAGAATATCAAAGCAATATATGCGAGTGTCTTTTCTCTTTGCTAACATTCACTTTTCCTCATGTGCATTTTGTCTTTTTAGTCAGCTGGTGTTTAGTTTGCCTAAAAACAGGGCTCGCAAAATCGCCTGCCCGACGTCCCGGGGCTAATGTGTTTTCCAGTCGGGCTACCAAAATGCATAACCAGCCTGCCCGACGGGCTATCTGAAATAGTGTTCGCTTCAGTCTTGCTATAATCAGATTCAGCGCGTTCTTCATCTTCAATCCGAAGCGACGCCGAGCACGTCAGAAACAGAGAGGACAGGGTGTGTGTGTGTTCATCTGAGTCTCATTGGTCTGCGGTGCTCGTCAATGTCAGAATATTAAGATGACCAATCAAATCAAAGTAGGCGGGCTTTATGTTCACAAGAAGCTGCTGAGCGCGAATTTGAGCAGAGCGACTCGACGCTTCAGTTTACGGTCAAGTGCGAGATAAGATGTAAGTAGCTAAACTAAACATTTCATATTTGACAGTTTTTTTAGGTCATAAATGTGAAACAAATGACAAAAATAATCAGGCAAATGAATATACTTTTGTCGAATTTCGCCATTTGGAACTGAAAATAGGCCTATGTAATGTGACTAATAATTAGTTCACTGTCATTGTGAGGGGACATTAGCATTAACAAAGCCGTTTTCATCATAGGCACAAGATTAATAATGAATGTGTACATGTTGAGAATTAATATACAATTTGTAGCCTTCAGTAAATTAAAAAAGTTCAGCTTTAGGAGAGAGAAAAAGAAAGAGTGATGGATAAGAAGTGAGAGCAGGTATCATCTACTGCCTGCTGACATGGTTTTAAAGCTATTTCTTATCCTTTTTTGGCCTTCAAACGTCTTGAAATGGACATATCCGAGAAATAAAAAAATTAAACCCCCTAATAACCTTAAATGTATGACCTCTTTGATTATAAAGCCCTGTCTACGGCCCTGTATTAGGAATAAGATCAATAATGAATGTGTACATATTGTGAATGAATTCAATAAACTTAGTTAGGCTACCTAGCTTTCCTAGTAGCTTTCAGTAAATGAACGCATCTGAGAAAATGATTCATAAATCAACCTATCAGTTGACCCTTTGTTTACTTTCTTCACTGACAGACAAAAATGAAAAGCCTCTATCGGTCAAAGCTCAGCTTTAGGAGGGGAAGAGACAGAGCAAGAGAAAAACTAAGAGAATAGGAGTGTGATGCTGATGAGGAGAGAAAAATAATCAGCTGCCCACTTACATGGTTTTAAAGATATTGTTATCCAATTTTTTTGGCCTTCAAAACATCTTAAAATGCACATATGTAGATCAGAGAAATCAAAATTTTCTACCCCGAACCCCCCTAACCAGCATATCTCACATTCGGGACCTCAGTGATGAAAAAACCCTGCCATCTGCATGTTAATGAAACAAGTTAATAGTGAGCATTAAACCCTAAACTAAAGAGTTACTTATTATTTATTTTTTTATCATACCCTCATTGGGGGCTGAGCCACAAACACAGACCGATTCATGTTCCATACTGGTCACACACATTTCAGTTCAGTTAGAACCAGATGCATATTTGTTGATATTTGTGTTTTGAAAAAGTTTTTGATTCATTGTTTTGACTCCTAACTCTTTTTATATGGGCTAGTAAAATTCATTTCGGGCTACCAAAATCTGGAGAGTGCCTGCCCGAAGGGCTACCAGCGATTTTGAAATTTTGCGAGCCCTGAAAAAGAACATTTTGTCATCAGTTAGTTTGCATATCATTCTATGGCTTTCTTCCTTGGTCCCCCCAATTGACAATTTCTTGTGAATAGTAAAGGTTATTGGAGTGAAATACTGTTTGTGTTCTTCAGATTGAGCAGATGCTGACGGAGAAGGGACTGACAGAAGATGTTAAACTGACATATAGAAACCAATCCGATGGGAATGTCTTCCAAAAGGACCATACGATTAATGTCACCGAACAAACTATGTTTTAAAAGTGAAGAAATAAATCTCAATCTCAATCTCAGTTTATTTATAAAGCACAATTAAAAACAGCCATCACGGTCAGCAGTATCGAATGCAGCACTTAAATCTAAAAGCACCAATACAACAGAGTCACCCGAGTCGGTAGCCATTAAAGCATCATTTAAAGCTTTTGCAAGTGCTGTCTCTGTAGAGTGCAGTTTTTCAGTTAATAAAACTTAACTGGCTGTTCAGTAATAAAATAAAACTTGAGGTGAAGAGCATTAAAGAAAACAAATAGAACTTTAAATTAATAGGAGTCATAGCAAGTGCTTTGGCTTATATCTGTGTATCACCATATTACAAATGTACAGAGCTCTGGATTACTCTTTTGCATGAGTGCTGTGGCTAATGCTAAAATGCTAAAATAAAAATTCTATATAAATGCAGCTGAACCCACTGCCGCAATATTCATAACTGACAATTCTCTATAACTAAAGTCAATATTAAACAGAAAAATTAAATGGTTGCTGCTCTTAAATAAATTAAAAGCCAATGGAAAAACAACGACACACCAAATAGTAGTTCCCTTTCAAAACGTTTACTCGTATTGCGTCTGCTAAATCTGCGATTTATTGAAGCCTTTTATTCACAGTGAGTCACGCAGAAGCTGCGCTTACAGATTGCGAGAGTATGTCTCTCTCACGCTCCTCTCGCGGATCGCTTTCTTTTCAGATGATGACTCCGCCCCTCGCACTCTCCCATTTCCTTCCTCCCAGGAACCTCGGAGAAAGAAACAACACGAAAGGAGCGAGCGAACGGATGTAAGTGAGCTCACGCCGGCTAGAGACCAGAGCGATGCCAGAGCTGGACTGGACGCCGAGTTATATATCAGCACCATTCTTCCCCGAAGTTCACACTGAACTGACGCCAAGTCAAATAGCCCCCCCATCACAGACTGTTTTTAAGATTTGTATTTGAAGGGGTGGCCTACCAGTATACAGTCCTACCATTCGGTCTCTGACACCACGCACTTTAACGAAGTGTCTGGATGCAGCACTTTCCCCCCTGAGACCGAAGGGGATCCTCATCCTGGCCCAGTTGGAGGAAGAGTTAATCTCTCACAGATCTGCTCCTCAGCCATTTGGAATGACTCAATCCAGGCAAGAGCTCGCTGTCTCCCAGCCAGAGGATCTCTTTCCTGGGAGCAGTTTTAGACTCAAACCAAATGTGAGCATGGCTGACACCAGAGCGCGCTGAGACTATCTAGCGGCTCGCGACTTCGTTCAGAGCAGGGGCCTTTCCCCTCTCAGAGCTTTTCAAAGGATGCTAGGCCTCATGGCCTCCGCATCGTCAGTACTTCCGCTGGGCCTGCTGTACATGCGCCCCCTGCAGTACTGGATGAAACCCAACCCACGCCAAAGTGGAGCAAGGTTGCATCAGAGCCCTGGCCACTTGAAAGGACCCCAATCATTATTAGTTGGGAGTAAGCATGGGGTTGGTCTCGAGTAGGAAGGTGGTCACCACGGACGCCTCTAACACAGGTTGGGGAGTTCAAGTCCGACTGTTTCAAGTCCAACACTGTTGACCAGCCTTGTTTCCCAGAGTTGATTCAGCTGCTTGAGTTGATACGGACCTGAGTTGTGAGTCAAGAGTTGATACGGAGCTCCCAGTGAGAGTCCTAAACACTATATCTGAGGCTAGAGCTCCGTCCACGAGACGCCTCTAAGCCCTTAAGTGGTCTGTTTTCTCCAAATGGAGCCAAGACCCTACTTCATGTAAAATACCACTGGTACTTTCCTTTCTACAAGAGCTGCTGGACTCGGGTCGTACCCCCTCCACGCTCAAAGTCTATGTGGTGGCCATAGCAGTGTTCCAACGCTCCTGTGGCCGGCCAATCACTGGGTTGAAGTGACCTGGTTGTACGCTTCCTGAAGGGAGCAAGAAGGCTCAACCTGCCTCGCCCCCTCACCATACCCTCCTGGGACCTATCAACGGTCCTCAGACCCCTCAAAGGGCCCCCATCTGAGCCGCTGCAGTTGGCCGAACTAACGCCACTTTCGCTCAAGACCGCAGGTCTGCTAGCCTTAGCATCAGTCAAGTGAGTGGCCGATTTACAAGCGCTCTCTGTCAGCGCTTCATGCCTTGAGTTTGGGCCTAACGACTCCAAGGTCATCCTCAAGCCAAGGCACGACTACGTCCTTCTATACTCTACGATGTATGTGTGACGGAGTGGTACAGGTATTAGACACAAAGAATTTCCACTACGCCACCCTGGGAATTTCACCCAGGGAAATATGAATGACACTTAAATTGTTATTAGGTCACACAGGTTCGACTCTCTTAAAAAGGTAGGCAGAAACGTGGGTATCAAAAATACAAAATCTTTATTAATATAAAGTTTGATTTAGAGCAAGGAGATAAATCACATTAAAATGCAACCATTGTACAAGACAGCGTCTGAAGGCTGGAAAAAGAGGTATATGGCTGACAAAATTTCAAAATAACAAAAATCACAAACACATACACAACACACTTCACTAACACTTACACAGCTTACAAAAATACAAAAACTACACAGACTTACAGGGCTGAGGTACACCACAGGAGAAGTGATCACTAAGCTAGTTAGCCGAAAGCACACTCACACACACACACACACACACACACATCACCGTGCACTTCAGATCACAACACAACACTTAAAAAGTGTCACACGGCAAACGTTCGGAAGAGCACCACCACCACCACAAGAGATCCTTCACCCGTGGGACCCCAGCGCCTGAAAGTAGATCAAAATTAATAAACAAACTTCAAAAATAACAATCAACCACAGTTTGATAGTATCACAATGTAGTCATGAAGCAGATACTCATAATAACAATGATATACAGAGATTTAAACATCCATCCATCCATCCATCCATCTTCTTCCGCTTATCCGGGGCCGGGTCGCGGGGGCAGCAGTCTAAGCAGGGATGCCCAGACTTCCCTCTCCCTAGACCAGGGGTGGGGAACGTCCGGCCCCCGGGCCGTAACCGGCCCGCAAAACAGTTTGATGCGGCCCGCGAGTCAATTCCTCCCAAAAAAAAACACACAAAAAAAACTTCAGAAACAAAAATCTCAGCAATTACTTTTCCTGTGATAGAAAACACAAAATAGGCAAAGTGGCAAGCAGCACGAGTCCACGAGCCGTGAGAGCAGGGCGAGGCCAGTAGCGCGAGTGTTATGCGCGACGCACTGGTTTCAAGTTTCTCACGGATGAGCTTCGGGGGCGCGTGCGCCGCACCGGTTTCAAGTTTCTCACTGATCATCAGCTTCGGGGCGCATAAAAGGATCGGAACGAAGACAGCGGAGGACCAGGCATGGACTCGGCGGTACAGCCGGCACACCGACCGCATTACTGCAGAAGCTGCACTGATCCGTCTGTCAATCTCCCGTTCCATTCTTCCCTCACTCGTGAACAAGACTCCAAGATACTTGAACTCCTCCACTTGAGGCAGGAACTCTCCACCAACCTGAAGCGGGCAAACCACCCTTTTCCGACTGAGAACCATGTCTTCGGATTTGGAGGTGCTGATTTTCATCCCAGCCGCTTCACACTCGGCTGCAAACCGTCCCAGTGCATGCTGAAGGTCCTGGTCTGATGGGGCCAGCACGACAACATCATCCGCAAAGAGCAGAGATGAAATCGTGTGGTCCCCAAACCTGACCCCCTCCGGCCCCTGGCTGCGCCTAGAAATTCTGTCCATAAAAATTATGAACAGAACCGGCGAAAAAGGGCAGCCCTGCCGAGTCCAACATGCACCGGGAACAAGTCTGACTTACTGCCGGCAATGCGAACCAAGCTCCTGCTCTGATCGTACAGGGACCGGGTAGCCCTTAGCAAAGGGCCCCGAACCCCATACTCCCAGAGCACCCTCCACAAGATGCCGCGAGGGACACAGTCGAATGCCTTCTCCAAATCCACAAAGCACATGTGGATTGGTTGGGCAAACTCCCATGAACCCTCCAGCACCCTGTAGAGGGTATAGAGCTGGTCCAGTGTTCCACGACCGGGACGAAAACCACACTGTTCCTCCTGAATCCGAGGTTCTACTATCGGCCGGATTCTCCTTTCCAGTACCCTGGAATAGACTTTCCCGGGGAGGCTGAGAAGTGTGATCCCCCTATAGTTGGAGCACACCCTCCGGTCCCCCTTTTTAAAAAGAGGGACCACCACCCCGGTCTGCCAGTCCAAAGGCACTGTCCCCGACCGCCACGCGATGCTGCAGAGGCGTGTCAGCCAAGACAGCCCCACAACATCCAGAGACTTGAGGTACTCAGGGCGGATCTCATCCACCCCCGGTGCCTTGCCACCGAGGAGTTTCTTGACTACCTCGGTGACTTCAGCTTGGGTGATGGACGAGTCCGCCTCCGAGCCCTCAGCCTCTGCTTCCTCAATGGAAGACGTGACGGCGGGATTGAGGAGATCCTCGAAGTATTCCTTCCACCGTCCGGTGATATCCCCAGTCGAGGTCAACAGCTGCCCACCTCCACTGTAAACAGCGTTGGTAGGGCACTGCTTCCCCCTCCTGAGGCGCCGGACGGTTTGCCAGAATCTCTTTGAGGCCAACCGATAGTCCTTCTCCATGGCCTCACCGAACTCCTCCCAGGCCCGAGTTTTTGCCTCCCCAACCACCCGGGCTGCAGTCCGCTTGCCCCGTCGGTACCCGTCAGCTGCCTCAGGAGTCCCACAAGCCAGCCAGGCCCGATAGGACTCCTTCTTCAGCTTAACGGCATCCCTTACTTCCGGTGTCCACCACTGGGTTTCTGGTCGAAGCTCTGTCGGAGATGGGAGTTGAAGATCTCTCTGACAGGGGATTCGGCCAAACGTTCCCAACAGACCCTCACAATACGTTTGGGTCTGCCGAGTCTGTCCAGCTTCCTCCCCCGCCATCGGATCCAACTCACCACCAGGTGGTGATCAGTTGACAGCTCCGCCCCTCTCTTCACCCGAGTGTCCAAGACATACGGCCGGAGGTCAGATGAAACAACCACAAAGTCGATCATCGACTTCCGGCCTAGGGTGTCCTGGTGCCATGTGCACTGATGGACACCCTTATGCTTGAACATGGTGTTCGTTATGGACAAGCTGTAACTAGCACAGAAGTCCAATAACAGAACACCACTCGGATTCAGATCAGGGGGGCCGTTCCTCCCAATCACGCCCCTCCAGGTGTCACTGTCGCTGCCCACGTGGGCGTTGAAGTCCCCCAGTAGAACGACGGAGTCCCCAGTCGGAGCACTTTCCAGCACCCCTCCCAGAGACTCCAAGAAGGCCGGGTACTCTGCACTGCCGTTTGGCCAGTAGGCACAAACGACAGTGAGAGACCTATCCCCGAACTGAAGGCGCAGGGAAGCGACCCTCTCGTTCACCGGGGTGAACTCCAACACATGGCGGCTGAGCTGGGGGGCTATAAGCAAACCCACACCAGCCCGCCGCCTCTCACCATGGGCAACTCCAGAGTGGTGAAGAGTCCATCCTCTCTCGAGGAGTGTGGTTCCAGAGCCCAAGCCGTGCGTAGAGGTGATCCCAACTATCTCTAGTCGGAATCTCTGAACCTCACGCACAATCTCAGGCTCCTTCCCCGCCAGAGAGGTGACGTTCCATGTCCCTAGAGCTAGATTCCGTGTCCAGGGATCGGGTTGTCTAGGCCCCCGCCTTCGACTGCCGCCCGATCCACTTAGCACCGGCCCCTTACGTTCCCTCCTGCAGGTGGTGGGTCCACGGGAGGGTGGCCCCACGTCACTCCTTCGGGCTGAGCCCGGCCGGACCCCATGGGGGGAGGCCCGACCACCAGGTGCTCGCATACGAGCCGCAACCCCGGGCCTGGCTCCAGGGTGGGGCCCCGGCTGCGCCATGCCGGGCGACATCACGGTCCTCAAATTTGTAGGCATCATAAGGGTTTTTGAACCGCTCTTAGTCTGACCCGTCACCTAGGACCTGTTTGCCTTGGGAGACCCTACCAGGGACATATAGCCCCAGACAACATAGCTCCTAGGGTCGTTCGGGTACTCAAACCCCTCCACCACGGTAAGGTGGCAGTTCAAGGAGGGGGAGATTTAAACAAAAGAAAACAAATTAACTCAATTCACACAACAGGGGAGACAGGCTCGCACCGAGCAAGCAGATAGTTTTGGGCTCCTGTTATGAACACTGGTGAGCGTCAACCTCAAAATTTCAGTAGACAGTAAATCATCAATAAAACCAGACAGCAACAATCCCCTCTATTAGTGGGGAGATACGATGTTCTCGCAGTATGGCAGCAGAGAAGCGACAGGGCTGTAACGTTAACTGTAGTGACAGCGGAAAAAGCAAAACGCCACAGACCAGAGGAAGAATCCTGAGTCAAATACAAAGAAAAGCACAACTAAAATTTATGTTTCACCTGTTAAAATGTTCAGCTCATAACTACATGCACGATTACACTTACCGAAAAGGGACAATGTGCTTACACAATGTGCTTATCACTTCACAGACACGGATACTCTGAGATCATATAAGCCGCCGTTTGGCTGGAATACAAGGATACTGCACACAACTCAAAACATCAGCTGATCCCTAAACCCTGAACGAGTCAAAACAATCCGCTTTCCACAGAACAATTAGCACATACCTGAGAGGTGAGCAGTCCCGAGTCCACCCACCGAGACAGCCGAAGGAAACGGAGGGGAAAAGACAGGCTAGAATGCAACACGAATCATCAATGCCATACGCACAGCAACTAGAAACATAAACTGCTAGAGGCTAACAGCACATACCTGCAGTTACCATCAACAACGGAAGGGGAGGAGCCGGACGTGACTCATCCCAGGCTACAGCCAACCAGGTCTTAAATAGGCAGAATTCCTTGCTGATAGGTGCTCACTAATGTCAGTCATCCCCACTCATCTTATTCATTCATTCATTCGGTTACATATGCATCAGATGATTCAACAAAAAATTACTTCTGGGTGTGTTTCACTCAGTCTTCATTGCATCTATTGTGTAACTGGATTTCATCTGTGTTATAAACTGCAAGCCACTGTCTGTAGGAGACAATGGTTTAGCGTTGACCTTTCAGATGGAGCCGTAACATGCAGCAAATGTCAGACAAAACTCAGTTAATGGTCGAGCTTTAAACCTCTGAGGTCGACAAACGCGCCCGCGGGTTTTGCTGGATTTTCTTCACATTGTAGCACTATAAACTTAAATTACTCCGTCATTTATGGTCATACAGAAAAAATAAATATAAAAAAATAATCTGTGATATTTCTACTTTTGTATGTGTCCACTTACAATCAAATCAAAACATTGTGTTTTTGTAAAATAAAGAAAATAAACAGGGTGTGCGTTCTGCCTCTCCGTCGCGGTGAACTTTTTTTTCTTGAGCACGTCTATAAACTGAAACAAAACTCAGCGAATACTTGTCACACATTTATGAGCCATATACCTTTATAAACATTTAAGTGTGTACTTTTAAATGATCGGATTCAAACTGAAAACAAATATTCTATGTTTAAGTAATTTGTATAAAACCAACAAGATGTCCAGCTTCTCAAACGCTTCCTAATTATTTTTTTATTTGACCACGCCTACGAGCGCAAAAGATATTCACATGCAAATCTCCACATGTAACGCGAACGCGCTCATTACCTCAAAAAACAAAGCACCAACAAACTTCACAAGTCTCTGCTTTTCGTCGAGTTTGAAAGACGCGCCGTGAGCTTACATTGGCTTTACCTCAGAAGAAGAAGAACGCGATTTGAAGACAAGAAAGATGTAAGGTAAGAAATTCTTAAATATTGGTTTGTTATTGTTGCATAAATTTCACATTGCAGTTGAACTGTTGCTAGATATATGGTGAATATTATAATATTTAGACCCGTGTTTACTGTTACTGTGTTTGTGGATATCTGCTCAAACGTAGATATGTATAATATGGTAACCATAATGTTTCATATTTTGGAGCGAGCTCTGGGTTTGAATGTATCATATTTGGAGCGCGATCGCGTTTGAAACGCACTGTGCATAACCTACTGCTTACAAGGCACAACAAATCTGGTGTTCATTATATTATATATTGTTGGAAACATTTGTGTGTGTGTGTGTGTGTGTGTGTGTATTCTGTGAATTTTAAAAAGCAATTTTAACCAGAAAAATCTAAAATTTATTCCCAATACATTTTAGAACTATATTCCCTATTTCTCTTGATATCAGTATGTTCACTTTTTTTTTTTTTTTTCAGGGACCAGATGCCACTGACATGAGTCTCTGTACATGAACATGGTAAAGTGAAAATCAAACACCTTGGAAATGAAAGGTATGTACAATGTTTTTAGGAATGGCAGAAAGGTCTCTGTCTTTGGATCATTGTTTTCAATAAGTGCTTTTTTGTCATTTGTTGTGTATATTTGGATTATGCTGTGTTGTAAATAAATCCAATCAAAAAGCCATTCTTTTTTAAATCTCCTCATTCTTTGTGCAAGGTTGCTCAGAATGACAGGGCCTGTTAGCTCCTAATAGGGCCATTAGGGAGTGTCTTTGTCTTTCTCAGGTGTGAAAAGCTTGCATATTAATGAGATGATCCGCCCCTTCGCATATTGCTTTTTCACACAAAACACGTCTTAGAAATTTTAAATCAATATATTGTCTTCTCTGAATGAGCAGTCAGGGTGATTTTCACATAGTTTTGGAGCAAATATTCTAGGCTATGTGATACAATTTTCAAAAGTCTTGTGAAGAAATAATCAGTATGGGTTTCATGACCTTATTTCAGTGACAATTTTTTTTGTATTTTCACAAACCACGCATAAATGTCATTATCTCAAAACTACAAACTTTTACATACATGCTGCTGATATATTATTGTAGCAGAGTGTGTGCTGAATACAGTGTAATCAGACTTTAGCCATGAAAATGTCACAAGTAACAGAAATAAGCACAAATGTCAGAGCATGTCAGAACACCTCCAGGCCCAGAAAACAGCTCAGACCTCAGAGGGTTAAGATATAGGCCTATTTTGTAAGCAGTTAGTGGCTATTTTCAATATATGGCTGTAGTGGCTATTCGCTCTGAATCCATTTAAATTGCTTTAGCAAATTCGAAATGTAAATCAATGTCTGTATTCAAACAAAAAGATTTTGCATCTGAGATGACACGTTTTTGCATATGCCATATGTGATAACTTACAAATTGAGACTAAAAAGTCCTTCAGTCTGTCCGCTGCTGGTAAATGATGGCCATGCTTATTTGAGGAAGCTCTCTGTGTTTTAAAACTGAAGTTTTGATTCTGAGAATCTAACAGGATCCTGGAAACGCTCAAGCAGTTCTGCTGGACTTTGAAAGCGTTTTCTGGATGTAAGTTAAACTCTTTGGTCACTTTGGAAAGGTGTTTTTGATTTTAATTAAAACTCTATGATTTGGCCTTTTGTGATTTTTAACAATAGACCTTTATGTCCCATCATGCTGAGATTGTAACATGAAGATCTCATTGAATTAAACACTGAGACAGAAATATTGAGGCACTGCGATTCACTTTCACAGAGACGCCAGGAATCTCTCGCATCTCGGACGTTCAGAAGAGTGAAAACTACAAGTAAACATGTTTTGACTAATCAAAGAGCAGTTTGAGCACTCTGAATTAAAACATGATGTTTAATACAAGCATTTGAGCGGTTTAATAAGTCGACGTGTTTGTCTTTCTCATAGGTGTCTCGTCATGAGGAACAGCTTCCAGTTTCTGCTTTTCTCAGGTTAGTTTATGGTTTTTGTAAATGTGTTCATTTCAGAGGTGTAAAGTCCAGGGGTCAGAAAGTAAAAGCCCTGCCATATGTTTATTCCACCCATGAACTCATCCAGCTGATTTCACTAATTAGCTCTCTCTCCTGGCTGAAAAACTGTGCTAATTAGCAAATCCAGGTGATCCAGGAACAAAATACTGAGGAAGGACTTTTACTTTCTGTACCTGGACTTTACACCTCTGGTTACTTTCTCATTTAAAATGATTTTCCCATCCGAGTAGCAAAACAGGGAACGTTCTGGCAAAGTTTTGGCCAATCGTTCTTCCAGTAACCTCAATAGAATGTTCGTTCAATGTTATTTGGATCTTTAATAATGTTCTGAGAGCGTTAGCACGACAACATTATTTGCACATCAATCATGGGATGGTTTTATTTCTGAAACATTTTGGTTGAATGTTGGTTTAACATTTTTAAATTTGTAACTACTTGTTTTGGAATGATCAGAGAACATTCTAAAGTAACGTTCACTTAATGTTTGAAGAATTATACAATGGAATGTTCCCTTTAAATTTAAATGTTTTGAACATTTAAAAAAAAAACAGAAACATTAGCATGACGCTTTGACATATTTCTGTTAGCTGAGGAAAGGGGGTGAAACGAATATTTAATAATTTTAAGGCCCGTTCACACCAAGGACGATAACTATTAAGATAGCGATAAAGACATTAAAGAATAGCAGAGTTCACAGCACAGTTATAACGATAACGGCACAGAGAAACGATGTCGTTGGAATCACTTTCAGAATGATTTTATCCAGCTGATGAGCGATAAAAATATTGACGGCCAATCAGAATCCATCCTGCTGTAACGAGCTTGAGCATTTAAAGCGACAGACGAGCGTGCGCTTATAATAAACAGAACGATATCTTTAGCTGGTGTGAAAGCTGATATATTTGTAGTTGTGGTTCTTGGTGTGAACGGCTGAATCATGTCCGCTGTCTTATAACCTGAATGTGAACTGATGGCTTCTTCTTTCTTCAGCTCTGTTGCACGTGACCTTCTCTAGGCTTCATGAGTTTGTCTATGTGTCCGAGTCCATGACCTGGGTGAATGCGCAGAAGTACTGCAGACAGCATTACACGGATCTCGCCACCGTTGATGACCAGGAGGATCACGATCAGCTGCTGAAAACTGTGGGAATGGGACCTGGATCTGTATGGCTTGGATTGATTCGCTCTACATATCCTGGACCCTTCGCCTGGTCAGATCAGAGCAACTCCACTTTCACAAAATGGGCACCTAATGACCCAAACGGTCAAATCTCTTGTGCTGTAGTTTCTGGGGGTGTTTGGTATGACCGCTTGTGTACAACCTCTTATCCTTTTGTGTGTTATTTTGGTGAGTTATTATCTTAATATATACACTTTTTTTCAGAATTTCATTTAGTTGAATGTGTTTTGCCTTACACATGCTTAGATTTAATTAAAATTGTCATCGGTTTAGCTAATACCTTTTGAAAGCTTTTTTTTTTTTTTTGCTACTTTTTTAGCCTGACTTCGTCATACTCATATTCTAGTCAGAATGTGAGTCTGATACTGCTCCATAGGGCTTTGATTATGAGGCGTGTCTCAACCAAACCAGGAAAAAAAAAACTCTGCCCTCAATTGGATAGACCTACAACCAATCAGAGCAACGGAGTAAATGACGCATGTTCTTCATTCATATTTTCAACCAACAAAATGTCGCGGCTCTCTGTTCCTCTTTTAAAATGAATGCGCTGTGGATATCTTCTATAACAGACGCGATGGCGGAATCTGCACATGATGTTTCATAAACAAAGTTCGGGATGAGCACGTACAAATAATCCATCTAATATTAACTTGTCATCAAACAATACCATGTCTAACGTTACCCTATCAGCATGAGGAAGCATATTCACTCTGTCAACTTACCTAACACTCCTTGACAGTTTTTCAGCATCCCTCCACCACCCCGAATCCTCACTCTTGTCTTGTTCTCTCACAACCAGGAATACGGGGGAGTATGGCTACCGAGCCCACAGCCCTCTCCTCGGACAGCACGTCATATACGCATTTATTCTATCGACTTATTTGTGTGAAATCTTATATACGCATTTATTCTATCTGACTTATTTGTAAATGTGAACTCGTGAAATCTCAATTCTCCAGCGGCAGTCATCTTTGTTGTAAACTAATTCAAATCAAGCGCTCTTTGGTGACGTGGATGATTACGTTTCCGTTGCTCATCTGTCCATCATCGTATAAAGCCCGCCCTGGCAATTTGATTGGCTCGGCCTTCTGGGAGCCGAGTATAATTACCCCTCAACGGATCGAGTCCAGACCGAACTTCCCGACCAAAAAATGTTGTGGGCAGGGATCGGGCTGGCACCCAGGCTACTACTTTTTAATGTTCAACTTTAAATCAGATCATGATCATGAGATCTGCTGATCAAAACTCTGAAAATAATGATTAAACACTAAATGTTTATTTAGTTAGTGTTGAGCAAATCATATACATTTATGTCTAACAGAGCAAGACATTTTATGTATGGAAGAAGTTCTGCTTAATTATTGATTGTACATTGTTCTTTATGACTGAATTCCTCATCAGTGTGTTCGTCCCACAGATCGGAAGAGACAGATTGTTAAACTGGAGGTGAAATCAAGTCAAAATCTGAATGATCCGGAAGTGATGAACAAGATTTTAGCCCAGGTGAGATTCGCTCTGCTTAACACTCGTAATTCCACTGCAGAAATATTGTTCAAAAGTTTGTGTTCTTCAGATGGAGCAGATCCTGAAGGAGAAGGGAGTGTCAGGAGAAGCTAAACTTTCGTGGAGAACCCAATCCGATGGGAACGTCTTCCAAAAGGAGGACCAGAAGAGTGACGCCACTAAACAGACTTGCGTTTCCTAATTTTACGGAAAATAACTCACTTTTTTTTACAGTCGTTTCCTTTTAAGTTGTTCTCAAAACTTAAACTTACAAACAATATCTGTAAAATTAACAACTCGGCTGTTATTTCAACTATTATTCCATTAATGACAAATTACAGTTATTCCTAAATTTTAAAAGAGTGCAAAAAACTGTTACAGAAATTTTCATTAAACGTTCTACAGAAAAACACTGTTATTTTACAGGTATTTATTCATTTTTTCATCTTACAGGTACCTGAATTATTACGATCAAACACCAACTGAACATGGATGTGTATCAATATTCTCTCATTTTAGCGGTTTACAGAGCAAATGCAGGAATGGTAGCTGAAGTCTATCACTATTTCCACATCTTTTGTTTAGGGATGTTGTATTTGTGTTTCAGCTTTCAGGTTCTTGGTATGGATGTTTATTCAATGCTGGATATTGTTTCTGCATTTAATAATCTCTTGTAATAATCTCTAATCTGTTGTAATTGATAAATACACTGCACTTGATGTAATTTACATATTTTATAAATTCACTATGACATAAAAAGTTGAAATTAGGTTGACATAAAAGGTTAATAATTGCATATGACTTCATATGTCTTAAGATTTAGCAAAGCATGATTTTTTTTTTATAGGTTTTTATACAAAAATAGCTTTTTATGTAAAATTCATTTTATAAAAGACCCAAATTTCTAAATTGCATTTATGGGGATAACATGAATAATTTTACATGGTTTAGTGTAAAATATTTGCCCATATTTTGGAAAATGTAGTTTTAAAAGTAAAAAATGATAATTTTAGCCACTAGATGGCTATAGAGCTCCACTATATGCTATTTGCTATTTGACTAACTGAAAGATATCTTTTCACAAGTTTTTTCCAGTTGGATTCATATCTAAATATTATGAAATCACAATTCTAACTTTTTTGTCAAAGTTTAACATTTTTTGTACAAAAACAAAACAAAAACAGACAAATTAAAAATAGACAAAATTCATAATCAAAATCAGAAACACACACACACACACACACACACAGAGAGAGAGAGAGAGGAATACATTTGTGAGACTATAAAAACTGCTCTCTTATAATTTGTCACATAAAATAGTCCAAAATGCGGAACCACCACAAAAATAAATTTGGTGGCACTGACACATCGACAATGTGAACACACACACACACACACACACACACACACACACAGAGAGAGAGAGAGAGAGAGAGAGAGAGAGAGAGAGGGAGTGAGAAAGAGACAAAAGTTACTGCTTTATTTTCTCATTTGTTATGCTGTTCAGTTCATTGCATTTTTGATGTTCAGTATTTGTACTCAATATATAACTGTACATATCTGTTCCGTTACAGTTAGTAACTGAAGTGTAGATTACATTTGTACAATTATATGAAAAAAAGAAGATTGAAATTAATAAACTCTAAAAACTCAACTTTTATATTTTTTAGGTTTGATTCTAATCATAATGTAACATTATTGAAAAAAAAACAACAATTCAGTACAAAAAATGCTAAACTTAGATAAAAAAGTCATTTTTATTGTTAGAATTGTGATTTCATAATATTTAGATATGAATCCAACTGGAAAAACTTGTGAAAAGATATCTTTCAGTTAGTCAAATAGCATATAGTGGAGCTCTATAGCCATCTAGTGGCTAAAATGATAATTTTTTACTTTTAAAACTACATTTTCCAAAATATGGGCAAAACTCTTTACTCTAAACCATGTAAAATTATTCATGTTATCCCCATAAATGCAATTTAGAAATTTGGGCCTTTTTATAAAGTGAATTTTACATAAAAAGCTATTTTTGTATAAAAACCTATTTTAAAAAAATGTTTTTTTATTTATTTATTTAGATACATTTAAAATATATCATAAATCCTCCAAAAACTGCACAAATGTGGAGTAAAAACATTAATAAACAGAGTAAAATTACATTTGTTAAAAAAATAACTATTATTCGTTTACAAAATTACATGTTATTGTCTGGGGTCCTTGGAGACCCCAAAGACCACGAGTGTCACTCCAAACGAAGACCATTAAAATTATTACTTAGTCATTATTAAATGCATATGTCTTCATATGTCTTGAGATGTACCAAAGTATGACACAAAATGGGGGGAAATGTTTTCGATTTGAATCCCATTTCCTGCATTTACATACATTTAGGGACTATGGTGATACAAAATCCAGGAAATAATGTGATTATAATGATAAATTCTGCCAAAAAGAATAGTAGACTACTAAACTATGTATAAGAAAAAGATGTCTTTATTTATTGTTTAATAGGGTCCAATCGCCAAGACTTGTTTTGTGTGTAAATAAAATTTTAATAATGTGAGACTCCACTGTAATGTAGAAACAACATAAAGACAGTATATTTAAAAAAAAATTGTTTAATGGCATCTTTCTATGAAACGCCAGTATCACTGATATTAATATACCTACTGATGTCTTAATGAAAAGAACTTCCCCAAATTTTAAACATTTATTAGGCTTCAAAAAATATAACAACTTTTAATTTAAGTGAATTTAAAACAAACCTCACATAAACCCATAATAAATGTTATATTTACCTGTGCCTTTCCTGTCTAACAGGTATGAAATATACTGAAATTGAATAAGATTATCAAACAGTCCGCACTGCATAAATTATAAATTAAATATTAATTTAAATTAATTAGTTTAAAATACAATTTTATTTGATTAATCCGTTCTTTAGTCAAAAGCAGTTAGTAATTTTCTCTGTTCCCTTTGTTCTTTGGTTATGTAACCCAGGTCACAAAGGGTTAAAACAGAATCTTAAAAAATAAAAAAAATAATAAAAAAAACCCAACAACAAATAATATTATATGTAGAAAAAGAATCATCTATATTATTCTACATAGTATAAAAAAGAGAAATAATTACAATAATTGTATTTTAAAATAATTCTAAGTTAAAACTAATCAGAGTAACCTAAAGAGATCGCTAATTGGATAAAGTGAAAGTTGAGCCCCGCCCCTAGAAGCTCGTTGGAAAGAGAGATGTGAGACGCAATGTGAGGGAAGCCATGTGAGAGAAGCCATGCGAGAGCATTAGCTATATTAAAGCTGATAAGAGATAAAAACAAACTTTGATTTTATTGAACAGAAGTTCTGTAATGTTCTTGATCGGAAGGAAGACTTAAGCATTGTCGATTTACTGAAGTAACAAGGCCAAATCGATGGGTGTTTAGGATAATCACCAAAAATGTTCTTTTCTTTTTGGATTATATTCTCCTTGGTGAGTAACATTTTATTTATAAGATGTTGTTTTTGAATGTGAAACGAGTAATATTAATATCTGACTTATGTGCACGTATATACAATGGTAATTTGAATGACGTGAAATGATGCAATTGCTGTTTAAATGAGCTGTGTACAGCTGTAAAGTGATGTGAATGTGTAAATGGTGTTTAACCCTCTGGGGTCTGAGGGGTTTTCTGGGCCCTGGAGGTGTTCTGACATGCTCTGACATTTGTGCTTTTTTCAGTTATTTATAAACATGTTAATGGCAAAGGTGTAAATTCACTCTATATAGCACAAACAGGGCTACCATAATATGTGATCAATATGCATGTATATGTTTGTATTTTTGAGAGAATAATGTTTATGCATGGTTATTGAAAAAACTAAAAACTAAAGTTTCTGAAATAAGGCCACAAAACACATACTAAATATGTGCCAATAAGACTTCTGACTAATGTATGTCGTCACCTAGAGTTTTTTCTTCAAAATGATGTGAAAATCATCCTGCCTAATCGTTCACATAAAAACAATACATTGATTTAAACTTTGTAAGTCAGTTATTTTGTCAGAAGAGGTTTATGCGTGGGAGTGGTAATGGCCTATCAATATTAATGAGATTCAGACCAGGGGTGTGACAGACACTCCCCCTATGGCTAATGGGCCATCAAGTGAGGCAGCCTGAACAAAGAACAAAAGAAGTAGAGGAGATTCAAAGGTTTTGTTTTTCAATCTGTTTTATTGTAATTCCTCTATGTGGAGGAACTAAATGTTCTAAATTTGCTCTAAGCAAATCAAATGTGAGCAAAATAAAAAAAAATAATCAGTCTGCTATAAACAAAGCAATAGTGAGCGATAAACAAAAGTAAAGGCAGGTATCTCACAGTAAATGCTTATGCCCCGTTGATGCGGGAACCATGTCAACATCAGTCTCTGTTTTCCATGCCAGAGTGGACTGCCTGTTGCTTGCCTGCTGGTTAGCCTTGGCTCTCTTCGGGACAGGTGCTTTGACAAGTTCATTGTCACATCTGTAAAAAACTAAACAAAACACACTGTGAGCATACCGATAACACAATCAAAGACACTGTATTATTATCATTATCGATCACTAATGGCCATGATTTAAAAAAAGACAACAGTTTTTGTAATATCACACAAGAATATGTACTTTTATATTATGACGATGTAAACAATTATATTTCATCTGTAAATATTACAGTCTGTGGACTTACTCGGGAAGATTCTCCATCACACTGAGAACTGAACTGCGTGCCCCTCTGCGGGGTGCTGGAGAAGGAGAGCTAGCTGCAGCCACATTCCTAAAAAACAACAACAACACCAAAAAACTGTTAGCATACATTATCCAAAGTAAACTGATGGGCAATTAATTGTTATGGACTCACAATCTATGTATATATCTGTTGATGGTCCATAGGACAGAGAAATATCACAGCGTCACCGCGAGCATCTGTTGATGAGCCATATAGACCGCACGCATTTAGTGACGCACGCAATGAACGGATCGTTCGCGAACGACACATCACTACATTTCAAACATTTACACCTGTATTCACAAACATCTGTGCATAAGGCAGTATTGAAGCATGATAAGCAGTGTCATAGTCTAACCAAAACCATATATATATATATATATATATATATATATAATATATATAATGTCTAGTATTTAGAGAGTAGGCCTAGGCTATCACATATTTTACCGGAGGCTGAAATATATTTAGACTAAATCACATTACACTTAAGCAGATATTCACAAATAAGGTAACGTTACATAAGACATACGGCAGTATTTTAGCATGATAATCAGTGTTATAAGCTAGTCAAAACTGAGTGATATATATTTAATATACAAATATGTTTAGAGAGTAATAGCCTATCACATTGAAAAAGTTTACACTTGAGCATATACACGAATGTTAGGGATATTGTAAGGCAATCTTTCCTGTAAGATGCCAAAAGCTAGCCAAAACTAAGCAAAATATAGTCTGAAAATTCATATGAGTTCTATATTATCAGAAAAATAATTATATAACAGTAAAACTTACTCCGAAATTGTGTCCTCGGCGGGACCAATTCGCTCTTGAAAATGCTGCTGTTCGTCGTCGGAGTTACAATCTTCCTCTGAGGAAAAGGTGCATTCTTCCTCGCTGTCCAGAATCATCTGAAGGGCGTCTTTACCGGAGTAACGTGCCATCCTCGAAGCGCGATGAACTATCAGTAAGTCTGATGAAGAAACTGTGTTTTTATGGCATTGATCGGGGGGGCGTGTGCGCTGTATAGATCACCTAAACTATTTACCATTTGAATAGCGCCGGGGGCGGGGCGGCCTCAGCTCATTATAGAGATAATGAAGGGAGAGGGAAAAACGGTACCTCTCCTTGCTTTCAAACGGATTACAGGAGTTGAAAACATTTGTTTTTTATATAAATTACTTCATTTAAAAGAAGAGATTTCAAGCTTCATAAAGACATATCTCACGTGTCTGTGTGAGAAGTATTCGCTGAGTTATGGTTCATTTTCTGACGTGTTTCAGAATGGACTTCACTGACGGAGAGAAGGCAGAACTCGCTTCGTGTTTATTTTTCTTTATTTGGCGAAAAGCACAACACTTTGTTTTTATTGTGAGTATACACAAAATACCGCCGACCTCAGGGGGTTAATGTTGAAGGAAAACGTGTATATTTGTGTGAAGTTAGTTAGTTTAGTTTTTTTCTCATTACCGAGTTCATTACCACGAGGTGCTAGCTTGCTAACCATGTACATATATTTCAATATGTATCAACCGCACGTGAGTTGATTGGCATGTCACGTTCTCTGTGTACGAGGAGAATGAAATTGATCAGACGGACATGTTTGAGTTTAAAATAGTTTATTAGAAATTGAAATGAGACATGTTGACTGAATATTTGGAAAATGTGATTTAATGACTGTTGTTTTTTTTTTGGCTTTGTGTTTCCAAGGCCAGTTTTTTTTTTTTTTTTTTTGTTCTCTTCTTTCTTGTTGAGCTTATGTGAGTGTTTCATCTGCTGCCGATCCTGAGCTTCAGCAGTTGAGATTGATATCGAGGAATTGTCCTTGCCTTTTGCCGTGTGCGCATTGCGAGAACTGGCGAGCCATTCCCATCTGAATCGTACCTGGTGACATAGTTTCAAGCGTGAGGAATACATATTGGTAGGACGAACCATTCTTCTTTAATTTTTTTTTTTTTTTTTTTTTTCTACTGGACTGAGCAACTTATTTTTATTTTTATTTTTCCAGAGACGAAAGCAGGTACAGTTCTTTAATGGAAAATAAGGCAACGCCGTTCAGGCTGATAAACAGGAAATAATGTCTCAAATAACAACCAAGGAGTACGTCGCTGCTTTCTCAATATACAGAAACTGAAGATATCAGCCGTAGATCCGGACGACTCTTGAGCAGCGTGGACTGGAAATACAGGTGAGTAGTGGAACCCTCTGCTACTCTCCACGGAGAAAACTGGATACAGCACAGAAGAGGTAAATCACTGCAGCAGATAACTGTAGCACATTAATGATCAGAATTAGACAGGACCGGACAAGACAAGACAGGGTAAACTTCAGAGAAGTAGCAGTCGTCGACGTGCATCACGGTCAAACAATAATCCGACAACACAGACACGAAAGAGAGAGCTAGATATAGCGTAGACAAAAGAGAAAGATAACGAACAGGTGTGATGATGAGATATAAATGAGAACCATCTGATGGTAATGAGGTGAAGGGATAATGGGTGTGCGTAAGAGTGTGAGAAAAGAGAAGGTAGGACGTAATACAACCAGCAGAGGGAGACAAAGGAAAGAAAAAGAGAAGGAAAGAGCCAAGATCATGACATAATCTTCTGTGACTGGTCTATACTTAGTTTAAACTTGTGATATAGGTTACAAAAAAATTGGCGAGCCAGCCAGGAGGAAAAATAATAATAATAATAATAATAAAAAAATTTAAACAGAACAAAAATATTAAGTGCAAGACTAAAAAAGGGAATTGATATTTTACCAGAGTGAAACAGTCAAAATGAATACAAGAAAACAAGAAAATGTAAACATTACAAATGCTGTCCTCGTTAGCGGCCTTGCGTTAACTGAAGCAGACCAGCATGTTGAAGCATATTTGCTTCGATATGGTTCTATAAAACGTAACTTGCTGATAGATGACCCTACCTCAAAATTCCACCGTAATGCCATAGTGGAATTTGCCCATAGTGCTGCCATGAAAGTTTTAGGACCTTTACTACCCTTGACATTTGTATGCCCTACTGACCTGAATGTTACTTTTCAAATACACCCCTTAGACATTATGTGCCCTCAGGCTGACACCAGTGAAGTTACTAAGGGGTACCTCGAAGAACTGCAAGCAATTGCCAGTGCAAGCGGGAAGTCATTTCAAGATGTGCTCCAGGAGGAATTGGCAAAGATTCACCAGGTTAGTGTTTCTGGAAAAGAACCAGCAGAGTCACAGGGAGTGAGTAACTGCAATCTTGGTGACAGTCTCCTGAGTCCAGGGGCCAGCAATCCCCCTCCGTTGAGTGATGAGAACCCAGAGTTAAAAAGCTCGGTTTGGGAGAACACAACTACTGCTACACCCTTGCAGTCGGAAGTCAATGGAGCCATACCTGTTACAATGGTGTCCCTATCCATCTCAGCAAGCATCCTAGACACACCCACGGTACAACGAGTGGTGGTAGAGCACATTGTGAAGGCAAATGAAGCTGCGTCATCGCAACAAGCCTTAATTCGCCTTCGGGCCTTTTCTGGTAAAATTCCTCGCCCTGGAAATGAGCCAGACTTCGATACTTGGCGTGCAAGTGTCGACCTTCTTATGACCGATCCTTCAATCTCTGATTTGCATCGAACAAGGAAAATTCTTGACAGTCTGCTTCCCCCAGCTGCGAATATTGTCAAACACGTCTCTCCCAAAAGCCTATCTACTGTATATCTGCAACTGCTGGAGTCTGTATATGGCTCTGTTGAAGACGGAGACGAGTTGCTAGCCAAGTTTATGGGCACTCTTCAAAATCATGGTGAGAAGCCTTCAACTTATTTGCATAGATTACAAGTTCTCATGAGTGCAACAATTCGACGAGGAGGCATAGCTGAAAGTGAAAGAGACCGTTGTCTTCGGAAGCAATTTTGTCGTGGCTGTTGGGACAATGGCCTCATCACTGACCTCCAGCTGGAAAAGAGGAAATCCAACCCACCTTCATTTGCAGAATTAGTTGTGCTCATTCGCACAGAGGAAGACAAAAATGCTTCCAAAGAGGAACGAATGCGGAAGCATTTAGGATTAAACAAGCACTGTCCTGCTCATTCAAAATTGAGAATGTCAACTCACCAGATATCTGCACACCCATGCAATGCACTTGATGTTGACCATGCTGAAGCAACTCTTTTAACCCTCTGG
The DNA here is from genome assembly GCF_951802725.1 of Rutilus rutilus. NCBI lineage: Eukaryota > Metazoa > Chordata > Actinopteri > Cypriniformes > Leuciscidae > Rutilus > Rutilus rutilus. The sequence goes on from NC_140211.1 coordinate 1,985,241, forward strand.
GGTCCTTCGTTTAACAGTCACACTCAGGACCTTCGGGTCCAAATGGACCCGGAGGGCGGGATTAATATATATATATAAAAAATCATTTTTTTTTTTTTTTACTTGTTTTTTATAATATTTTTTCTTTTCTTTTTTGGTGTTTTGAGATAATTTTATGATTTTAATTAATATTTATTCAATAATTATGACCCATTTTTTCCCATTGAATATAATAGACATTTTTTATATATATATATTTTTTTTATTATTTATTAAAAAAATGTGTGTGTGTGTGTTTTTTTTTGTACTCTTGATGTTTTAGAGATTCACCCCTTCACTGTTGAGTCCTTTTTTTCTGCATCCTGGCTGATTTGTAGATTGTATGCACAAAAAAATTCTGTGTTTTCATATTTTTGACAATTTCCCATTCATTTCCTATGGGGGTAATTTTTGACCAAAGAGCAGAAGTGTGACGTGCTTGGATCATGACCCCAATATTTTTTGTGTGTTCACATACCTAATACCATAAAAGTCACCAAGTTTCGGAAAATTCCGATGAAGCTGTGATTTTTAAAAATTCAAAACAGATTTTTGTAATCTGAATTTATTAGTGTGTATGTGTATAAAAGTGTGTTTGTGTGTGTGTGTGTGTGTGTGTGTGGATGTGTCTGTTTTGCACTCTTGATGTTTTATAGATTAACCCCTTCACTGTTGTGTGCTTTTTTTCTGGATCGTGGCTGATTTGTAGATTGTACGCACAAAAAAACTCTGCATTTTCACATTTTTGCCAATTTCCCATTCATTTCCTATGGGGGTCCATTTGGACCCGAAGGTCCTGAGTGTGACTATTTTTTTTACAACCACTTAGACTATTCAAATCCTGTCCCCAATTTTTTTGGGTGTTCATATACCACGTACCAACAAAGTCATCAAATCTCGGACCATTCCAATGAAGCTATGATTTTTAACATTTTTTTATTTAAACGCTTCGGGTCCATTTGGACCCGAAGGACCCCAGAGGGTTAACCTGTTAAGCTGCAACCCCACTTTTGAAAAATCCCCAGAAATGACATACCCAAACTGAAACAGATACAGTTCATGAACCCTTTGTACTAAAAGCACAAGTATGATCTCATTTGAAAGCTGACACTTGGCAGTTTATTGTAAATGTAGAATTAATTATTGGCATAATGAAAAAAATTGTTATAATTAGCTTCAAAGTTTTGTAAAGTTATTAGAAATGTATTTTTATGAAATATCCTCATGAAAATAAAATTGAAGTTGGCACTGTAGCAATCTAGAAATGCACTACAGCTAAAGCCATATGTCTAAACATTTTATATTTTAAATCTGAAGATGGTACGTCTAAAAGTCTGTATTTAGTTAAATGTTTTTCAAAATCATGTCATGTGACTTTATTTTGATTAGACGCTAAAATGCTACTGATGTTTAGTCATCATCTAAGCATCCATTCAGTCTTTTGTCTCTAATGTTTTGTGGTGCAAACTGAGACCATTCAGTCTCAGTCTCCCCCTGCACACATTCACACCTCTCCAGCCTGGTTATGGCTCTAAATATGCATTTCTTTTGTCTGCATTATAGTTACTAACGACTGGCTATTCACAGGCTATTCATAGGTTTCAAACCCTAATTTCTTTAATCAAAGTTCTAAATTTTTTTCTCAAATGCCCTTCTTGAATAAAGAAACATTTCAGTAAGCAATCCTATTTAGAAAAAATCATAAAAGAATAACAGTTGGGTGGCAGGTGCACCCAGGGCTAGCTAGCATGTTAGCTTAGCACACCATCAATACACGACAATATATGAGATTAAAACCATGTTTGTGCTCCAAACTTACTTTATAACTCAAGTCGAGTGTTTTAAATAATCTTCTGTGATCTAATTTGGCTTCAGATAAAAAAATCAGACAGAAAATATATTATTTGATAGTATTCTGCACGATGATAAAGTCTATATAGATTAGCATTACATTATAAATATAATCTATTATTATGAAAATACCTGGCATGGCTTAAAGAACACAGGCAAATCAGATATCATTGCAATCATGTTTATTGTCTTCAAAACGTCTTTGTCTGCATGTTACAGCGCGATCTCTGTTAGCTGTGTGTGTGTTCGAGGCTTCCTGGAATGTCACATGATTGGCTCTTCTTCATGTTCCATATATGGACTATTACTGTGCATATAGCGCCCTCAGGCTGCTGGTATGAATTGAAAACACAGTAAATCAGAGTACCAAACGCTCATAAAGATTACATCGACTTCTTCGACTTACGATTTCTTCAAATCTGCATATTTTTGAGCTAAAGCCCTGAGGGACGTTGTTTTGTGTATCGCTGTCATGACGACAGCACGGAGTTTTTTTATGAATGGGAGAGGCTGACGCGCATAATTCATATTAAAGGTATCACTCATTTTTTCATTTCATAACTCCTGACACAAATTAAGACATAACTGTCACTATGAGTTTCTCAGAATACAATAGTGGTCAAATACTGAAACTTGAGTCTTATATCTTTTTAATGATGTATAGTTTGTCAAGGTATAACATTAAATCTGATAGTAATTTTGAATTAAATAAATAAAAAACGCTTCAGTGCGCGGGCGCACTGGCAACGGTTAACAGGTTAAAGCAAGTCTGTGAACTCCAAGCTCAAGTTAGTTCCCTGCAAAAGCATTCTGGCCAGAAGGACACAACCATTCAAGCGAAACCAGATGAAGTGAGTGCACTGAAAAAGGCTGTCACGGAGTTGCAGGCCCAGGTCTCGGCTATGAAAACGGCAGCTACTGAAAAAAGGAAGAACGATGTGGAAGTGACTGAAATTGCTGACTTAAAGAGACAAGTTGCTGACTTGAAAGTCCAAATTTCTGCTTCTGAGATGCACAGAAACCGTTTTGAGAAGTTCCCTCAGTCCAGAGACTGTCACAAACACAAGCTACCTGAATCAAGTGCAACAGAGTGGTCCGGAAATGGTCAAATACCTGGCAGCAGACCCCGTCCGGGGTATTGTTTCAGATGTGGGGAAGACGGTCATCTTGCCAACAGTTGTGATAATGCTCCTGATACCTCCAAAGTTGCAGAAAAACGACAGAAGCTAAGGGACCGTTCGGTATTTATGGAAGGGGCCACCGGAGGAAAATAGGGGAGGGTCATGTCTTTTTATTCTTTGTTGAGGGGAGGGTCATCCAACTTTTTTTAGTCTAGGGGGAGGGTCACCCAACTTTTATATTCATTAAAACAGCAACATTTCAAAGTGGCTTGTTTGGTGCTATTTTGTTCCATTTATCTCCATGTTGATCTCGCGTTGTCAGCCCCCCTTCGATATCAGATGGGTCTGACCCAACAAAAATCCAGTTTGGCGCTGTTTGACAGTGCGCACTTCAGTTCGCGCTTAGAAAAAGTGCATCATGTCAGAACAGAATGCCAAAGAAATGTTTACCCGGCAAAGCTTTAAAGCACGAGCATGAACTTTTGTTAAGTGCACAGTGTCATCGCTGTAGGGCGATACTGCATATTTTAGTTTCCATTCTTATTTTGTTTCCACGATGTGTAAGATGTAGGGCTACCACCAGCCGCGGCGCTACCATTGGACCCGGGTGGGCATTTAGGTCCGGGCCCACCCATTTTCTATAGCCTATGGTTTTGTACGTTTCTTCATTCGGATCTATTTGCGATGATCGATCCAAATTCTAAACAAACAGTTTACATGCTTCGTCCTTGTTACATTATTCATTAAGATAATAATTAATAAATGCACGCATAATTATCAGTGAACTTGATAAATGTTGGAGATATGTTTTACATGCATGCACAAACAAATGCATTTCAACTTGTGTGTGCAAAATTCAGAATAAAATGAATGTGCAGCAATTTGTACAAATACAGAGTCTGTAGGCCTACTGTGTTGTTACCATTAAATAAGCTCATTTAGTTCCATTTTTGTTAAAATATAATAATGTTATTTTTTCATCTATGTTGATTATGAAAAGTGAACCGCACACACGAGTAGCCTATACGCAATATCGAGAGACATGGAGCGGGTCAGACATGATTTTGACCACTTAATTAAGTTTTGTTTTGCAGAAAACGATTTTTTAAGTGAATTTCGTTTTGTATAAATTGTAGCCTATCTTAATTTTAATATTTTTTTTTTATCAACCAATTGCCAAATACCAAATATAGCAGACAACACAATCATAGAGGCGCCCGCGTGGTCACTTGCACTGCTCGTAAACAGGAGCGCATCTCATCCTAACTTAACGAAACTCAGCATATGCCTCACATAGCCTACATGAAATATATCTTAAGAAAGCTTGAAATGTCTTTTTAACCATTTAAAACGAAAAGAAATAGGCTACTCTCTGGTTATGTAGTAATGATGTGCATTTCTCTCTATAGGCGTGTTCACTACTACGGAGATGGCGATCGTCAACTTCATCTTTACAGCTGTTGTTGCTGTTAATAAACTAAAAATAATAGGCTTATAATTTTATTAAACAATAAATTAAATGAAATTTTTATTGTATGAAAAAAGCAATAAAAAAATCCTGTTTAATATTGTGTGTGTGTGTGTGTGTGTGTGTGTGTGTGTGTGTCGAAAAATTTGTCCGCAGCTGCTCAAAAAAAAAAAAAAAAAAAAAACCCGGTCAAAAACCCCACTGTCAGTGTTTTGTAAGGAACAGGCAAATATGTTCAATATAGCAGGAGACATTTTAATTGTTTACTAATAAAACAGTTATTTTTATGTCAGTGTCGGCTAGACAGATGAAGTTGACGACTCGCGATCTACGCAGCGCTACCACATCTTTAAATCACTATTAGTAGGCTATTATTTAAGTTAACATAAAATACATAGACCTACACCACAAAAACTAGTTGAGGATAAATTCGTTAAAATTGGGCGATTCCAGTGAATGGACGTGACATTTGCAGTCAAAACTTAAAATAAAAATTCTCAGAAAATGCATTTATTTGAAACGTCTGAAAGGAGTCAAGACATTAGAAAAATATCAGTCTACACATGCGTTTTATATTTAATATGAGGGAACTACACATGTGACGTGACACAAAAAAATCTTTAACTTTTAGGTGGCAAAATATTTTTTAGTAGGCTAATTCTATAAATTACACTGCAAACCAAGATATATATACCCACCGGATGAATAAAGATCGGCCTCCACAGAAAATTACATTTTATATTATTTTTATTTTATTTTTCGTGTTTGCATTTATGTAAAAAATTGCTCTGAAGCGACTTTAAAAATGGCACAGAGACCTCAAACAGAAAGTACAAAGCCTTTCTTTTAAGTGAATTTCGTTTTTTTTATTAATTTTATCTTAATTTTAATCAATGTTTCATCTGGATTTAATAAATAAGAAGTAGTCTAAATATAGTAGAAAATAGATAATCATGACACGGAGGCGCGGGCGAGTGAACTGGACTCTTGTCTCATAAATGAACCGAAACTCAGCGTAAGGTAGGCTACTTGCCTCATAGACCTGAGAAATATATAGAAAGCTTGAAATGTCTGCTTTTAAACATGCAGAACAATTCAAAACGAAGGAAAACAGACTGCTTTCTGCTTATGAAATCTCTCTGGCGCGTTCTGAGAAGATCGCGACGCATCGTCAACTTCATCTTTGCAGTCGACACAGAAAACACTTGTTTATTAAAAACAATTAAAATTTCTAGCAATATATGACATATTAATAATCATTACTTTTGCCGGTTCTTTGTGACAGCTTTTAGATGCTTTATTCGCAACGCCACCCACATGTTGAACGAGTCACACCGCATCAGCACCGAAAACATGATTTTTTTTCAAATCTAAAATAAAAAATCGTGATACGAACCGAATCGTAGGTTTGGTCTATTACAGCCAGATGAGAAAGCAAGAGTTTATGGTTTAAAAAACAAACAAACAATGGCTATCTGAACATCTTTGCCAAGCGCAAACCAGTACAGAACAATAAATTATCGGGGAGGGTCATGCCTTTTTTCACAATCATTTTGGAGGGTCATAGAAAAAATTATTGCTGGCGAAGGGAGGGTCATGTCTTTTTTGACAACAGATCTCAAAACTCCTCCGGTGGCCCCTTAAATAAATAACGAACAGTCCCTAAGAGAGCGACAGGCCCAGTGGGATTCACACCACGCTGCAGCTATGAAACCTTTAAACTGAGAATGGTCTCTGTAGAGGGGCATACAGAGACCGGACAAGGAAAGAATTGCCCAAGAAAGTCTAGACACTTGTTCAACCAACATCCTTGCAGCAACCCACCTTCATGCAACTTACCAAGAGGGTTGGTAGGAATAAAATGTACTGCTCAAATTGCTGTTGCTGGAAAAAAAGTTTCCTGCCTTTTAGACACAGGATCTCAGGTCACCACAATTCCCTTGTCATTCTATGAACAGCACTCGTCAGACCATCCTCTGAAGTCACTGAACAACTTGTTAGAAGTGGAAGGGGCGAATGGACAAGCAGTGCCTTATCTCGGATATGTGGAACTGGTCTTAAAGTTTCCCAGAGAGTTTCTTGGAATAGAAGCAGAGGTACCTACCCTAGCTTTAGTGGTTCCAGATCTGATGAACACGCCTCAAGTTCTGATTGGCACTAACTCATTAGATGCCCTTTACAGTTACTATGTCCCGAAGCCTGGAGAACACCCTCAATCCACCTCTCATGGTTATCGTGCAGTGCTAAAAGTTCTTGAAGTAAGACACCGACAAACGTGCTGATATGGTGGGCTGGGTGAAATTCAAGGGGAGCGTTCCAGAGGTAGTACCCGCTGGGAGTACAGTGGTCCTGGATGGACATGTTTTGGGGAACAGCCCTAATGTAGAGAAATGGGTAGCTTTACAGTCACCAACATCACCCTCCTTGCCTGGTGGTTTGCTGGTTGCTAGCTGTTTGCATACTTTACCTTCCAAGAGGCATTATCAGTTACCAGTTGTGCTAAGGAATGAAACCCAGACTGATATCACCATCCAGCCCAGAACTATAATTGCTGAGATGCATGCAGTCCAGAGCGTTATGAAGAATGAACGAATGAATTCCAGTGCTGTGAATGCAAAAGCTCCTGTTTGTTCTCAGATCTCAGTTTCGACTTTGGAGAATTCACCCTTGTCACCTGAATGGAAAAAACAGATAACAGATCAGTTGAATTCCATGCCCGAAGTCTTTGCTTTGCACGACTTAGATTATGGACACACTGACAAAGTCACCCACCATATAAAGCTTAGCGACGAGACACCGTTCAAACACAGGGCTCGACCTATCTTCCCGCAAGACATTGATGCTGTAAGAAAGCATCTGCAAGAATTATTAGCTGCTGGAATCATTCAAGAGTCAGAATCTCCCTTTGCCTCCCCTATAGTGGTTGTGAGGAAGAAAGACAACTCTGTTCGTCTGTGTATTGATTTCAGAAAGCTCAACTCGCAAACCATCAAGGATGCGTACGCCTTGCCGAATTTAGAGGAAGTCTTTTCAGTGTTGACTGGTTCCAGGTGGTTCTCTGTCCTTGACTTAAAATCAGGGTATTATCAGATCGAGATGGAAGAAGCTGACAAGTGTAAGACTGCCTTTGTTTGTCCCCTGGGGTTCTGGGAGTTCAATCGGATGCCCCAGGGGATCACCAATGCCCCAAGTACGTTTCAAAGGCTGATGGAGCGATGCATGGGGGATTTGAACAGGAAAGAAGTTTTAGTCTTCATTGATGATCTGATAGTTTTCTCTGGAAGTCTCGAAGAGCACGAGTCACGGCTGTTGCAAGTCTTGAAACGAGTATGGATTAAAATTATCACCTGCAAAGTGCACATTTTTCCAGACCTCTGTTCGATACCTGGGTCATATTGTATCTGAGAATGGAGTGGAGACAGATCCGGTGAAAACCGAGGCCCTTATAACCTGGCCAAGGCCTAGGAACCTCAAGGAATTAAGATCCTTCCTGGGGTTTTCTGGATACTATAGGAGATTTGTCCAGGATTACTCTAAGATCATCAAACTACTTAATGATCTCACAACAGGGTATCCACCACTTCGGAAAGGTCACAGTCAAGACAAGAGTAAAAAGTACCTTGACCCCAAAAAGCAGTTTGGGGATAGATGGAATCACTCGTGTCAACAAGCCTTTGATCTGATCATTGAAAGACTCACTTCTGCTCCTGTCCTAGGATTTGCAAATCCAATACTTCCTTACTTTTTGCATACCGATGCTAGTACCACCGGGCCCCGAGCATAATTACGGGGACATATTGAATTGAGATTAATGTTTTAAATCTTACCTGTTTATAAATCCATTTTGTACAGCGTCTGTTGTATCGTAGATACCAGGGAAAAACTTAGAGAAAACGGAAACTTCTGAATGGTCTCTCTTTATTTGGACTCATCTCTGTAGCCAGCAATACACACACAAGCACACCACACTGCGCGTTCTTCTCTGCTTTTAACAGTGCTACAGCCCACAAACACAGTGCGCCACCGCCCCTGCTATAAGCCTGGGATAACTGCACAAAGCTCTCCAGAGTATGGAGAATGGCAAGGCTCCTGGGATAGACGGAATCCCAGTTGAGTTCTATAAAGCCTTTTGGCCTGTGATAGGGGAGGACCTGCTGGCAGTTCTCAGTGACAGTCTAGTCGGAGGACTTCTGCCACTGAGCTGTAGAAGAGCGGTCCTTACTCTTTTGCCAAAAAAAGGTGATGCGAGACGCATAAAAAACTGGCGACCTGTATCTTTATTGTGCTATGACTATAAATTGCTCTCAAAAGTTTTAGCTACTAGACTAGGAAGGGTTTTGGAGGAGGTAATCCATTCTGGTCAGTCCTACTGTGTCCCTGGAAGATCAATTTTTGATAATATCCATTTTATAAGAGATTTATTTGATGTTTCAAAAATATTGGGAGTCGACATGGGTTTGATTTCCTTAGATCAAGAGAAGGCGTTTGATCGTGTAGAACATTGATTATCTGTGGAAAACTTTGCACGCATTTGGTTTTAGTTCTGATTTTATAGGTTATATTAAAATTCTGTGCAATGACATTGAGAGTCTACTAGAAGTTAACGGTGGCTTATGTGCTCCTTTTAGAGTGTGTCGTGGAGTAAGACAGGGGTGTTCTCTGTCAGGAATACTTTACACGTTGGCAATAGAACCACTTTTGGAAGATGAAGGGGTATCTTTACAAGCCTGTAACAGCACTTTGTGTTTGTCAGCATACGCTGATGATGTTGTCATTATACTTAATAAACAAAATGACGTGGATTTATTATTAAAAACATTGAGAGATTTTGAAACTATATCTTCAGCAAGAATTAATTGGGGTAAAAGCGAAGCAGTGTTAGTAGGAAAGTGTGAAAGAGGGGTACCAATACTTCCAAGTGGGTTAAGTTGGAGAAAAGATGGTTTAAGATATTTAGGAGTGTTTTTAGGAGATGAAACAATTGTTCAAAAAAAACTGGGAGGGAATAGTTGAAAAAATTAAAGGGCGTCTAATGAAATGGAAATGGATTGTAAAGAGTTTATCATATAGAGGACGTACTCTGATTATTAATAATTTGGTGGCCTCTTCCCGATGGCATCGACTGGCTTGTATTGATCCACCAGCATTGATACTTTTCAGTCCCTTTTAATAGATTTTTTTTGGGGAAAAAATGCATTGGATACCTCATAATGTATTATATCTACCAAAGGAGGAAGGAGGACAAGGACTTGTACATTTGCAGAGTAGGACTGCAGCTTTCCGGCTACAGTTTATACAGAGATTTCTCACTGGTCCAGAGAACTTAAGCTGGAGGCCAGTGGCCAGGACGATTCTAAAGACTGCTGAAGGACTATGTTTGGACAAGTCGTTGTTCTTGTTAAATCCCGGAAAAGTCAACACATCCAGATTGCCTGAGTTTTACAAGAATCTTTTTAAAGTTTGGGACCTCTTTCAAGTTAAAAGAATTGATTCCACGTCATCATTGTTTTGGCTGTTGAAAGAACCTCTGTTTTATGGGTCACGTTTGGACATTTTAGGAGCATGTGGGACAATGTCTACAGTTTTTATTAAATCTAAGATCACAACACTTGGGTGTTTAATTAAAGTGGCTGGCCCAAGTTTTGAAAAAGTTGAAGATGTAGCTGTTTTGTTGGGAGTTAGATCTATTCGAATTGTGGCACAAGTGTTACAGAAACTGTACTCTGCCTTTACAACGGAAGAGACAAAAATGCTTCAAGAGTACTGTGAAGGGGAAGTTATCCCTAACGAGAGGGATCTGTTTCCAATCCTGTTTCTTTCACCAAATTTAGGTGAATATGCAGGAATTTTTCTAGAATCTGAAAAGTTGACAGATATGGATGTGTATGAAAGTAATGGAAAAATGTTTTATAAAGCTTGTGTAAAATCGTTTAACAAAAAGGGACTACATGAAAGAATTGTCACTCCATGGCGTACTGTTTTTCAGATCAATGATAATGTCAGACCAGAGTGGAGAGCATTGTACAAGCCACCGTTAGCTAAAAGAGATGGAGATTTACAATGGCGAATTTTGCATGGCATTATTGCTGTTAATGCTTTTATTTCTGTTTTAAATCCAGATGTTGGCAAAGAATGTCCTTTTATTTTAGGTTTTAAATATGTTCAAAGGCGAAAGTATGAGTGTCATTTGTTGAATTTTATTTTGGGTAAAGCCAAAATGGCCATTTATATTAGTAGAAGAGATCAAATTGAGCAAAAAAGTGAATATAATGTTGAAAGGGTGTTTGCAGCTATGATCAAATCAAGGATTGTAATTGATTTTCGTTTTTATAAAGTAATGGACTCTTTAAATGTTTTTGAAGGAATATAAAAAATATATCTTTTTATAAAAAAAAGGGAAAAAAAATAGATTTTTGTAATAAAATATACATTGTTTTTATGTAAGTAATCTTTTGTCAAATAAAGATGCTTGAAAAATCAAATCTCTCTCTCTCTCTCTTTTGCCAGTCCTGCTCGTTTCTGAATACGTTAGCTCAAAATGATTCACTTTTTCTGTTTTTCTAATTCGAGGGGACGCAAACACACACACACATTGTAAACATACACTTACTATTTGTTTTCCCTTTAATACTCTTTTGCTCATTCTGGATTGGTAGTCTTGTATTGTTCAATCAAAAATTATTATTTTTTAAATAAAAGTTAAGTAAAAAAAAAAACTTGTTAGTTTCTCATTTAAACCTTATTTCTGGGTCAAGGGTTTTCTCGTCGCATCCAGTGGTTTGTTGACGTGGTTCTCGACTGGTTTGGTCATGAACATTAAGCCGTGATCCACGTTTTTTAGGAATTTAAACAAAGCTAATTTATTTGTCAAAAATGGTTGACACGCACAAGCGCCGTACCGCTTTAATTAACATACACTTAAACTGTAAGAATATTACTAACACGGTAACACTTTATAATGAGGTTCATTAGTTAACATTAATGTAGTAACTAACATGAACTAACCATGAACAATACATTTGTTACAGTATAAGTTAAGCTCTGTTAATGTTAGTTAATAAGAATCCAGCTGTTCACTGTTTGTTCATGTTAGTTCACAGTGCATTAACTAATGTTAACAAGATGTTAATAAAGTATTAGTAAATGTTGAAATTAACAAAGATTAATAAATGAAGTATAAGTGCAGTTCATTAATAGTTCATGCTAACTAATGTAGTTAATTAATGTTAACTAATGAACCTTATTGTAAAGTGTTACCACTAACACGGATGATTAAATATTATAAGGTAAGGCTATTAAATAACAGTCCCAAACTAGTTTCTGTTCCTACAATAGAGTTAGTAAGTTAGCCGCCTGTCATCAAAAATATAGAAAATAACACATTAAGTGCTATTTTGGGTTAAGGTTATAGAAGCTAGTTACACTGATGAATACCCAAAACTAGCATGAACTCTTAATAAAACATGATGAATGAACACTATAAATGCGTGCAAATCCTTCCCAACTAGCACAGGATGTACCAGATACACAATTTATTTGTACTTTTTGGTAATTTCATGACTTACTAGTGTTTAATTAGCTCTTTATATAGACCTTATGAAGCTCCGCTCCTTTTCACTTTAAATGCAATAGTACAGTAGTCAACATTTGAAGTGGATCAAAAAAGTTCATCAAAGTTGTGCTAAGACGAGAACGGGTATTGTTCAAAATTCACATATAGCTTCGATGAAAGGTTTTGATCCACTTAGAATGTTGACTACTGTATATGGAATTTTATTAAAAAAAAACACATTGTTTTTTAAAAATATTGTTCTATCCTAACAAACCAAACATCAATGGAAAGCTTATTTATTCAGCTTTCAGATGATGCATAAATCTCAATTTCAGAAAATTGACCCATGTGACTTTTTTTTGTTTTGTGGTCCAGGGTCATGTGTACAGAGTTGGTGGCTGTAGGTAAAACCAGATTCCCGCTTTAGTCAAAAGGTGGTGCTATAGAGCCTCTCTTACACTCATTCTGAGGCTTTGCCCATGTCTACTGGCTGACAACTCTGATGTGTGTGTGTCGAGTTTCATGCAACTTGAAGCATGCTAAGAGGCTCAAAAACACCCAAAAAGATGATTAAAGTTTGACGTGTTGCCATGACAACAGTATTCAAGATATCAACAGTCCTTTTGCAGATCTACATCTGTCGCGCTTAATGTCCCCCCACCCCACACAACTCGTGTATGATATTGTGCATGATATTGCTCGTGTATGATTTTGACATTTAACCTCTGGTGCTCTTCACGTGTCGGTCAAAAACAATTAATTCGTTTTTTTATTTATTTTATTTTACTTTTCATTTCAATGAAAAGAATGTACTTTATTTTTGTTTCATAATGTTTTTTATTTAATATTTTGTGTTTTTAGGTTTTATTAATATTTTATTTTTATGGTACTAAATTATATTTACGCTGTATTTATAATCCATTTTTTCACGTTTTGAGCATAGACCGGAAAATTGCATTTAAAACTTAAACTGTGGTGAATCTTGAACGCTTCAGAACGACAGACTGAAGTTTGATCTCTTTTTAAAGACGACACTTGGCGGATTATTGCTGAAGTGGAAAAAGTTAAAAAAAGTAAACTTAAAAGAAGTTACAGAATTTTACGTTTAATGTTGTGAAAAATGCGCAAAAATACTCTAAAACTCTAAAACTGTGAGAAAATCAAAGCCATGAATCTAAACCAGTTCTGTTCCAAAAAATTTGTTTTCAGTCAGATTTTGTTTGGCTGCAGTACCACAAGTTTCCACTAGATAAAATTTGTCTTTTTTGACCACGTCTCACGCTGCTGTTTTGACTCCTTTATACACTTTATAAGATCTTCACGAGTTCTCAGCTGGTCAGAATACCATCATATATAGGCTACACGCATACAACGAGCACATTAAGCTCAGAACACAGCATGGTTTTGGATGTTCGGGAAGTTCTGTCATGAAATATGCATGAAAATACCCCTTATGCCTAAGGTTTGGTATCTATAGGTTCAGTGTTAAAAAGCCAAACATGGAAACTTCTCTTTCCATGTGTCTGTTTGCCAGTGGCGTCTTTCTATGGGTGTATATATTTACATAATGGCATTAACTGTGTAAATCGAACATGATTTCCTACACATCTGTATCGAAATACTGTACGTGACTGTAAGAGATGCATATGTCAGAGAGCAGACGCTGGTCATCACGCTCTCTTAACAGTCAAATCCAGATTCAAACAAGCTTGGTTTGCATGACTCTGGTACAGTATTTCCACAGCAATGGCCATTTACTAAAACACAATAAGTGGAGTTTGATCACATCCATCAGTTATTGTGATTATGATTTGATCAGACTAGTTGTTTAGACACAGTCTGAGCAGATAATGGCTGTCTATAACTGGCCTCCTGATCTTTTATAAACCGAAGACGCTGACCACAGGCTTCACCGCGTTTACATGCATGCGTTTAGCAGAGGGTTTATACAAAGCAACTTACAAATCAGGGAAAACACAAGCAATTAGATTTGGAGCCAACAGATATGAGGAATGTACTTTTTTAGGGGATGTGCATGTTCATAGAGACAATAGTTATGAGATGGTTTTTGAGCTCAGGACAATACCAAAGTAGTAAAATTGCAGAACAATACAGAGAAAATAAATGTATATATTATTTATCATTTATATCTGTCTGGCATTAGGGAAGATGTACAGTCATACCAAAAATTATTCAGACACCAGATATAATTTTTTATATATTTTTTACTAGTGTGTGCAGGATGCTCTTTTTACACAGACTGAACAAAATTAAGCATTGCTTGGTGATTGGTTGAGCTAAAGGAGTCTGAACAAATGTTGGTTTGACTGTATATATAGGAGGAGGTGTGTTTGAGGATGAGAGGATAGATAGAGCTGTGTGAGACCAGAAGAGAAACGGGCTTCGCACTGAACCCTGAGGCACACCGCTGGTAAAAATTCATCTGCTTGGTTTTTATTTGCACTTCAAGAAGATTTTTTGACTTTCTGACCTGAAGTGAAGTAGCCTTTGATAAGTAATGTGCATTGACCTATGATCAATCTAAATTGATGACTCTGATGGGTTGAGTTGGCAGTGATTGATGTGTTGGTGTATAAAATGAAATTGGTGACACGCAAATCTCTGAATTTTAATATCTTTTGCAAACATGCAAAGTATGTAAAATGACAATGAGTCACGGTAATGCCATTCACCTACTCATTACTTTGAGAAAGAAGTCATTTTTGTATTAATTAAAATTATTTAGCGTAAAGATAATTTGATCAATCTGTAAAGCGCTGGTGTTTTAAACTGTAATTTGATTACTTTTTAATAAAAGTTTTGTTTTGTTTTCCTGTTGGTGGTTCATGGTGTAAAATGTTTTGCTCTTGGTGCTCCTGGTGGGTTAGTTCATTTTTTTTTTATTTAACAAACTTTTAATCAGAGATGATATAAAAGAGGCGCCTGTCGACCATTGAATTTAAAGTTTCAGTTCACTTTAACCCGCTGCGAAACCACAGCAACAAAAAGTTGTATTTTTTGCACAAATCTGCCAATTAAATGCATGTATTTTTGTATCTTCCCTCTTCAGCTCTGATGCACGGGGCATTTTCACAGGCTTGTGTTTTTTAATGATCTGGATTGTAGACGTAAATTGCCCTCTGTCTGCTACACTGGTGAGTATTTGCACACACATTTCACTGCTTTATTGGCTTTAAAAGTGCAAAACTTTCATTAAACTGCTGTCATGCTGGAATAGAGAAGGAATTCTGACTCAAAATGTCAGTCCTAAACATCAGATTTTGATTTGTGTGGTTGAAGCTTTATTTTTAAAAAAATTTTATCATGTATATCATCACAGATTAAGCTTGAATTTGACAACTTATTTGCAGTAAAATACTGACCAGTTTTTCTGTGTAAAAGTTTCTGTTTATGAAAATGTCATTTTTTTTATTGTACTTGCATTGATTTATTGTGTTGAATAGATCAGTCTCCCATTTGTAAAATTTGTACTGATTTCGGAGGAACTTATTAAGAGTACGGATTAATAAAAGTGTGTTTGTGTTCTCCAGATAGAGCAGATACTGAAGGAGAAGGGACTGACCGAAGATGCAAAACTATGTTGGAAAATTCAATCAGATGGAAGCGGAAGAGTGACGCCACGCAACAGACGTGCCTTTGAAAACTGGAAAAAAAGCAAATGCTTTTATTGATCCGCTTTGGTGAATTTATAGTATAGTAAGAGCTGAACCTGTGATTTGACAATTACCCATTTTAGCTGATTATGTAAATGTAATGCAAAAATGGATTGAGATCCGCAGTTTTGTGCAAACAGAGACTGGCCAGTATTGTTTTGTTTTGTCAATAAACACCCATCATATGTGTATATGTGATTTGTTTAGGGCAACTGGAAGGTAAAACCATTCATTTGACAATGTTGAATGAGTTTTGTTCACAAGCTTACACTATAATGTAATATATATATAGACAGTTTTTACATAAATTTTAAATCTCAGGTAAAATCTTTCCAGGTTTTCATGATGCAGTTTTGAGTTTCAGCCTTACATAGAACAAATCATTTGGCTAAACAGGTTTCTTTGTGCATCAAAGTGACTGTTAACTTTTAGAGTGAGGTGTGTGTGTGTATATATATATATATATATATATATTTTATTATTATTATTATTTTTACTCCACAGTTTTTTGGAATGCTTTGACTTTAAATTGTAAATAATGAACATATTGCTCATGCTTCAACTGTTTGTGAGTTATGCAATATAAATGATTCTGACATGCAAATCTGTGATGTCACTCATTGAATTTCAATATCTTTTGCAAAGAGTGCAAAATGATAAAGCAGGTCATGTGAATGCCATTCAACTACACAAGAGAGGAAAAGAATTGGCTGAGGAGAGCAGCGGGTCTAAGTACGGTTGTTTTCTCGCTCAGTAGGTCCTTCATGATGAAGAATGTTTCGCTCCTGGTTCTTTTTCCAGGTTAGTTTTGTGTTTTTTTTTGCAAAATTTTATAATATTTTAATTGGGGATTTAGTATGTAAGCTTGTTTCTTCCACTAAAAAAAAACAAAAATGACTTATCTTTCAATTCAGACTTTAACTTAATTGCGCGAGATTATGTCTCACAATTCAGACTTTATAACTCACAAAAGTAAATTGCGAGATGTGGCTAAGCTCGAAATTCATATGTTACTGGATGTATGTCTTGTGAAGTTGCTAACGTCCATAGTTGAGTGTATCTGGGATGATGTAATGAAATGTAAACAAAGCGCTTAAACGATGTACTGGACAGACGAACATCTGACAACGGTTTGCTAGCCAAGTGGTAAGGGCCAGACGAGGTGCTACGGACCATCCACTTCTTCCAGTGAATGGTGCAGTCCAGTGGAGCTGGTACCAAAGAAAGATGGCACACTAAGATTTTGCGTGGACTTCTCAAAACTCAACTCTGTCTGCATTTGATCCATACCCCATGCCAAGAGTTGATGAGTTAATTGAGCGGCTGGGCAAGGCCAAGTACCTGACATCCGTGCAATGGTTTCTGGCAAGTTCCCTTGGTTAAGACAGCTTAAGAATTAACAGCTTTTCGTGTCCCTAGTGGGCTTTGCCATTTTAACGTTATGCCCTTCGGATTGCACGGGGCTGCGGCAACCTTTCAACGGCTGGTGGACCAAGTCCTAAGAGGTGTGGACGGTGTGACGGCAGCGTACCTAGACGACATTGTTGTCTTTAGTGAAACCTGGAAAGAGCATTTAGAACATTTGACGGAGGTGTTCGACAAACGTCAAAGTGCTGGTTTAGTCGCCAATGCTAAAAAGTGCCACATTGCTAAGTCAGAAGTCTCTTACCTGGGCTACGTGCTACGAGGAGGTTCCATCAGGCCACAGGTAGACGAGGTTCAAGCCATCTTGTCTTGTCCATTACTGTAAACCAAGAAAAGGGTTCGCTCACTCTTGGGCATGGCTGGATGGTACAGGAGGTTTATAACCCAACTTCTGCAGTAGAGCTGCTGTACTTACCGAGCTGTTGTTATAATTAGTCTGTCTAATAAATCGTTTAAGCGCTTTGTTTACATTTCATTACATCATCCCGGGTACACTCAGCTATGGACGTTAGCAACTCCACTAGACATATATTCAGTAACATCATGTAAGTTCCATTTCTTTAACTGTTTACTGTTAGCACTTGCTGAAGTGTAATAATCACAAGGAGTCTAGTGGTTTTTACAGACTGTTTATTGGTCCCTTAAATGATGCAGCTCTGTGGTGGTGTTTTGTGCTGACCTGTTGATTCTGCTCGAGCCGATAGTGCGCGCAACCCGGAACGCGCTTATAATAGCAGCGGTCATACCATTTGGCATAACCAGGGGGCAACATATGTGGGGATTGTGATGTTTGTTAATGTATTTTTATTATGGTAACAGTTATTTTTCTTAAAGCTGCACCCATTGTATTTATTGCACGGATTACCCTTGGATTGTTAATGAATTATCTCTTTTTGCACCGGAATCCATCTCGTCACGCCATGCCTTCCTAACTCCTCTCTAACCCTCGAACTGCAGCTCCTGGCTTTGGACAGTCCCAAAAGCTGTCCTCTGCGACATAGAAATTGCATTTTTAGTTCTCACATTTGACTTTTTCTCAGAGTTGTACGTTTATGTCATACACTTCATAACTCGCAATTGCACGTTTATCACAATTTTTTATAAAAAGTCATGATTGTTATATATATCTAAACTCGCAATTCTGGCTTTTTCCCTCCCAAATCCAAGTTTATATCACAATTGTGACTTTTTTTTTTTCCCTCAGAGTTGCAAGTCTATAGTAGTTGAATTTTTCCTCATAATTGCGAGTTTTTCACAACTCGGACCTTATAACTCAAAATTGTGAGTTTATCACAATTTGGAAAAAAAAGATTGATATAATTGAATCTCGCATTTCTGTCTTGTCTCACATTTGTATCTTTGTCTCGCAATTCTGGCTTTTTGTCTCACAATTCCAAGTTTATATCTCACAAATCAGACTTATTTCTAGCAGTTGTGAGTTTATATCTTGCAATTCTGACTTTATTGTATTTGCGAGTTTATTTCTCACAATTCTGACTTTCTTGTATTTGCGAGTTTATATCTCGCAATTCAGACTTTATTTCTTGTATTTGCGAGTTTATATCTCACAATCCTGACTTTCTTGTATTTGCGAGTTTATATCTCGCAATTCTGACTTTTCCTTTTTTTGCGAGTTTATATCTCACAATTCAGACTTTTTCTTGTATTTGCGAGTTTATATCTCTCAATTCTGACTTTTTCTTGTATTTGCGAGTTTATATCTCACAATTCAGACTTTCTTGTATTTGCGAGTTTATATCTCACAATTCAGACTTTCTTGTATTTGCGAGTTTATATCTCTCAATTCTGACTTTTTCTTGTATTTGCGAGTTTATATCTCACAATTCAGACTTTCTTGTATTTGCGAGTTTATATCTCGCAATTCTGACTTTTTCTTGTTTTTGCGAATTTATATCTTGCAATTCTGACTTTTTCTTGTTTTTGCGAGTTTATATCTCACAATTCAGACTTTCTTGTATTTGCAAGTTTATATCTCGCAATTCTGACTTTTTCTTGTTTTTGCGAGTTTATATCTTGCAATTCTGACTTTTTCTTGTTTTTGCGAGTTTATATCTCGCAATTCAGACTTTATTTCTTGTATTTGCGAGTTCATATCTCACAATACAGACTTTCTTGTATTTGCGAGTTTATATCTCACAATTCAGACTTTATTTCTTGTATTTGTAAGTTTATTTCTCGCAATTCTCATTATTTCTTGTTTTTGCGAGTTTATATCTCGCAATTCAGACTTTATTTCTTGTATTTGCGAGTTTATATCTCACAATTCAGACTTTCTTGTATTTGCGAGGTTATATCTCTCAATTCTGACTTTTTCTTGTATTTGCGAGTTTATATCTCTCAATTCTGACTTTATTTCTTGTATTTGTAAGTTTATTTCTTGCAATTCTGATTATTTCTTGTATTTGCACGTTTTATATCTCGCAATTTGGAATATTTCTAGCAATTATGAATTTAAATCTCGCAATTTAGACTTATTTCTTGTATTTGTGAGTTTAGATCTCGCAATTCAGACATTATTTCTTGTTTTTGCGAGTTTATATATCTCAATTCGTCCTTTTTCCTCACATTTGTGTATTCATATCTCGCAATTCTGACCTTTTATCATAATTACGAGCTTATATCTCACAATTCACAATGGACCGAGTGAACAGATGTGAGCTCACGCCGGCTAGAGACCAGAACGATGCCAGAGCTGGACTGGACGCCGAGTTATATACCAGCACCATTCTTCCCCGAAGTTCACACAGAACTGACGCCAAGTCAATTAGCCCCCCCATCACAGACTGTTTTTTAGATTTGTATTCGAAGGGGTGGCCTACCAGTATACAGTCCTACCATTCGGTCTCTGACACCACGCTCTTTTACGAAGTCTTACAATTCTGGCTTTTTTTCTCTTCACAATTCCAAGTTTATATATTGCTATTCAGTCTTTATCTCTTGTATTTGCAAGTTTTTATCTTGCAATTTTGAATTTTCTCGCAATTCCGAGTTTTTATAACTTGCAGTTCTGACATTATTTAGCAGAACTGTGAGATTGTGAGTGTTTATTTTTTATCCTGTGGGTGAAACAAGAGTCCATAAATGATGTCACAGTCTCTGTCAATCAATCATCCAAAATGACAAATAGCTGTAGCCTAGTTTATGCACAGAAATGACAAAATAAAGGCATGAGATGTTGAAGTGTTGGTATCTTCCTCCTTCAGCTCTGGTGCACATGACGCTCTCACAGACTCACGTTTTACTTTGTGCCTGAGAACATGAGCTGGTCCGAGGCTCAGATACACTGCAGACAGCATTACACGGACCTCGCCACCATTGATGATCTCACGGATCATCAAGAGTTTATGCACACTCTGCGTGCTGGTCTCGGAGCAGAATGGATCTGGACTGGACTCTATCGGAGAGACGCCGCTGCTCCCTGGATCTGGTCTGATCAGAGCGAATCCTCCTTCAGACAATGGGCCATTGGACAGCCGAACAATCATTTTGGCAGCCAGTTTTGTGCAAGAACATCTCTTATTGGACAGTTTAATGATGGGGAATGTTACCTTAAATATCCTGCTGTCTGCTACAATAGTGAGTATTCTTGCACATTTTACCTCTTCACTTCAAAATGCAAGTAAAACCAATTAAACATTGAACATGCCGGAAATAGAGAATCTGTGAAATTTACATTAAAGGTGCACTGTGTGATTTTTAGCGGCATCTAGTGGTGAGGTTGCGAACTGCACCCAACAGAAGTTACGGTGGCCGACAGGATTAATTAAGAAATTAGGTTTACTTAATAATTCAGTAAAACGATGTTATTGTGAATATTATTGTCACCTGTTCATCATGTCAGTGTTTTATTCACTGACTTTAGCTGAAGCTTCTTATCATGAAGAACAACATAGTGACAAAACGCGTTTGTCCGTTTAGGGCCACCGTAGAAACGTGGATGTAAGCGGACCCGCGGTGTGTGTAGAGAGAAATGCCTTATTCTAAAGT
Organism: Rutilus rutilus; assembly: GCF_951802725.1. Lineage (NCBI taxonomy): Eukaryota > Metazoa > Chordata > Actinopteri > Cypriniformes > Leuciscidae > Rutilus > Rutilus rutilus. The sequence continues at coordinate 2,006,358 of NC_140211.1, forward strand.
AATAAACACATAACGTTTCATTATTTAAGGTCTTTATACACCACTGAAAACATAGTTATGTATATGATATTGCATTTCTGTAAACAGATCCTCCTAAATATTACACAATGCACCTTTAAATCCCGGCAGATTGGTTTCCATGAACTTTATCGTAAAAAATTGGTACACTCTCAGAAATAAAGGTTCTAAAAGAGGTTTTTCGCAGTAATGCCATAGAGGAGCCATTTTGCTTCCCCACTTTTGTCCACTAAGCACTTTGTGTTTTATGTGTGTTCCACAGAGAGGAGGACACAGACGGTGAGACTGATGGTCAAAGCAAGTGTGGCAGCTTAGACTAGAGGTATACTAAAGATTTAAGAAAGTTACCGACTACGCCACCCGGGGGCCTCTTTCCGGGAAATGCCCTTTAATTAGATAAGGCTCAAAGGTCCGTTGTATCAGAGTCAGGTATCAGACATGGAGTAGAAAAATACAAAACTTTATTTTCTCAAAAACATATCAAATTGTATTTAAGACAACACCAATAAAACAAAAATAATCTGAACACAAAATCACATGGACGCTCACTTCAGAATGGGGCGCTGGCTCTCTTTAGCAGAACGGATATAGCGATCATACGTGCACACTCACTACACACTCACTTCACACCTCACTGTGAACACAGCATTCAAGCAAAAGAACCCACCACCACAATCGGGAAAAGACGCTTATTTTCTGCTACTGGCTGCCCCAATTCCGAAGAGAGAAAAGAAAAAAGAGAAAACACGAAACACACACACAATATCAAAAACATTGACAGAGCAGCTGGCAATTTAAGACACAATTTTAAAAGAGTTCACCACATCAGTTTGGCTCATCAACTCGAGGTGCCGCGTTCGGTCACCCCTACAATGCTGGGTGGACAGAAATGGGCACGACAGCCAACAATGTAGAATAGAGGAACACCTCTTTTTTTTTTTTGGCTGCCCTCAAGGTATCCACACAAGAAACATACATACATAAACTTGGTCACACACCAAATGTCACACAAAGTCCATACATATACATATGGGTAATATATCCAGCAAACTCAAATCAATGGAAAAGAAAATATATATAAAATTAATCCGCTAAACAATAAACTCAAGAAAATTATATAATGTTTAAAGAAAACAAAATGTAGAAGAGCTGGTGACAGTTAAGTGGTTGATCTAATACTTGAGCACCACTGAAGGTTTATGACTCAATTTATTTACTCACAGCACAGTTGATAAGGTACCATGCCAACGACCCACAGTCCTCGGACCAGCTGATAAAACATGCGCTGGACGTAAACAATGGATGTGGCGAGGGGTCGAGCAGCAGCGCGTCAACACGCGAATTTGAGCTAGAGTTGTAGCACGGTAACAAGTCGGATAAAGTCGGAAAAGGCAGCAAACACAATGCAGACAGCAAAAGGGAACATCCACACAGCGGTTTAGCTGCTATAACGTTATGAACCCAGAGAAAGCCCACTGTAACGTCTTGCGCACGTTGGCCCACACCTTAAACATAAAATACAAAACATTAATTTACCCGGCTACTAGCAATCATGTGTTCATCAGCTGTTAAAACATACCTGTAGTGCGATTCACACGGTACCCAAACAGCTTTATATTAAGCACTCATTAAAATCACGACATCCCACAGAGTTCCTCTGTCCAACCTTTAACAGATAAAATCATATAATCCCTGTGAGACAACCCCACAACAAGCCATGCTAGTATAGTCACTGCCAACAGCTCTTACCGTGCAACATTCACGCGTCCCGCCGGAACACGTGTCTCGCTTCAAATGACGCAGAGAGAGAAAGAGAACGCACACACGTAGCGACACCCCTATATACACAGGGAACGTAATTAAAGGACACTCCCCCTTCACATGGAGTAACCCGACAGAAATAAACAATACTGCTACACAAGTCAAAATGTGAACGATTCTGAAGTAAAGAAACACATTTTATCAATGGTGAGTAGAAATGCAGTGTGGTTAATACATAGTGATCCCAAAAATTATCTGAACACTTAAGAGTGTGTAAATGTAGTTGCATTAGGGAACAGAATATCAAAGCAATATATGCGAGTGTCTTTTCTCTTTGCTAACATTCACTTTTCCTCATTTGCATTTTGTCTTTTTAGTCAGCTGGTGTTTAGTTTGCCTAAAAAGAACATTTTGTCATCAGTTAGTTTGCATATCATTCAATGCACCCCCCCAATTGACAATTTTTTGTGAAGAGTAAAGGTTTGTGTTCTTCAGATTGAGCAGATGCTGACGGAGAAGGGACTGACAGAAGATGTTAAACTGACATATAGAAACCAATCCGATGGGAATGTCTTCCAAAAGGACCATAAGATTAATGCCACTGAACAAACTTTGTTTTAAAAGTAAAGAAATAAATCTCAGTCTCAATCTGAGTCACCCGAGTCATTAAAACATAATTTAAAACTTTTGCAAGTGCTGTCTCTGTAGAGTGCAGTTTTTTAGTTAATAAAACTTAACTGGCTGTTCAGTAATAAAATAAAACTTGAGGTGAAGAGCATTAAAGAAAACAAATAGAACTTTAAATTAATAGGTGTCATAGCAAGTGCTTTGGCTTATATCTGTGAATCAGCATATTGCAAATGTACAGATCTCTGGATTATTCTTTGAGTGCTGCGGCTAATGCTAAAATGAAAATATAAAAGTTCTATATAAATGCAGCTGAACCCACTGCCGCAATATCCATAACTGACAATTCTCTAAAACTAAAGTCAATATTAAACAGAGAAATTAAATGGCTGCTGCTCTTAAATAAATGAAAAGCCAATGGAAAAACGACACACCAAATAGTAGTTCTCTTTCAAAACGTTTACTCGTATTGCGTCTGCTAGACGCTATGGGGAAAACTCCTTTCTCTGCGATTTATTGAAGCCTTTTATTCACAGTGAGTGCGTTGCCTGTCACGCAGAAGCTGCGCTCACAGAGACGAGCTGCTCTCATTGCGAGAGTATGTCTCTCTCACGCTCCTCTCGCGGATCGCTTTCTTTTCAGATGATGACTCCGCCCCTCGCACTCTCCCATTTCCTTCCTCCCAGGAACCTCGGAGAAAGAAACAACACGAAAGGAGCGAGCGAACGGATGTAAGTGAGCTCACGCCGGCTAGAGACCAGAGCGATGCCAGAGCTGGACTGGACGCCGAGTTATATATCAGCACCATTCTTCCCCAAAGTTCACACAGAACTGACGCCAAGTCATATAGCCCCCCCATCACAGACTGTTTTTAAGATTTGTATTTGAAGGGGTGGCCTACCAGTATACAGTCCTACCATTCGGTCTCTGACACCACGCACTTTTACGAAGTGTGTGGATGCAGCACTTTCCGCCCTGAGACAGAAGGGATGCTCATCCTGGCCCAGTCGGAGGAAGAGTTAATCTCTCATAGATCTGCTCCTCAGCCATTTGTAATGCCTTGGACTCAGACTCAATCCAGGCAGGAGCTAACTGTCTCCCAGCCAGAGGATTTCTTTCCTGGGAGCAGTTTTAGACTCAAACCAAATGTGTGCATGGCTGACACCAGAGCACGCTCAGACTATCTAGCGGTGCGCGACTTCATTCAGAGCAGGGGCCTTTCCCCTCTCAGAGCTTTTCAAAGGATGCTAGGCCTCATGGCCTCCGCATCGTCAGTGCTTCCGCTGGGCCTGCTGTACATGCAGTACTGGATGAAACCCAACCCACGCCTGGCGATCAGGTCGCCTTCGCGTCAAAGTGGAGCAAGGCTGCATCAGAGCCAAGGCCACTTGAAAGGACCCCTATCATTATTAGTTGGGAGTAAGCATGGGGTTGGTCTCGAGTAGGAAGGTGGTCACCACGGACGCCTCTAACACAGGTTGGGGAGCTCTGTGCGAGGGCAGAACGACTGTTTCAAGTCCAAGACTGTTGACCAGCCTTGGTTCCCCGAGTTGACTTAGCTGCTTGAGTTGATACGGACCTGAGTTGTGAGTCCAGAGTTGAAACGGACCTCTCAGCGAGAGTCCTAAACACTATATCTGAGGCTAGAGCTCCGTCCACAAGATGCCTCTACGCCCTTAAGTGGTCTGTTTTCTCCAAATGGAGCCAAGACCCTAATTCATGTAAAATACCGCTGGTGCTTTCCTTTTCAAATTCAAAATGTAAATCAATGTCTGTCTTCATACAAAAAGATTTTGCATCTGAGACGACAGGTTTTTGCATATGCCATATGTGATAACTTACAAATTGAGAAAAGTCCTTCAGTCTGTCCGCTGCTGGTAAATGATGGCCATGCTTATTTGAGGAAGCTCTCGGTGTTTTAAAACTGAAGTTTTGATTCTGAGAGTCTATCAGGATCCTGGAAACGCTCAAGCAGTTCTGCTGGACTTTGAAAGAGTTTTCTGGATGTAAGTTAAACTCTTTGGTCACTTTGGAAAGGTGTTTCTGCTTTTAATTAAAACTATGATTTTGTCTTTTGTGATTTTAACAATAGACCTTTATTTCCCATCATGCTGAGATTGTAACATGAAGATCTCATTGAATTAAACAGTGAGACAGAAATATTGAGGCACTGCGATTCACTTTCACAGAGACGCCAGGAATCTCTCGCATCTCGGACGTTCAGAAGAGTGAAAACTACAAGTAAACATGTTTTGACTAATCAAAGAGCAGTTTGAGCACTCTGAATTAAAACATGATGTTTAATACAAGCATTTGAGCGGTTTAATAAGTCGACGTGTTTGTCTTTCTCATAGGTGTCTCGTCATGAGGAACAGCTTCCAGTTTCTGCTTTTCTCAGGTTAGTTTATGGTTTTTGTAAATGTGTTCATTTCAGAGGTGTAAAGTCCAGGGGTCAGAAAGTAAAAGCCCTGCCATATGTTTATTCCACCCATGAACTCATCCAGCTGATTTCACTAATTAGCTCTCTCTCCTGGCTGAAAAACTGTGCTAATTAGCAGATCCAGGTGATCCAGGAACAAAATACTGAGGGAAGGACTTTTACTCTCTGCACCTGGACTTTACACCTCTGGTTACTTTCTCATTTAAAATGATTTTCCCATCCGAGTAGCAAAACAGGGAACGTTCTGGCAAAGTTTTGGCCAATCGTTCTTCCAGTAACCTCAATAGAATGTTTGTTCAATGTTATTTGGATCTTTAATAATGTTCTGAGAGCGTTAGCACGACAACATTATTTCCACATCAATCATGGGATGGTTTTATTTCTGAAACATTTTGGTTGAATGTTGGTTTAACATTTTTAAATTTGTAACTACTTGTTTTGGAATGATCAGAGAACATTCTAAAGTAACGTTCACTTAATGTTTGAAGAATTATACAATGGAATGTTCCCTTTAAATTTAAATGTTTTGAACATTTAAAAAAAAAACAGAAACATTAGCATGACGCTTTGACATATTTCTGTTAGCTGAGGAAAGGGGGTGAAACGAATATTTAATAATTTTAAGGCCCGTTCACACCAAGGACGATAACTATTAAGATAGCGATAAAGACATTAAAGAATAGCAGAGTTCACAGCACAGTTATAACGATAACGGCACAGAGAAACGATGTCGTTGGAATCACTTTCAGAATGATTTTATCCAGCTGATGAGCGATAAAAATATTGACGGCCAATCAGAATCCATCCTGCTGTAACGAGCTTGAGCATTTAAAGCGACAGACGAGCGTGCGCTTATAATAAACAGAACGATATCTTTAGCTGGTGTGAAAGCTGATATATTTGTAGTTGTGGTTCTTGGTGTGAACGGCTGAATCATGTCCGCTGTCTTATAACCTGAATGTGAACTGATGGCTTCTTCTTTCTTCAGCTCTGTTGCACGTGACCTTCTCTAGGCTTCATGAGTTTGTCTATGTGTCCGAGTCCATGACCTGGGTGAATGCGCAGAAGTACTGCAGACAGCATTACACGGATCTCGCCACCGTTGATGACCAGGAGGATCACGATCAGCTGCTGAAAACTGTGGGAATGGGACATGTATGGCTTGGATTGATTCGCACTACAAATTCTGGACCCTATACCTGGTCAGATCAGAGCAACTCCACTTTCACAAAATGGGCACCTGGAAAACCAAGCAGTCAATTGTGTGCTAAAGTTTATGGGGGTGTTTGGTATGACAGCAGGTGTATTTACTCTAATCCTTTTGTGTGTTATTTTGGTGAGTTATTATCTTAATATATACACTTTCTTTTCAGAATTTCATTTAGTTGAATGTGTTTTGCCTTACACATGCTTAGATTTTAGGTTTAGCTAATACCTTTTGAAAGTTTTTTTTATTTGTATTATTTTGCTACTTTTCTCTAAGCCTTCTGAAACGTTCCCGTAACGTTTGCAAAATTCTAAAATGGAATGTTCCCTTAAAGTTCGCATAATCAAGAATTCTTTTTTTTTTGAACATTCAAAAATAAAGTTTTTATAACTTAATGAGAACATATTCACAGCGGGGACAACTTTAAATCAGATCATGATCATGAGATCTGCTGATCAAAACTCTGAAAATAATGATTAAACATTAATGTTTATTTAGTTAGTGTTGAGCAAATCATATACATTTATGTCTAACAGAGCAAGACATTTTATTTATGGAAGAAGTTCTGCTTAATTATTGATTGTACATTGTTCTTTATGACTGAATTCCTCATCAGTGTGTTCGTCCCACAGATCGGAAGAGACAGATTGTTAAACTGGAGGTGAAATCAAGTCAAAATCTGAATGATCCGGAAGTGATGAACAAGATTTTAGCCCAGGTGAGATTCGCTCTGCTTAACACTCGTAATTCCACTGCCGAAATATTGTTCAAAAGTTTGTGTTCTTCAGATGGAGCAGATCCTGAAGGAGAAGGGAGTGTCAGGAGAAGCTAAACTTTCGTGGAGAACCCAATCCGATGGGAATGTCTTCCAAAAGAAGGACCAGAAGAGTGACGCCACTAAACAGACTTGCGTTTCCTAATTTTACGGAAAATAACTCACTTTTTTTTCAGTCGTTTTCTTTTAAGTTATTCTCAAAACTTAAAATTACAAACATTATCTTTAAAATTAACAACTCGCCTGTTATTTCAACTATTATTCCATCAATGACAAATTACAGTAATTCCTAATGTCCTAATTTTAAAAAAGTGCCAAAAACTGTTACAGAAATTTTCATTAAACGTTCTACAGAAAAACACTGTTATTTTACAGGTATTTATTCATTTTTTCATCTTACAGGTACCTGAATTATTACGATCAAACCCCAACTGAACATGGATGTGTATCAATATTCTCACAGTTTAGCGGTTTACAGAGCAAATGCAGGAATGGTAGCTGAAGTCTATCACTATTTCCACATCTTTTGTTTAGGGATGTTGTATTTGTGTTTCAGCTTTCAGGTTTTTGTTATGGATGTTTATTCAATGCTGGATATTGTTTCTGCATTTAATAATATCTTGTAATAATCTCTAATCTGTTATAATTGATAAATTCACTGCACTTGATGTAATTGACACATTTGATAAATTCACTATGACATAAAAAGTTGAAGTTATGTTGACATAAAAGGTTAATAATTTCACTTAATTTAAATGTTTTATTAAATGCATATGACTTCATATGTCTTAAGATTTACCAAAGCATGATTTTTATTCTTTTGTGGCAGATATTGGCTTCCATATATTGGCTTCCTCTTGTCTGCCTCGTTGCTGCGTTGGTTTGCATCTGTAAGCTTTGCATATTTTTCTGTTTTGATTCATAATTTGCTATCATTCCTTGTTGTTTATACTGCTAAATATAGCTTACTCATCATCACACATTAACCTGACATCGCTAGCTTCAATCTAAATTGTAATTGCTAGCACAACACGCTTGTAATTCGCTAGCCTGTTAGCGTGCCATCCGTCCACTCTTTATTTATTTTATTTTAATTTTTTCCTCGTGTAACCCCTCACTGATTCCTTCTTTCGACCCTTCCGGAAAAGACCACACAGAGACGTAGGCTGAGCTCACCCATCGTGTGTTTACTGGGAATATGTGAAATGACACCAAACAGACATGAAATACAGCTCATCCGGTCATGTAACATTCTCCTCAACAGCTTGCGTAAAACTCTTTCACCAATTCAACAAACAATAAATCACGTTTTTTCGCAATTAAGAGCTCATCAATCAATTAACATTCTCCTCAACAGCTTGCGTAAAACTGAGGAGAAAATGGCCGACTCCACTCTTAACTTACCCTAGTCACCTGTAGGTGTCCCCTTATCCCTTTCTTTTAGATGCACTTAATACATTATATTTAACAAATATTTTAGGATTATTCTACAACATGAACAAACATTTTGGCACAATTCATTACAAATTTCTTTTACCTGTTACACTCGCGCGCTCTCGCGCCTTTTACAAGCTCATCAAACAACTTAGGTGAGTAGGATCAGTCAACAAACACGGTGAGTAATGTCATCTTCTCCTCTTATTGTTACTTGCACTTCATGTGACATGATTAGCATAGCCTTCACCGTCAGCACAGGATTTATATGTGATAAATGCAGGGAGATAGTCAAGCTGATGGGGAAGATTTCAGAACTAGAGACACGCATCCAAGCTTTAATCGGGGATAGTAAGAATGCAAGGGCTTTAGATACTGCTTTGGATGCGACTAACTTAGTGAACTCTGTACATTGTTCAGCTCCGGCTACAGAGCCCGTGCAGCAGGGCAATTGGGTGACGGTGAGACGCTATAGTCGCGGGACAAAACACCGCTCTTCCGTTCCGATTACAACATTAAACAGATTCTCCCCACTCAGTGAAACACCCAATGAGAATCCTGTTGATTGTGCCCTAGTTATTGGTGATTCTATTACACGCAACGTGAAAATAGAGCCACCAGCCACCATAGTCACATGTTTGCCTGGAGCCAGAGACAGCCTGACATCAAAGCAAATTTAAAAGTCCTGGCTAATGCTAATCGTAAATTCTCTAAGATTATTATTCACGTCGGCATTAATGATGTTCAACTTTGCCAGTCAGAGATCACTAAAATTAATGTTAAAGAGGTGTGTGACCTTGCAAGTACGATGTCAGGCACTGTAATTTGCTCTGGCCCCTTTCCTGTTCGCCGGAGTGATGAGATAGTTAGTAGATTGTCCTCACTCAGTGGCTGGCTGTCGAGTTGGTGTCCGCAAAATAATATAGAATTCATAGACAATTGGAAAAGTTTTTGGGGCAGACCTGACCTGTTGAAAAGAGATGGTATTCATCCCTCCTGGGATGGTGCTGCTCTTCTCTCTAGTAATATGGCACATAGTCTTAGAGCTCAAACATGACAATCTGGGGCTCAGGTCAGGAAGCAGACAGACTGGCTAAACCGACCGTCTGCTAGCTGTCTCACGTCACCAAGGTCAGATAAATCCCATCACATAGAGCCTCTTTCACCTAGCTATCATCATGTAGAGACTGTGTCTGTTCCCCAAATTAGGACATACAAAAAACTCATAAACCCATTCAAGGGTAAAAATTTAATTGATGTTCAACAAATAAAAAACAGATATAATACAAATGAGCAAATGATAAAGCTTGGGTTGCTGAATATTCGATCGCTTACTTCAAAAGCACTCATTGTTAATTATATGATTACAGATTATAACCTAGATGTGCTGTGTTTGACAGAAACCTGGCTAAAACCAGACAATTACATTACTTTAAATGAGTCCACCCCACAAGATTACTGTTATAAACATGAACCTAGTCTGAAAGGCAAAGGGGGAGGTGTTGCTGTAATTTATAGTAATATCTTCAGAATTACCGAGAAGTCTTGTTTTAAATATAATTCTTTTGAAGTGTTGGTGCTTAATGTAACACTATCCAGTGTAAATGATTAATCACGTTTGAGATTTGTGCTGGCTACTGTATACAGGCCACCAGGGCACCATAAAGACTTTCTATCAGAGTAAGCACTGGCTGCAGATAAAGTCCTAATTGTTGGTGATTTTAATATACATGTGGATAACGAAAAATATGCATTGGGACTGGTATTTAAAGACATTCTTAACTCTATTAGAGTTAGACAACACGTGTCAGGACATACTCATTGTCGTAATCATACTCTAGATCTAATATTATCACATGGAATCAATGTTGATGCTGTTGAAATTCTGCAGCAGAGCAGAATCAGCCCTGTGAAGGCCTCATCGACACGACCAATCTGACTTCTGACCTGTAATGCTGCCTGGATCATAATCATACACTGTTCACTCGTTGGCCAGAGGAGAACTGGCCCCCGACTGAGCCTGGGTTCTCCAAGGTTTTTTTCTCCATTCTGTCACTGATGGAGTTTTGGTTCTTTGCCACTGTTGCCTTGGCTTTTAGCTTGCTTAGTTGGGGACATTTCATTTTCAACAGTATTAGGATCTGCCTTACTTAGGGTGGACAATGACGCAATTTTCTTCTAGAAACAAACTTTGTTGTATTATTTTCATGTTATCAATGTGAAGCTGCTTTGAAGCAATCTGTATTGTAAAAAGCACTATATAAATATAGGTGACTTGACTTCCATAGGCAAACAGTTAAATATTATATGTATTTAATGCTAGAATTAACTATTTCCTTCTTAAAATAAATGTGACATAATTTTGACAATCAGGGTATTTTCTGATTATTGAGTATACTGCTAATGTCATTTTCTTAATGTCATGTTGTACACAAATGTCTCGGTTAACAAACAACATAAAGACAGTATATTTTAAATAATTGTTTAATGGTATCTTTTTATGAAACGCCACTATCACTGATATTAATATAGCTACTGATGTCTCGATGAAAATAATTTCCCCCCCAAATTTAACTAATTTATTAGGCTTCAAAAAATACTTTAAATTTAAGTGAATTTAAAACAAACCTCACATAATCCCATAATAAATGTTATATTTACCTGTGCCTTTCCTGTCTAACAGGTATGAAATATACAGAAATTGAAAAAGATTATCAAACAGTCCGCACTGCATAAATTATAAATTAAATATTAATTTATTAATTTAAATTTTTTTTATATTAAATTTAAAATACAATTTTATTTTATTAATCCGTTCTTTAGTCAAAAGCAGTTAGTAATTTTCTCTGTTCCCTTTGTTCTTTGGTTAACTTTACTGACAGAGAGAATTAGTGGCTGCTGTCCCTTTAAGATCTGCCGCTGCTGACAGGATTGACAGCACTACTTGTCATTCATTGCTGACAGAAAATGCTGCGGTTTAAAGTGGACTTATTTACATGGTAGGCCTACAGAAGTTTATTTATTTTTTTTAGTAGGCTAAATATTTAGCCTACACAGCCTACGCATCTACACAGGCTCGGCCCTGCTCCTCCGTGGCGATGACGGCGTGCGGTTAAAAATCATAACAAAGGAATTTGAAAGTTGGGGGGACACAAACGAGACTTCGAAAAGTGGGGGGGACACAAACGGGATTTCGAAAAGTGGGGGGGACATGTCCCCCCTGTCCCCATAGGAAATTACACCCGTGCCGATGGGGCATTGAAGGCCCACAGAAGCATAAGCCAACATGATAGCATCTTTACAAAGCTTGAAGTCTCCATTCTTAAATTATGTAAATCATATCAAAAACAAATATTCTCTGTTTAAGTAATCCGTATGATAGCAACGACATGTACAGTTTCTCAAATGGGTCCTCATTAACTCTGTGACCACACCCACGCGCACACGAGCGATTGATATGCAAATAGTCCACGTGAAGGAACGCAGAGCTGTAAACACCCCTCACCTCAAAAACAAAGAATCAGAGACTTCAGTAACGTACTCCTCTGCTTTTCATCGAGTTTGGAAGACTGTGTTTGTGCTGTGCTGTTTACCTTGGATTTACCTCAAAAGAATTAGAAGAATACGATTTGATTATGAGAAAGATTTTTAAGGTAAGACACTCATAATCGTAAGCATGTTATTGTTGCATAAACTTTACATTGTAGCGATTAGTTAAACTGGTGACTAATGATGTACGTTATGAAATGAGATTGGAGTAAAAACATGAAGCCTAATGCTAAATATATACATGTACCACACAAGGATGTGTTTATGTTCAATAATAAAACACAGCATGATATAAAAGTAGGTTAGTATGAGTGTTCTGTCTAATATGGTGAATATTATAATGTTTGGACCTGTGTTTGCTGAATACTGTGTTTGCGGATATCTGCTCAAGCGTAGATATGTATAATATGGTAACAATAATGTTTCATAGTTTGGTGCGGCTTGATCGCTTCAGTAAATGTTCTCTGCACGCATTGTGAGTTTGAGTCACTCGCGCTGTGCGTTTGATAAGCAAAACGCACCAAACATTAGGCTTCAAGTTTTTGCTCCAATCTCATTTCATAACGTCATAACGAATGGAAACATTTGAAGTAACATATGATAATCCATATATTTTTCTCTAGTGTAGTGTTAATGAAGTGTCTGCTATCTAGGCTCTTGTTATTCATTTATGCAGCCCAACACATGTATGCCTACAAGGCACAACAAACTTGGTGTTCATTTATTTATTTATATATATATTTATTTATATATATATATATATATATAAAGTACATTTTAAATCGCAATTTTAACCAGAAAAATCTAAAATGCATTCCCAAAATCGTGCAGCCCTATAGTTTCTCTTGATATCAGCATGTTTACAGGTGTTTTTTTTGTTTTTTACTTTTTTTTTATACCAGATGCCTTTTGATGAGTACTGCTGACTTCAACATTCACATGAGTCTGTGTACATGAACATGGTAAAATGAAAAATCAAACACCATGGAAATGACAGGTATGTACTATGTTTCAGGAATGGCACAAAGGTGTGTGACTGTTAAAGTCTCTGTCTTTAGATCAGTGTGTTCAATAACGTGCTTTTTTTGTCCTTTGTTGTGCATCTGTTGTGATTATGAGGATTATGTTGTGTTGTAAATAAATCCAAACAATCAAAAAGCCATTCTTTTTTAAATCTCTCCTCATTCTTTGTTCAAGGTTCCTAATAATGATAGGGCCTGAAAGCACATGATAGAGCCATTATGGGAGGGTCTTTGTCTTTCTCAGGTGTGAAACACATCAATATTCATGATGATTCACGCATAAAGCTTTCGTACACAAAACATGTCTTACAAATTTTAAATCAATATATTGTTTTATCTGAATGAGTATGCAGGATGATTTTCACATAGTTATCTCTATGTTCATTATCTCAAAACTACAAACTTTTACATACATGATGCTCACACATTATTGTAGCAGAGTTTCTGCTGAATACAGTGTCACAAGTAACAGAAATAAGCACAAATGACAGAGCATGTCAGAACATCTCCAGGGCCCAGAAAACGCCTCAGACCCCAGAGGGTTAAGTTCCCGTTGAGGGGCCATGCATCGAGGGCCCACATTTTGGGTCGGGGATGCCAGATTGTCCCGTTTGCCTGGGAAAGGAGGTCTTTCCTCAGGGGTATTGGCCATGGGGCTGCTGCAAGCAGCTGAATCAACTCAGGGAACCAAGGCTGGGTCTGCCAGAGAGGGGACACCAGAAAGACCCGCGTCTTCCCTGATCCGTTTGATGACCTGAGGGAGCAGCACGACCGGGGGAAAGGCATAAATGGGGAGGCTGGGCCATTCGTGGGCCAGTGCATCCATGTTCTTTGTAAAGAATATTGGGCAGTGAGAGTTGCCTTCAGAGGCGAAGAGGTTGACCTGTGCCTTGCTGAAGATGCTCCAGATTATCTAAACCGTCTGGAGATGGAGGGACCATTCCCCTGGGAACACGTTGTCCCGGGACAGCATGTTTGCTCCCTGGTTCAGTCTGCCCGGCCGTGACCTGAGTCCACCAAGGTTGTTTATGTAGGACACTACCACCATTTTGTCCGACCAGACTAAGATGTGGTGTCCTATTAGGTCTGGTAGGAAGGTTCTGGTAGGAAGGTCCAGAAAAACCGCCATCATTTCCAGGCAGTTGATATGCAGCCGCTTTTCCGTGCTCGACCAGGAGCCAGATGTCAGTTTGCCCTCGCACAGAGCTCCCCAACCTTTGTTGGAGGTGTCCATGGTGACCACCTTCATTCTTGAGACCAACCCCATGCTTACTCCAATCTGATAATGATTGGGGTCCTTCCAAGGGGCCAGGGCTCTGATGCAGTCTTGGTCCACCTTGACACGAAGGCGACCTGATTGCCAGGGGTGGGTTGGGACCTGGGGTTTTCTAGAACTCTAGAGTCTAGAACTGCCCCCAGGAAAGAGGTTTTATAGCTGGGAGACAGCGAGGTCTAGGCTTGGTTGAGTCTGAGTCCTAGGCATTTCAAATGGCTGAGGAGCACAGATCTGTGTGCGACGCAATATAAGTAAACATTTCGAAGGGGAACGACTGGTGATTGGTCCATCCTCACCAGCGCTGAGAAAAAGGAACTGCTATCACGTGGTAAGAGCTAATACATCATTTTGGATAATTAGGTATTTGTATTTGAATAATGATACAGAGAAAGATGATTTTAAGGTGCCATAAAATAGAAAACTGTATTTAACTTGGCATAGTTCAATAAGAATTCTGTACGTGGAACGGACATACCGTGAGCCTCAAACACCATTGTTTCCTATTTCATATGTAAATCTCGTGTTTACAAAAGACCACTGAAAAATGGGCGAATCCCAACATAACACTGACTGTGACCATTAAACATTAACAGATGTTTCCCTTTACTCAAAAACACATGAAATAACACTTAATTTCAAGATTTACTCTCCATTTTCCAATGGTGTCTCTAAATAAAACCGCATAAATGAGCTAATTCTCTTAAAATAAATAGGTAGCCCCTTTTCCTTAATTTTATGAGGTTTATCAGGTCCTCAATTCAAGCCTTAAAATTGTGTATGTTTCCTTAAAAAAAATAGGAAAATGCATCTCTTGGTTTTATTAGTGAAATGTTCTCAATATTTTCAATAAAACACTGAACCACAATTTTCTTAATAAAATATACATAATATTTTTAATGATCACCTCAATTTTTTTTATGAAAATTACAAGACTCAAGATTCATTTTTTACAGTGTAGTGATTTTATCCGTTTCTTGACTGTTGAAGTCAAGACTCAGACTGTTCTTTTTAAATCGAAAGTTTCTGTTCTGCTTCTACTTTAAATGTCACTTGTATTGTTTTATATAGTTGTTTTAGTTCTGGCGCCCCCCTGTGGTAGTTTTCTAGAAATATAAGTGATCACATTTCATGCAGTCAGCTTATCCTTTGGATGCCATCCTTTGTTCTGTGTTTGTAAAAGCATCATCTGTAAGTTAATTCTTCATTACATAATGCTTGATGATATATATTTGCATATATTTGTGATAGGTTTATTTGAAGCTTTTATTTAAAGTTATTTTTTGTGATAGCCTTTAGCTATTAGCCTTTCTTTGATATAGCATTCAATGTGTTGATTCCATTCTGCTTTGATGTGATAACTTCACTATATGAGTCAATATCTGTATTTGTTGCTATTTTCTTTGTTATCCGATAATTCCATTTAAGTAAATTGATGACACTGATTTCATTTGGGGTATTTTCAGATAAGAGTTTCAGAACTACATGAATGGTCTTTAGTCATTGTATTATTGTTCTGATTATTGTTTATTTTGCTGTTATTTACAGTTTTACTCCTAATTCATAATGTGCCTGGCATCTTATTAAATGGCAAAGACTAAGATGAATCCTGACTCATCTGTACTTTATGGATGGAGTTTGGCTGGCTGTTAAATTGCATCTGTTCATGCAAGGAGAACAGTACAGTTTCTTAGTGAGCTAACAACATTAATGATAATTTACCCTTTGTTGACGAAAATCGACTTTCGCTTCTGAGAAACCCGGAAATGTGAAAAGGGGCCTATTCAGAAGTGATCCAGTTTATGTCCTATATTGAAAAGTTATCTTTTCACAACAAGTTTCTTTCAACAGGAAAAATAGTAGAGCGCATTGCATTTCGGCCAGTGTTTTCTGTCCCTAAACAGGATAATGTTTATTTAGGTGACTTGTTTTGGTCCTGTCCCTACATCCCCTTCTTCACTGCCTGCTTTGACTAACCAGTCATAGGCTCATCTGTATGTCAGAATTAAAGTTTACAGGTCAAAATGCAAATCGGTGTTTGTAAACTAATCCCTGTCAGGGCAGGAATACTCATATCGCTTAGCTCGAGGCTAGTAAATAAACCTCTTAAAAGGACTTTTTGGCAATGGCTACTGACTTTTTATTTGGTTTTAAAACCTTTATTTACAGACATTTGTTACTTTTATTTGCTTATAACAGTCTGACTGCTCCCTGGTTTTAAAATATGCCTCTTATAAGGTTTTACTGAAGTGTCTCTTCATATTTTTATTTATTTCTAAAATCAGGTACAGTAACATCCAAGTGATTTTTTTTTTAATACTGAACATCCTTTTACATTGTCCCTGTTAAAGGGTTAGATCACCCAAAAATGAACATAACAATCAGAGTTTTATGAAAAAAAATATCCTGCCTCTTCGAAGAAGTATAATGGGAGTGTATGGTACCTTAGATTTTGAAGCCCCAAAAGGTCAATCCATCATAAAACTAATTGTGTCCAGCAAGACGAGGCCGTGGAATGATTGATGATGAGCGACGCCTGCGCGACGCACTCGTCTCGTATCTCTCACGGAGGAGCGGAAGCATAAAAGGAGCGACGACAGTGAAGGACGAGAGATGACAAGCCTGGACTTTATGTTGTATATATGTGGCAGCAGTCATCCGTGAGGGACTACCTTTATTTTTGTTTTGTATTTGTTTATTTATTTTATTAAAAGTTGTTGAATGTTCGCTGGTTCCCGCCTCCTCCTTCCCACAACATCTAAGTGCATTACAGTAATCCATACGGCTCCAGGTGTTAACAAAGGCCTTCTGAAGCAAAGAAAATATTCATATTTGCGAATTTATAAACTATAATGACTGACTTAGGTGAGAGTAGATGACCTCTGACCCGATGCATGACGAATGACCTCTGACCCGACGCATGACATAGGATGTAGGAGTAGTATAAGCTCAGGTGAGACTAGATGACCTCTGACCCGACGCATGACGTAGTATATAGGAGTAGAATAAGCTCAGGTGAGAGTAGATGACCTCTGACCCGACGCATGACGTAGGATGTAGGAATAGCATAAGCTCAGGTGAGAGTAGATGACCTCTGACCCGACGTATGACGTAGTATGTAGGAGTAGTGTAAGCTCAGGTGAGAGTAGATGACCCCTGACCCGACGCATGACGTAGTATGTAGGAGTAGTGTAAGCTCAGGTGAGAATAGATGACCTCTTCCTACCATTGTCCGGGAAGCAGACACACTCTGTCAGTTCAAAGCTAGATTAAAGACACATCTCTTTGATCTAGCATTCACATAATACATTATAGACTTCTATAATTTAATGTTAGGCTGCATAGATTAGATCAGCCGGAACCGGGAACACTTCCCATAAATCCTGATGTACTCGTTACATCATAAGAAGAATGGCATCTACGCTAATTTTAGTGTCTTTGTTTATCCCAAGGTTTTCCCGCAGCCTGCCGGATCCAGGCCGTATCCAGATCTGATGAAGGACCTTCGCCTGGACCCGATGACAACGCAGTGCTGAAGTGCCAACTAGTCTCTCCCTATGGAGGATCCCTCTACCACTCCAGATAAAGCGTTGTCGGGAAAATTTGTTTTGCGTACCTACCCTGAAGTGACAAAATAAATTTCTGTATCAAAGGAAAGACCAGTACTTTGTTTAGGCTTGGTTTGTAGGGAATTCCAAACCTGCGCACATACAGTGGAAAGTATTCAGACTCCCTTAATTTTTTCACTCTGTTATATTGCAGCCATTTGCTAAAATCATTTTAAGTTCATTTTTTTTCCTCATTATTGTACACACAGCACCCCATATTGACAAAAAAAAAAAAAAAACAGAATTGTTGACATTTTTGCACATTTATTAAAAAAGAAAAACTGAAATATCACATGGTTCTAAGTATTCAGACCCTTTGCTGTGACACTCATATATTTAACTCAGGTGCTGTCCATTTCTTCTGATCATCCTTGAGATGGTTCTACACCTTCATTTGAGTCCAGCTGTGTTTGATTATACTGATTGGACTTGATTAGGAAAGCCACACACCTGTCTATGTAAGACCTTACAGCTCACAGTGCATGTCAGAGCAAATGAGAATCATGAGGTCAAAGGAACTGCCTGAAGAGCTCAGAGACAGAATTGTGGCAAGGCACAGATCTGGCCAAGGTTACAAAAAAATGTCTGCTGCACTTAAGGTTCCTAAGAGCACAGTGGCCTCCATAATCCTTAACTGGAAGACGTTTGGGACGGCCAGAACCCTTCCTAGAGCTGGCAAACTGAGCTATCGGGGGAGAAGAGCCTTGGTGAGAGAGGTAAAGAAGAACCCAAAGATCACTGTGGCTGAGCTCCAGAGATGCAGTCGGGAGATGGGAGAAAGTTGTAGTAAGTCAACCATCACTGCAGCCATCCACCAGTCGGGGCTTTATGGCAGAGTGGCCCGACGGAAGCCTCTCCTCAGTACAAGACACATGAAAGTTTGCTAAAAAACACCTGATGGACTCCAAGATTGTGATAAATAAGATTCTCTGGTCTGATGAGACCAAGATTTAACTTTTTGGCCTTAATTCTGTGGAAAAAACCAGGCACTGCTCATCACCTGTCCAATACAGTCTCAACAGTGAAGCATGGTGGTGGCAGCATCATGCTGTGGGGGTGTTTTTCAGCTGCAGGGACAGGACGACTGGTTGCAATCGAGGGAAAGATGAATGCGGCCAAGTACAGGGATATCCTGGACGAAAACCTTCTCCAGAGTGCTCTGGACCTCAGACTGGGCCGAAGGTTCACCTTCCAACAAGACAATGACCCTAAGCACACAGCTAAAATAACGAAGGAGTGGCTTCACAACAACTCCGTGACTGTTCTTGAATGGCCCAGCCAGAGCCCTGACTTAAACCCAATTGAGCATCTCTGGAGAGACCTGAAAATGGCTGTCCACCAACGTTTACCATCCAACTTGACAGAACTGGAGAGGATCTGCAAGGAGAAATGGCAGAGGATACCCAAATATAACTATAGAACCATCTCTTAATGCGCATGTGAACGCCATCAGCGTTTATCACAGGTTCACGTTTAAAGTCTGTGTAGAGAGAATGGTGTCGTCTTAGCGGCCCCTAATTTAATAGCAAATGATCGTTGCGACGGAAGCGAATCAATCAAAACTAACTTTAGCTGGAAAATAACTTTATTAAAGAACCGCTATAAAGCCAAACCAATTTCTGTTACCTTAAATTATTCGCTTATCTCTGTAAAGCTGCTTTGAAACAATATACATTGTTAAAAGCGCTATATAAATGAAGATGACTTGACTTGACTTGACTTTTGTTTTGCTCTATTCTCTTTGCTTCCTCGTTCGTCAGTACGTCGTGTGGGGTCAGAGGTCACTCTTTCGCTGGAATTTTTATACATCCATTTTATGAAGGATGTATGCGCTTTTTTTGGGCTTCAAATCTCAGGTACCATTCACTCCCATTATAAAGCTTGGAAGAGCCAGGATATTTTTTTTAATATAACTCTGATTGTGTTCGGCTGAAAGAAGAAAGTCATATACACCTAGGCTGGCTTGAAGGTGAGTAAATCATGGGATAATTTAACATTTTTGGTGAACAAACTTTCTAAAAAGGTACGTTCTCAGAAGTTTGGCTAACGTTCTGGAATGGTTCTCTCAAATGTCAAACGTCATTTATACATCGTTCGTGGAAAGAAAAATTCTGAAACGGTTTAGTTGGATGTTCACTTACATTTTTTAATGTTAATGCTTGTTTCAGAAAACATTCAAAAGTAACATTCACATATTGTTTGGAAAATGACAAAAGGAAATGTTTCCTCAATGTTCGCACAGCCAAGCAAAATATTTAAAAAACTACACGGTCAATTAACCAAACATGTCATTAGCTGGGCTTGTTTTTACCATATTTTGCATTTGGTGGCTGAAGGGTTATTAGCTGTCAGGGAAAGTTCATCTGTTATCATTAGCCAGACACAGCACGGGTGTCATAGAAATGGAAATCTCTGCTGACACTCTTTGAATGTTATTTTCAATGTAAAATATGAATGTCTACAGGTGCTTCACGTAAAAAGTTTCCAAACAGAGCATCACAGGCTTTACAAAGTGTACGAATCCCACACAACCTTTCTCGTCCCTGAAAAGAGCAGTTCAGTTGTGCATCAGTGTGATCATCTGTTGGCGTGTCGTCATGATGAGGATTGATCTGATCTTTGTGCTGTTGTCAGGTGAGTTTATGATATTGAATCTGCATCTTACATGAGTATGAATATGATTTTCAAGAAATTAAATAATGGGTTATGCAGGGATTCCCAGTTTGTTTTTGTCAATGAACCCTTTTGACTTAAAATATTTACCCTTGGGCTTGATGGGGGTGGGTGATATGACGAAATCTTATAACAAGATACGAGGTATTTTATTTCACGATAACAAATATATCACAATATAGTTATTTTTGCTTTAAATAAGGTTTTTATGATATCAACATTTTTTAAACCATTGACATTTCATATTTCTTATCACCATTTTCAATATCACAAAAACTACTAGCCTAACTATAAACTCAAGGTTACTGAAGACAAGTAAACAGTGATAAAGAAAGAACAAAGAAATTAATTACAAGTAGGCCTATATAGGAAAACAAACTACAATAGAACAAATAGGCTGCTACATAAATTGTATAAAGTAATTGTAAAGACCACCCATTGGCCCAAAGACGGAGTCCAACGGCCTGGCGAAGGGATGATGTGTGTGTGTCTTTTCAGCGCTCCAGTGAAGTTCCTTAACTTATTAGAGTTTAGTTTAGATATTACTTTAGCTCTACGCTTAATCTGACTCCAATTTCAAATGATAATCAAATTTAGATCGTGTTTCTTATTAGAAAACAATCATAAATATCGATTATGAATTATTTTTTATTTTTTTATTGATTTTTTTTATGATTATGAATGGATTTAGATCTTTGATTACTCTGAGTATCCCATATTTTCAATAATTCATTCATTAAAGCACCCGGTGTCGCATTGAGACGTCACGTCGCGAATGTGCGCTCACGCTCACAAAGCATTAATCTACTAGGAATAATGATTTCTGAAAAATGCAGAATAAATCAAGATGTAACATTTATTTGTCAGGTAAAATGTATCATGCCAATTACACAAGTGATTAAAAGCCAATTCAGAATAATAAATACATGACATCATTTACTCAAAGATGACTCTAAAAGTAAGGTACAGTGACTACAGTAGGAGCACATCTGATCTCCTCTGGAAGCTGTTCCAGCATAATAGCTAAAAGCGGACTCGCCATGCTTAGAGTGAACCCTTGGTATTTCTAGCTGATATGATCCTAATGATCTGAGTGATCTGTTGGGTTTATATTCAGTGAGCATATCTGCAATGTATTGAGGTCCTAGGCCATTGCATGATTTATATCCCAGTAATAATACTTTAAAATCAATCCTAAATCTAACTGGGAGCCAGTGTAAAGACCTGAGGACTGGTGTGAGGTGTTCATATGTTCTGGTTCTGCTCAGCGTTCTGTATGAGCTGCAACTGTCTTATGGTGTTTTTGGGAAGGCCAGTGAGGAGTCCATTACAATAATCCACCCTGCTGGTGATGAAAGCATGCACAAGTCAGATGATAGTATGCTGATTTAGTTATTGCTTTGACATGACTACTGGACCTAAGGTCTGACTCTAGTGTCACACCAAGATTCCTGACTTGATTTTTAGTTGTTTGACCCCTAGAGTGAAGGTATGCGTTCACCTTGAGAACTTCATCTTTGTTTCCAAACGCAATGACTTCAGTTTTGTCTTTGTTTAACTGAAGAGAGTTTTGACACATCCAACTGTTGACTTCATCAATGCATTGGCACAGGGAGTCAATGGGGCTGTAGTCGTTAGGCGATAGGGCTAAGTAAATCTGTGTGTCGTCTGCATAGCTGTGGTAGATCTGTGTGTCGTCTGCATAGCTGTGGTAGATCTGTGTGTCGTCTGCATAGCTGTGGTAGATCTGTGTGTCGTCTGCATAGCTGTGGTAAGAGATCTGGTTGTTTCTCATTATTTGGCTCACTGGGAGCATATACAGGTTGAACAGGAGTGGTGCAAGAATTGAGCCTTGAGGGACTCCGCATGTCATGGATGTCCACTCAGACTTATGGTCTCCTATACTCACATAATAACCTCTCCCATCTAAGTATGACCTGAACCATTTTAGGACTATCCCAGAAAGCCCCACCCAGTTTTCCAGTCTGTCAAGAAGTATGTTGTGATCGACAGTGTCAAATGCAGCACTGAGGTCGAGTAGCACCAGCACTGATAATTTGCCTGAATCAGTATTTAAGCGAATATCGTTTATTATCTTTATGAGCGCTGTCTCTGTGCTGTGGTGCGGTCGGAAACCAGATTGAAAATTGTCAAAGGATCCATTCGAGCTTAAGAATTTGTTCAGCTGACTGAAGACAACTTTTTCAATGATCTTGCCTATGAAAGGAAGATTGCTCTTTTTCAGGAGGGGCTTGACAACTGCAGTTTTCAGGGAGTTTGGAAAACTCCCAGAGAGAAGTGAAGCATTTACCACTTCTAGAAGATCTGCTTCTAAACTGTTTAACACACTTTTGAAAAATTATGTGGGAAGTGTGTCAAGAGCGCAGGTTGATGTTTTAAGGTGCTGTACGGTTTCTTCCAAAATTTTGCCATCAATTTCTTTGAAATCAGACATAGTAACTACTTTCTCAGGTGGTCTGATCTGTCTGACCTCAGTGCAACTCAAGGATGTGCTGATCACCTTTCTGATATTATTGATTTTCTCAGAGAAGAAAGAAGCAAACTCACTGCACTTGTTGTCTGAGAGCATTTCACTGGGAATCTGGCTTGGGGGGTTTGTCAGTCTCTCTACAGTAGCAAAAAGAGTGCGTGTGTTGTTTAAATTGCAGTTTATAATATTTGAGAAGAAAGTCTGTCTAGCTTTGCCTAGTTCCATATTGAAAGCATGAAGGCTGTCTTTGTAGATGTTATAATGGACTACAAGTTTAGTCTTCATGCGCTCTGGTTTTCTGCATTGTCTTCTCATATTTTGCACTGCTGTTGAGTTTCTCCAAGGTGCTTTTTGTCTGCCACTCTTCTTCCTGACTTTAACAGGAGCAATATCATCAATTACACCTTTAACTTTTGAGTTCAAGGAGAAAATCAACAGAGTCTGCAGATATGCTTGGTGTTAAGGATATAGCCTTCATAAATAGGACACTAGTGTTCTCATTTAAGCATCTCTTCTTGACACACACAGATCTAGCTTCAGTGGCAGGAGAGATCAGTATATCAAAGAAAATACAGAAATGATCAGACAGTGCTACATCCTTAATAACAATCGATGAAATGTTTAGACCCTTACTGATAAGTAAATCTAGAGTGTGTCCACGATTGTGTGTGGGTCCATGTACATGCTGAGTCAGATCAAAAGTTTTTAAAACAGTTTTGATTTCTTTTGCCATATTGTTTTCTGCATTATCTATGTGGATGTTAAAATCTCCAGCAATGGCAAAACAGTCAAACTCTGAGGTAATTGTTGATAACAGTTCTGTAAAGTCCTCAGCGAAGGCTGGAGAGTATTTTGGAGGCCTGTAAATAATGATGAGTAAAATGCGTGGAGCACCTTTTAACACAATACCCAGATATTCGAAAGACGTGTAATTCCCAAATGATATTTGCTTGCATTGATAGATATCTTTAAAAAGAGCAGCTAGACCCCCACCTCTCTTAACAGCTCTGCAGACACTCATAAAAGTAAAGTTAGGAGGGGCCGTTTCATTGAGGATTGTTGCACTGTAGCTGTCTTCTAGCCAGGTTTCATTTAGAAACATAAAATCCAGGTTGTTTGTGGTTATTAAGTCGTTGACTAGAAGTGATTTATTTTTAAGTGAGCGGATGTTTAAAAGTGCTAACTTAACAGTCTTACTTTTTGTCCCAGCAATGCATTTTGTCCCAGCAAGTAAGCAATGCATTCCTGACAGAGACACACAGTGGTGTATGAGTGTTTTCCAACAGGTGTATAAGTGTATTGTGATTGTCAAAACATTTTAGTAATTAAACTGAATTTTATTAGGTTTAGTGACAACATGTTACAATGTTTACATGGTACAATTTCTGGTGAGCTAGGCTTTTTTATTATTTCAATTCAATTATTGTGATTTGATTTAATATTGACTCATTTGGATAAATATTAGGTAGGCTACACAAGATAGGCATTCATTTTTCTCAAGAAAAAAACAACTCACCTAATGCTGTAGAGTGTAGACATACAGAGAGCCCTATCAGCTGGCAGTATTATTTAAGGTTAAAAATAACTCAAAGGAAATATAATGCGTTTTTTTATTATAATAACAACTTTATTTAATGATATAAGTAAAACATATAATAAATATGTAATATAGTACACATATTTAGCAAAATACTCTATAGCTCTTTTTTTCTAGCCAACTAACGTGCTATAGCCTATATTATGGTCATTAAATGGCTTTCCTGAGGTAAATGTTACGTGACATAATTGTTCTCCAGCTGTTTTATTGACCCCTTTGTTTGATTGATTGGTCGATATTATGTATGAGTCAATATTATGTATGAGTCAATATACATTTCGGTAAGTTGTACTGTATCTTTCAACAGTGTTCGTGTTTATTTACTATTAGCTAGAGATGATCGGTTCACGTGCCGCTAGAGATCTGTCGCGTCACATTTACAAGCCCCAAAGCGGTATTTATTGTTTGAATTTCATATATCATAAGTAACCTGCTCTGTCTAGTCTGTCGGTCTCCGTGTCCTCTTTGCTTGGCGATTTTTCTGTGCGTGAGAAAATGGATGTGTGGTGTGAGAGCGTGTGGAAAGTGTCAAATGCATGAGTCTCACGGTGAATGCGTGAGGGTTGGCAGCTCTGTGTATAAAAACACTGCATGGTCTTCACTGTGTAAATTAAATATACATTTATTCTTGTTGAAGTTACAAAAGTGAATCAGGCAAGAGCAGTGAGAGATTTTCTTCCTTTTTGTCGTTTGATTAGCATTAATAACGATAGCAGGTTTATTAGGCTGCTGTCACTTTAAGACCGACTGCACAGATCTAATATACTCGTGCGTTTTCTTTCTCAACTGTTTACATTCACTTAAGACATAAATGCCGTGTGACGGGTTAATGTCTCTCCACAGCTCTGAGCTCCGCTGTGAATTCCCGTGTATTTTACATTATTCCTGAGAGTATGAGCTGGTCAGATGCACAGACGTACTGCAGACAGAAACACACTGATCTCGCCACTATTGATGACCAGGCGGAACTTGCTGAGCTCTTAAAAACTTTCCCCAACTTTGAAGAAGGCATGTGGATTGGACTCTATCGGAATACAGTGACTTCTCCCTGGATCTGGTCCGATCAGAGCAAATCCGAGTTCAGATTTTGGAGAAGCGGACAGCCGAACAACTATGGTGACCACCAGCTTTGTGTGCACATATTTCCTGATGGATCCTGGAACGACTGGGAGTGTCTGAAAAAAATGGCATTTATCTGCTATGGTGAGTTGTTTGCAATTTAACTTAACTGCTCATAGGATTGATTTTTTAAAAATAAAATAAAACAAAAATGACCAAATATAGAGATACAAGGTTTCCGCCTGACTGGAACTATATATTGTTATTTGTAGCATTTATTATTGTTTTCTTTTTTCGCACACCTGACAGCCTGTCACGGCACAATGGTTGGGAAACACTGCATTAACTTTGGTAAATGCTGTACAAGTAATGTTCATTGTTAGTTCAGATGAACTAATACAGTGAACTAATCTGAACAAATGAGACCTTACTGTAAAGTGTTTTAAGGAAATTAATTTTTTTTTGTCATTGTCACTTATTTTAACTTCTTTATTAGCCTGAGAACTTCATCATGTGTGTTTCTCTCACAGATGAAGAGATGAAGAGACAGATCGTGAGATTGGAGGTGAAATCAAGTCGAAATTTGAATGATCCTGAAGTGAAGAAAGAGATTTTAATGAAGGTTAGTTCAATACACTGAACACTGAAGATATATTAATGACTTACCAAGAGCCTTGTGTGATAAAGGTCTGTGTTCTTCAGATAGAGCAGATGCTGAAAGAGAAAGGACTGACAGAAGAAGCCAAACTGTCGTGGAAACTTATTTCTGGAGAAAATGTCTTTCAGAGAATGTGGTATCAGAAGAATGAAGTTTCTAAGACGCCCTGCAGCAGAATCAGGAACTGACCGTCTCATTTTAGTTGTAAATGTTCTGGCTGGGAAAGTTATGATCAAACCTTCTTCCAGTAATGTTAATAGAACGTTTGTTCAAAGTTAGCTGGTCTTTTATAATATATAAAGCACAAAAACATAATTTAAACGTTTAGTTTGATGTTAGTTTAACAGTTTTTAAATGATAATACTTGTTTCAGAACGTCCAGAGAACATTCAAAAGTAACGTTCCTTGTGGGTGTTTGGTTTTGTTTTGTTAAAAAAAAATAAAGAATTCAATTATAAAAAAAAAAAAAATGTTCCTGTTTGCGTTATGATGAAATGGAATGTCCGCGTAACCAAGAAAAAACACTTTTAAAACATAAAAAAAACTAGATGTTTTGAACGTTTACAGAACATTCAGAAATAACGTTTTTCTTTAGCTTGCATTAATAAAACGTTGTTAGCAGATGCTTTTGTTAGCTGGGTAGCTGCTCTCTGTCATATGTGCACTTCTGTAAAGCTGCAAAAATATGATTTGTATGTTTTGTATAACAATAAATCATCCTTGCATTTTACACTGATGGTTTAGCCACACTTTGAATGCATTTGCATTGTTAGTTGAGTCTTGTTCTGACCTAAAAGATAAATGTAAATGTAAATTGGAAAGCAAGACATGACACCTGTAGGTTAACACCTGTCCTGTAAGTAGTGATAAAACATAAAATGTTTTTAGTGAGTTGTAAAGCTGCCATTTACAGAAACAACGTTTTATTCCATTGCAAGTTAAAGTAGGAGTGAAAATCCAGCTTTTAATGTTGTTTATATGTCTATGTGGTGTTTTTAATATGCTTTAAGACAAAGCATGTGTAAATTCATAAGTCGACACCATTGCTGAGTATTTCCTCCTTAAAACTGCAGTGAACCAAAGACAGTCTCAAAAACACGCTTTGAAATCGCTGGTGTTTCTGACGTCACAAACTACCTTGTAACCAATCAGGTCAACGTGTGATCGTCAACCAGTGGATCTCTGAGCTGAGCGAGTGAGTGGAGGCGGGGCTCATTTGCATAGGACCGTGCATACTAAATGAGGCAAGGGTGTCGAGTGCGTTCAAGATATTTTAAGGCATACAACATTTTTTTCCCAAGGAAATAATGTTTAAATATGTCATTTTGGTGATCAAAGATGAGTTTTAAGGGATACAATTATTTTATAATTAAAATGATAAAATTACCTATAACAGGTGGACTTTAAGATTGTCTGTTATGCATCTTTAAAACGTAGTTGTAGGATGTATTTTAATGAAATTATATATTTCTCCATTGGGTGGCGTTCTGATATTGTATATTGTAATAACTGCCAGTTATTAAACATGGGAGCTGACTGGAGCTAAACTACTCTATATTTCTTTTACTAGGCTAATTGCTAGCGCGAGCTAAGAGCACTCATGTCCCATACACCGCTCGACCATGAGTGTCTCTGCGAGTGGAGCATCAGTAACACAAACCAGCAGGAGGCAGTACTGTCATCTTACTCCCTTTTTTTATTCAGAACACAGAATAAGAACTGCACAGGCAAAACCCCATCTTACACATCTCTTTCCATGATGGTGAGAACCACATTTTTACATAACAAAGCAGTAAATGAATCAAGAACATTCAAACTAACTTAAACATAAACACACATAACTTTACTAACCATCTTGCTTTAATAACACATAACTCAACTCCCAACAAACAATTACCCATAATGCACCCAGCTGCTCGCGCTGACTGCCAGGTCATTACAATAGCCCCCATCCCCCCACCCCCCCTCTGGCTTCCATCAGTCTTTTGCTCTGGAACCAGTGGGTGGTATGGTGCCAACCGGTCCTTATGAAGCACCACCCGTCTACCCCGTCCCGGCATTCGGACCCGGAAGACCACCGCTGAAATTTGTCCAGAATCTCCCCGGGTCCCTGCCAATGATGAGTCAGTTTTGGTGACAACCCCCGCTTCCTCTG
Source organism: Rutilus rutilus (assembly GCF_951802725.1). NCBI lineage: Eukaryota > Metazoa > Chordata > Actinopteri > Cypriniformes > Leuciscidae > Rutilus > Rutilus rutilus. Next base: position 2,034,705 of record NC_140211.1, read on the forward strand.
GGGGCAGAACACCCACACTCTGTCCCCTGACCCAATCGTAGGCCCGAGGGCCCGGGCGTCGTATGAACGCTTCTGGCGAGCTCCAGCGTCCTCTAGAGCCTCCCTGGCCAGTTGATGGACCGTGCTCAGACGCTCTTTAAATTTTTTTAAGTAATCCAATTCTGGCCCACCAGCAATCTCCGGCTCGGGAGGCGACCCGAACACCAAGTCCACCGGTGTGCGGAGCTCCTTCCCAAACATCAGTGTCGGTGTGCACTGGCTCGACTCTTGCACCGCTGTCCTATATGCCCACAGGACCAGGGGCAGATGCTGGTCCCAGTCTCTCTGATGCTGACTGGTCAAGATGGCAAGTTGGGTGGCCAGGGTGCGGTTGAACCGATCAACTAGTCCATCGCTTTGCAGGTGGAGGGGAGTGGTTCTTGTCTTCTTCACTCCTAATCGCAGGCACACCTCACATGACCAATCGGCTCTCAAAGTTCCGCCCCTGGTCACTATGAAGTTCGTCCGGCACCCCAAACCGGGTGAACATCTCGTCCACTAGTCGCTGCGCCGTCGTGGAGGCACTCTGATCCGGCACCGCATACGCCTCTGGCCACTTCGTAAAATAGTCCATAGCGACCAGGACAAAATGATTGAAGGCCTATGTGATGGGAAACGGACCCAAGATGTCCACCCCGATCCTCTCCATAGGCGCCCCAACTAGGTACTGCTGCAACGGCGCATGAGAGCGTCGGCTGGGTCCCTTCTGTGCCGTGCAAATATCACAGCAATGAACGTACAGCTCTGTATCCTGCCGACATCCCGGCCAGTAGAACCGCTGCCGCAGCCTCCGCACTGTCTGGGAGTTCCCGAAATGGCCGGCTCCAGCTGCCCCATGAACCCAACGGAGGACCTCCGGCCACAGAGCGTGGGGAACCAGGAGTTGCAGGCGGTCGATTTCCCCCCCCCCCCGGCGCCTGCCACCACCTGTAGATCACGCCTTCATGGAGCTCCAGGCTGCCCCACTGGGAATGAAGTGTCTTGATCTCTGGCCCCTGGGAGGACATGGCTGGCCAGTCCGGACGGGTTTGGGCCTCCAACCAGCCCCTCACCTTCACCAGAACTCGATCATTCGCCTGATGTTGCCTCAGCTGCTCAGTGGTGAATGGCTCCCCATCTCCCCTGCTGTCACCCGGCCTTACTGCTGCCGACGATGGCCCCAGACCAGAATGCCCTATTTATTAGTAGATTCTGGATTCTTGCAACAAAAGAATCAAAATGATAAATTGAGATTTAAGAGTCTCAATAACTGTCTCATTTACTTTAGTCCATTTGAATTTGTCCTCCAAATGCAAAGTGTCTGCTTCAACCAATACTTACTTGTCAGGGTGCAGATTTCTTGTTCAGCAAATTTAGGTGTTTATCAATCCTAACATTTGATCATCTCTAACATGTGAAGACAATACAGAACACGATTAAATCACAAGGAGAAATACAAAATAAAAACAGCATAAATTATCAGCTACAGATATTCTCTCTTCCATTAAATAAAGTAAAATAAGTAAAATGTTCTGTTATTATTTTTGTGCCATAATTAACTACAACAAAACGAATTTCTTAAGCATCTTGTGTAATCCACATTCTGGTTGTGTTTGAACGCAAATCACATCTCCGTTTTTAATTGGTAAACAAGCACTACATGGACTTAGTAAATTTTTTTACTCACAGTAAGCGTGTTTTCACACTGGGCTCGTTTGCTGCGGTCCGAGCGCGAGCGTGATTCTTCCCGGCGCCGCCCACAGCGTTGGTCTGTCAGCGTATGCGCAAGTTACTTTACTTCCTCAAAAAGTGCACACCCGAGTCCGTGTTGCTTTCAGATTCACGTAAACCGCAGCACGGTTCGAGTGCATAGGCGGCAGTGGCTCAGTGGTTCATGTGTCTACAAACCGGAAGGTTGGTGGTTCAATCCCCAGTTCCACCTGACCAAGTGTTGAGGTGTCCATGAGCAAGACACCTAACCCCAGCTGCTCCCAATGAGCTGGATGGTGCCTTGCATGGCTGTATGAATGAGTGAGTGAATGGGTGAATGTGAGGCTATAAATAAAGCGCTTTGGTGGCCATGTGTCTGTTGAAAGCACAATATAAATGCAGTCCATTTACCATTTCCATTTACCAACCGAACTTAGACCACCTCCTCCAGGTAGTCTCGGGTTCGGTACCCCAGTGCGCACCCACAGACAGCGTTCACATTAGGTATTTTTCATGCGAACCGTGCCCTGTTCCGAACTAAACTGCCAGTGTGAAAGCACCCTAAATTCCACGTTGTTCATATGGGAACCACCAGCAGGGTGTTAAAGTAACACAGAAGCAGTGTTAGAGTTAATTAGATAATTAAGTGAATAATTGAGTGATAATTAGAACTACAACTGACTTCCAGCCAGAGCTTTAGATTAAATCAAGTGAAAAAACATTATATTTATATTATTACTAACCAGACTGACATTATTTGTCATTTTCCTACAGTTCATTTTGAGAATTAACAGAAGTTTAGATGTTGATGTTTTATTGAAAATGTTTGGTCACCATTATGGTTATTAGTGTTTAATTTAGGTAGGGCAGTTTGACTCTTTGCTTTTAATATCATTTTGTTGGTTTTTGTAACATTGTTTTCTGAAAAACTTAATTTGTTGCAAATTCCATAAACAAAAATTATCAGATGATATAGTTTTCATCATCGCAAAGAAAACCGTTTGACTAAAGTCACCACTGACCAAAACTGGTTATTTGTTGTTAATAGATTTTCATCAATATAGAACAGAGATTATGATTTATAATACATTCTAGGGAAAACAAAATTTAGACGCACACAGACATCAAGAATCAGCATATGAATCTCAACAATGGTGACATACTTCGTTCAACAATGCATGCTGGCAGTCATGAATTTTATACTATGGTGACTCCCAGCATGCAATGCTGCACAAAGTATGTCACCATTGTTGAGATTCATATGCTGATTCTTGATGTTTGTGTGTTTTTAAAGACTTTCTTCTTACAGTGCCTTTAAAAATCTAAATTCATAATGTTTGATCTCTGGCAAGAAATCAGTGTTGGTAAAGATCTACTAAGTAACCACTTTTAGTAAGTGATGTTTAGTAAGTGACATAAGTCAAGCATTTTTCATTAAGATGATGAAAAATATATCACCTGATCATCATTGTTAATGGCTTTTTTTTTTTTGCAACAAATTATGTTTCGGTAAACACTATTACAGAAACCACAAACTGACATAAAGAGCCAAGAGTCAAACTGCCCAACTAAAACAAACACCGATCACCATAATGGTGACACACATTTTCAATAAAACATCAACATCTAAACCTCTGTTGATTGTCAAAAAGAACTGAGGATGAATGACAGAAATGAATTCATTCTGGTTTATAATAAGAGACATTTCATGCACAGCAAAATCCCCAGAGTAAAATTAACTCTGTTCAGAGAACATTTGGTCCCTCTCTACAGAGAGTTAAAATAACTCTGAATCAGAGTAAAAGTTAATGAGATACTTAAGTGATTAATTAAGTGATGATTGGGCATTAATGATGAACACCTGCTGTCAACAAGTTCTCAGCAGAGGAGGATTAAACAACTCCATAAACAGCATTACCAGCTTCACTTATTACTAACCAGACTGACTTTATTTCTGTCATATGTTTACAGAAGTTTGTATTGAGAATTGAGGTTTAGATGTTGACGATTTATTGAAAATGTATTATCACCATTAACGTGATGAGTGTTTCCTTTAGTTGGGCAGTTTGACTCTAGCTTAATTTTTTGAGTGTTTATGGTTTTTGTAACAGCTTGTACCAAAACATGTAATTTGTTGCAAAGAATGCCAGAAGCAAAGATGTTCAGGTGATCTAGTTTTCAACAACAAAAAGTAGAATGATGCGCTTATATCATCACTGTCCAAAAGTGGTCATTTGATGTTAATAGATTATATTCACTAACAATACTCTCTTGCCACAAATTGAATTTTTTAAATACATAATAGGGGAAAAAAATTTCTAAGACACAGACATCAAGAATCAACATATGAATCTCAACAATGGTGACATGTTTCATGCCGCAATGCATCCTGGGAGCCATGAGTTTTATACTATTGTGGCTCCCAGCATGCATTGCAGCATGAAGCATGTCACCATTGTTGAGATTCATAAGCTGATTATTGATGTCTTTGTTTAAAAAAAAAAATCCCCCATTATGTATTTAAAAAATTCAAAATGTCCAATCTGTGGCGAGAGAGTATTGTTAGTGAATATAATCTATTAACATCAAATGACCACTTTTGGACAGTGATGATATAAGTGCATTTTTTTACTATCTGCTGTTAAAAACTATATCACCTGATCATCTTTTTTTGGCTTTCTTTGTAACAAATTACGTGTTTTGGTAAAAGCTGTTACAAAAACCACAAACTTGCAAGAAGAGTCAAACTGCCCAACTGAAGGAAACACTCATCACTACAATGGTGATCATACATTTTCAATAAATCATCAACATCTAAACCTCTGTTAATTCTTAATAAGACCTTCTGTAGACGTCTGACAGAAATAAAGTCAGTCTGGGGTGCGTTTCCCGAAAGCATCGTTGGCCAACTATGGTCGCAAGTTCCGTCGTTACCAATAGAGTTCAATGGACATTGTGATGAACTTGCGACCATAGTTGGCCAACGATGCTTTCGGGAAACGCACCCCTGGTTATTAATAAGTGAAGCTGGTAATGCTGTTTATGGAGTTGTTTAATCCTCCTCTGCTGATAACTTGTTAACAGCAGATGTTCATCATTAATGCCCAATCATCACTTAATTAATCACTTAAGTATCTCATTAACTTTAACTCTGATTCAGAGTTATTTTAACTCTCTGTAGAGAGGGACCAAATGTTCTCTGAACAGAGTTAATTTAACTCTGGGGATTTTGCTGTGTGTCTTTTCAGTTGATTTCATCTAAAGCTGTGGCTGGAAGTCAGTTGTAGGTCTTGTGTTTCTCTTTCCTTCAATGATCCTGGTCGATCGTTATCATCAGATGTCTTCAATAATCAAACAATCATCACTCAATCACTGAATATCTAATTAACTCTAACACTGCTTCAGTGTTACTTTAACACCCTGCTGGTGGTTCTCATATGACCACTGCGCTGTGTTAATTGAACACCGGAAAATTTACTGTGCTGTTGCAATTTTAAGACTCCTTCATTTTGCCAACAATACAACTTTTAACACGTCTCAGGACGCCAGCGTTTTGCTGAAGACATGAACACACAAAATAAGATGGCGTCTTGTGAAGTTGAACCGTGAACAGCCCGCCAAACCAAACCTTGTAATACTCCTGACTGTGGAAACTCATGCATCAACACTGAAAATAATTCAAGAAGTGCATCATCAACATAGTTAAATATTAACTGGAATAACCTGCCTCTACATCTCAGACTGGCTCCTTCCTTAGGTTATTTTAAACGAAATCTGAAACTGCATTTGCTAGAATTAGCGTTTGGTTCAGTAGGTTAACTAGTAAGAGGCTCTTTTCAGATGTTTGTTAACATTTTATTATGTAATTTTATTGTGTGACTGTACAGCACATTGGTCAACATCACGTTGTTTTAATTGTGCTTTATAAATAAAGTAAATGAAAAAAAAAAATGAATTAATTTAATGAAGTGCCTGATCGTGTCTGTGCGGGATAATATATTTGTTCAGCCCATTTCAGTTCGGATTGTTTATGAACTGTCAAAAGAAACTGAAAGATGACTGCAAACCCGTGAGTAACCAATTTTATTTTAAGGTTTCATCTGCTGGTGACTCTGTTGTTTATGGACTAAAATAAACAGCTGGACACAGATTTATGAACTCTTCAAGTTTTATTTACTACAATGAATAGACACAACACAAAGTCTCTGTGATGTTTGTGATGGATTTTCTTTTCCTTACTTCTCTTTAAGGCCTAACATTCTAAACACTTGAACATAATGTACTCTGAAAAATGTTGGTGTCAATGGAAAATTCTGAGATGCTGACCAGACAATATAAAAAATATACTGTCTAGTCTCATGACATATTGAGTGATCAACTGACCTTCTAACCTTTTCCATTTTTTTATTTTTTATGATTTGAGATCTAAGTTTGCTTCTACCTAGTAACAGAAGAGTTTGCATATGAAGAGTCAATCTAATTGTAGAGAAATAATGTAATGTTTCTTGTCATTTTTGCCAAGCTCCTGTTCTATAAAAACTGTTGTATTCTTTTTGCTGGTGGGATTCTCTCTGAAATTTGTCTGAGGCATTGTCTGGAGTCTGTCGAGTTAATGCTGCACAGCAAGTTAGTTAGTTACTGTAGACGCATGGGTCTCGATTGGAGACGCCAATTAAGTGTCGACTGCAGACGCTTGGGTGTCGATTGGAGACGCCCCAGATATAGATATTAAGTGTCGACTGTAGACGCTTGGGTGTCGATTGGAGACGCCCCAGATATAGATATTAACTGTCGACTGTAGACGCTTGGGTGTCGATTGGAGACGCCCCAGATATAGATATTAAGTGTCGACTGCAGACGCTTGGGTGTCGATTGGAGACGCCCCAGATATAGATATTAAGTGTCGACTGCAGACGCTTGGGTGTCGATTGGAGACGCCCCAGATATAGATATTAACTGTCGACTGCAGACGCTTGGGTGTCGATTGGAGACGCCCCAGATATAGATATTAAGTGTCGACTGCAGACGCTTGGGTGTCGATTAGAGACGCCCCAGATATAGATATTAAGTGTCGACTGTAGACGCTTGGGTGTCGATTAGAGACGCCCCAGATATAGATATTAAGTGTCGACTGTAGACGCTTGGGTGTCGATTAGAGACGCCCCAGATATAGATATTAAGTGTCGACTGTAGACGCTTGGGTGTCGATTGGAGAAGACCCAGATATAGATATTAAGTGTCGACTGCAGACGCTTGGGTGTCGATTAGAGACGCGCCAGATATAGATATTAAGTGTCGACTGTAGACGCTTGAGTGTCGATTGGAGAAGACCCAGATATAGATATTAAGTGTCTACTGTAGACGCTTGGGTGTCGATTAGAGACGCCCCAGATATAGATATTAAGTGTCGACTGTAGACGCTTGGGTGTCGATTAGAGACGCCCCAGATATAGATATTAAGTGTCGACTGTAGACGCTTGGGTGTCGATTAGAGACGCCCCAGATATAGATATTAACTGTCGACTGTAGACGCTTGGGTGTCGATTAGAGACGCCCCAGATATAGATATTAAGTGTCGACTGTAGACGCTTGGGTGTCAATTAGAGACGCCCCAGATATAGATATTAAGTGTCGACTGTAGACGCTTGAGTGTTGATTGGAGACGCCCCAGATATAGATATTAAGTGTCGACTGTAGACGCTTGGGTGTCAATTGGAGAAGACCCAGATATAGATATTAAGTGTCGACTGTAGACGCTTGGGTGTCGATTGAAGAAGACCCAGATATAGATATTAAGTGTCGACTGTAGACGCTTGAGTGTTGATTGGAGACGCCCCAGATATAAATATTAAGTGTCGACTGTAGATGCTTGGATGTCGATTGGAGAAGCCCCAGGTAATTAGGAGTCAGGTGCGCCAGAAGAAAAATCTACCACAAATTCCTCAGATTATTTTAATGGTTTTCACCAGAACCCAGTAAACAGTTGAATTTACTTTTCTGCCAATTTTTATTTCTTTAAAATTAAGTAAAAGCAGAACCAGACTTGAAGCCAGCAGCTTTATTTGGATATAACTGTATGTTTTTGTTTTGTTTTTTTCCCTATGGAGCTGATTCAGGATCATATTTTTCAGTAATTATTATTCATCAGGAAGAGTTTTCAAACCAGTTCTGCACATGTTGAGGCAGGGGTGTTTTTCCAATGCAAAGATCTTAGTCAATCAACAATGTCTGTTTACAACTGAAGTCTTAAAGGAGATCAATCAACAACAGCAAGCATGTCATTCAGATGAAGGTGGAAATTATTATTTATTACTAATACAAGAAAAAAACGTACTAAATTTGACCTAATCTCAGATAATATATATATATATATATATATATATATATATATATATATATATATATATATATATATATATATATATAATTCAATTTGATCAAATTGATTAATGCAACACACTTAGTGCCTCAGATGTCCGATGGTCAAAAACTTTGTAACTTCACTTGATTTTGGTGAAATGTTCATAATATAATGACAAATGCAAGTGTCTGACGAATATATAAAGCCACAATATCAACTTTGACAACACATTAATTATTTTAAAGTGTCTTTCCATTTCCTGAAAAGTAGCGGTGTTCCGCATAATTAACAAGCAGAATAATACAGCATCATGATACACAGTCTCACTATTAGCTCTGGCTTTTAGCCATTATCGTCTTTCAAAGGACAAAAACATGAACTTTAAAACTTGTGGCTTTACATCATCAAGTCCGCTGTCACTTTATTTTGGCGCGAGGCCCTGTGGGGTCGATGGCACATCACTTGCAACGGCTCTGCATCTAATAATCTGTGCAATACCGTTAATAATAATTTACAATAATATGATAATGTCTGATGTATGCTCCCATTTTTAACATTTGGGGGAAACTAATCATTGATCACTGATCAACTGATCACCTGATAACAGCACAAAGATCGAAACAATCCTCATGATGACAAGCCAACTGATCACACTGATGCACAACTGAACTGCTCTTTTCAGGGTCAAGAAAGGCTGTGGAATTATGTCACTTTGTAAAGATATTTGGAAACAAGTCGCCTCAAGCATTATGATCCACTCACCAGCTATGATCTATAAGATCTTCTCCACCAAAACGGGTTGAGTATTTCCACATTTTGCTAAAACGTACAGTGTGCAACTTTTGCTCCTCTAGCAGTTAAGTCTGCGAATAAGAAACTAATAAGAAACTTAACATTTTAGCTAGTAGCTACCGTGTGTGACAGAATCCAAATTCTTGTTTTAGATGCTGTAATAACTATTGGAGAACAAATTATTATGAAGTCTTCTGATAAATCTTCTTCTGATAAACCCCCAGAAAAATCATCTTCTGATAGAAGAAGAAATGCTATATGTTAAAGACTGTCTGCATGCATGAATTTACTTATCTTCTTACTCTCAGTTCCTAATCCGTCCTTGTTTAGAGTGCAGTTAAATTAGTCCAGTGCAAATGGAGAGAGATTGTAGACCTACACCAAGCAGGTTTGTTTAAAAAAGAGAAGAGAATGGCTTAGATTACAGACACATGATACTTGAGAGAACATTTACCTTCCATTCATTCAGATGATGAAGACAAGCATTAAGCCAAAGCTACACAAGATCTCCATGAAATCCTGAGCAGTCCTAAATGCCCTGTGAATATTGGTTTGATTTGTGGAAGCATTGCAAAGTTAGAAGTTAATTAATCGGTCAGGTAACATTTTTACAGGTTGACCTAAAGCTGCTGAACACAATGTCCGAGCTTAACGAAACTTGGCACCCATAGACAACTGGACATTCTGAGGATGCACACCAAGTTTCGCACAATTCCGCCACTAGGAGGCTCTTCAACTAAAAAATCATTATAACTCTGCAACCGTATAATCTATGAAGTTGAACATTTGCATACACCTTCTTTGGTGGACGTCCTAACATATCCTCTAATATGACTTGTAAGCTTAAAAAAACCCCAATGAAATCAAATTTCAGCGGCTAATTACAGCATATCTGAATGGCCTACCTTTACAAAAAATGTGCACATTGTGTTTAAATGAACATATATACCAAATTTTGTGAAAATCTGCCTCAAGGTGGCACTATAATAAGAAACTTTACATTTTAGCTAATAACTGCAACCGAGTGAATCAAAATTCTTTGTTGAATATGAGTCCACACATATATTTTGAGCAAACCCTGAGAGAAGGTTGATCATGTGATGCACATTTAAACGGCTCATCCTCCATAAAACGTATATAACTCTCACACTCTCCATCACTAAAGAAAGACAGACACCTTTAATCCAACATGAAGAAGCTCTTCAAGTGCCTGTGGATCTTACTGGGTAACGGACAACATACATGCATCTACTATTACTAGATTCACACTAATATTAACACTGTAATCTTCCCCTTCGTTCAGTTATGTTGTCAACCAATGTTTCTAGTATAGTTTGTACTCATCTCGCTCTCTGCTGTGGATTTACTGCACATTTTCTTTCCAAACATCTTACTTTTGTCATGGTTTGCATGAAATACGTCTCTCAATGTATGGATTGTAAATTCACTTCATCACTGGATCTCTGGAGTGTTTTTGTTACTTCGTTATTCTAGCTCTGCTTTACAAAACAAATCTTGAATCATTTGTGTATGCAAATTCACAGGAGCGTCTTCTGGTCCCACTTCATACTATATTAAAGTCAATTATTTGGAGAAAAGTTGTACTTGAATTCACAGCGCTGCAGGACCTGGTTATCTGAACTCATTTGCTTCTGTTTTTTACTCAGGGCTTTTGTTGATTCAAGAAATGGTGAATGGAGCAGAAGGTAAGCATCTCTTTGGTTTCAATTAGGTTTTTATCTTTATTCTATTCTTTCTGTTTGAACTGCCAGTTATAATAGTAAAATGCCAGATTTTGGTATGCCATTTGGATTTAATTTTCAGGGGCATTTTAATCTTTTTCAGGGACTTTTTCTTCCCAAACCACATAAAATAACACTCTTTCACTTTATTTTGAAAGTTTTAGTTATATATATATATATATATATATATATATAGTGATATTTCTACAGTATATAGTTTTTAAGTTTTAGTTATTTTATTACTTCCACTATTTTTTTTTTTTTTTTATGGTTTTAGTTTTAGTTAATGATGATAACCCCATATAAGGATAACGGATAAAAACACTAACGCAATTTATTTAAATGAAATGCTTTTAAAGACCCACTTTCCTAATGTTCAACAAGAATGAATAAAACTGTCTTTTTACTGGTCTTCTTTCAGAGAACGCTGCATTAGGGCAAACATCCACCCAGTCATCCACATATACGAATGAATATGCCGGAAAAGCAGTCGATGGTGTACGTGAAACCTATTCCCACACTAACACGCAGACCGACCCGTGGTGGAGAGTGGACCTGATGAAAGTATACAGAGTGAACAGAGTAGCCATCACTAACAAAGTGACCAGCTATTATTATACCAGGATAAACGGGGCAGTGATTCGCGTCGGGAACGTTCTGGACATTTACAGCAACACCATGTGAGTCTTTCTTTGACTGTTTAGACCGGGGTGCCCAACCTTGCTCCTGCCGATCAACTGTCCTGCACAGTTCATCTCCAACCCTAATCAAACACACCTGCCTTTAATTTTCAAGTGATCCTGAAGACCTTAATTGGTTGCTTCAGGTGTGTTTTATTAGGGTTGGAGATAAACTGTGCAGGACAGTCGATCGGCAGGAGCAGGGTTGGGCACCCCTGGTTTTGATTAATGTTGCTGCAGATGACCAGAAACTGATAACAGATGATCTCTCTGTCTGTAGATGTGCTGTAATTTCTACTATTCCATCTGGAGCCACGGCCACTTACTCATGCGGCGGGATGGAGGGACGTTACGTGATTGTCCATATTCCTGGAGATCAGAAGCTTCTTACTTTTCGTGAGGTTGAAGTCTACGGGTATTTAGCAGGTAATGCATTGTTGTAGAACACTTTTCAGTATATCATGCCATACAAAACTGAAAATTGTTACACTTTATTCATATCCTCCCAAACCAGTATGACGATATTCAAACTCATTATTCAGATAAATGCATGTGTCCCTGTTGTGAGGAAGGTCAGTGTTTGTTTAATTCTAACTACAGGAAGTGGGGAAAATGTTAACATAGGAAGTACAAAAAAGTTGGTGCGGAAATGACTCAATTCACCTCAAGTTGTTGTTCATCAATAATCCTGTAGCTCTCAAATCTCATTCACACAAGTGCATTTATTCAACACTTTATTCTTTTCCCAGGAAATCTGGCAGTAGATGGCGCCGCTACACAGTCGTCAACATGGTTGGACTGGTTTGGTGAAAAGGCCATTGACAGTAATCGAGGTCTCCAGCAGTTGAACACGGGATGCTCCTCAACCCTTAATGAGACTAACCCGTGGTGGAGGCTGGATCTGCGTCATATTTACCGAGTTAGTAAAGTGGTCGTCACTAACAGACTAGACTGCTGTGCAGAACAAATAAACGGAGCGGAGATTCGCATCGGAAACTCTTTGGAGAACAACGGCAACAACAATCCCATGTGAGACTCTTGAGGTTGAAAGAACATGAGAGAAATGCAAAGATTCAACACACTATCTCCTTCATCTGTTTCTCTCTCTGTCTGTAGATGTGCTGTTATTCCTGCTATTCCAGCTGGCGAGTCCTACAGCTACTCATGTGATGGGATGGACGGGCGTTATGTGAATCTGATCATTGCTGGAGACATGAAGACACTCACTCTCTGTGAGGTGGAGGTTTATGGAGAAGGTAAAACATCATATTTTTTGTCCGCAAGACACAGTGAAGAGTTTTAATGAACACAGTCAACTAATTCATATATTTACATGTATGAATGTATCTTTGTTCAGGTCCCGCTTTAAAAAGATCATTTGTAAAAATGCAGTTTAACTCCAGAATTGATTTGACTGACCCTTCAATGAGAGAAACTGTTCTGAAACAGGTGAGAGAAAAGAAACAAATTCATCCTTAAAGAGCTACTGGTATTTTACAGTAATCATGAAGGTTGAATGGGATTAAAGTGATGTGATAAAGTTTGAGGCATTTCTTTGAGATTTGAGCATATATCATCATATTCTGTGGCCAAATGTAGCTGACTTCAAAAAGTTATGAACAGTCTTGAAGAAAAAAATGGATGACTAACTTGTAAGATTAATCTAAGCGGTTTATGCAACTGGCCACTGTTCTAATAATTTTAGTATGAATGTTATTTTCAGTTGGGATCTGCTCTTGCTGATAAAGGATTCACAAATGTGACACTGCAATGGTCTCAAGCTCCTAAAGAGGTGATCCAGGAGGTGAACGATGCTAAACGTGAGTCTTATTAACTTATCAAATAATCTGCACAAATAGGAATGGTTATTAAATTGGTAAGATATGTAACAAGCAAATGTTTTATTTACAGGTCGTTGTGGTAAAGAAAATTAACACTCTGGAAATCAACACTTTCTTCAATTCACTAAATTCACATTCATTAAAGACAATGAATCTGATTCTAAATACATTGGCGGAAATTTCTTCATAATTATGTGTTTACAATATAAAGACTCTTAAAGGACTTCTGCTTGCTTCCCTGTAACTGTTATTCACATATCTAAGAACTATAAATAACCTTGTGTAATTGTGTATTGTCAACAAACAGAGATAGTAATAAATGTAATAAAAATAAGTAAATAAATGTCAAATTTACACTCACACAACCCACAAGTATAATTAAAATGAATGACAGTTTTCTGTGTATTCACTTTTACAATTTTTATTGTAAAATCTATATATTGTACATTGAGTACATTCCTTGCCATTTTATGTTGTTGGAGCTGTAAGGAGGTGAACAGCATCTCACTTGAATGGACAGAGAACAGCGCATGCGTGGCGAATGAGCCGCTGGTTATTCGTGATGCGGTGTTTGAATTTTATACCTGATGGAGACTTGAGATGCTGCCGCTGGTTACGCACTCTTTGAGTTTAGGCTTCAAACCTCTCGTGTGATTCGCTGTTCAATCAGGTTTGTTGTCTTATAACATGTCCCTCTCACTTTAATTATTATTTTATTTCTCTACACTTCTGAAACAGATTTCTTTTGACTCAAATGTGAAAATGCTAAAGTCTTGAGAGGGGGTCAAATCTTTCCGTGGCAGGGGCAGCTGACACTGAGACTCGCCATCCGACCTGGCATTAAAAACACAGTATTCATACACTATAATAATAATAATAATAATAATAATAAATGCTTAGTTGCCTCTTCAATTCCTGTCTTCTGCACAGTTGTTAAAATATAATTAAGCGTACCTCACCGCTATGTGCTTTTGCACTACAGATCAAGTAAGCCTATATGCCTGGGCCGTCACAATTGTTTAGTTCATATTAGTGGATTGCTGAAGCAGACGGAGCACACACCTCGCTGGACGGAAAGGTAGGTGAGAACACACACACGAAGGACCAGGAGACATGAAGGGATCAGATGCCGGAGAAACTTGGAGAGGAATGACGTAGGAGAATAATCGCCACAGTATAACGTTGGAGAGAAATCGCACGAGTCAGGTAGGTAGTCCAAACAATGTCTATAAACAAGACCGGACGCTGAACTGGTGCGAGGTGTGTGCTTAAGTAGCAGAACTGTAGATGAGGGAGATGCAGTGCAGGTGTGTGTGATAGTAATTACGTCCAGGTGAGTGCCAGAAAGGATTATGGGTTACGAAGTGCAGATACGATGACTTGTGACAGAGCTGTTGACCGTGACAGTACTCGTGACAGGTGTGGCGGCCATCTTGGCTGAATGCTCAGGCATTGCGGCCATCTTGGCTGAAGACTCAGGTGTGGCGGCCATCTTGGCTGAAGACTCAGGTGTGGCGGCCATCTTGGCTGAAGACTCAGGCGTGGCGACCATCTTGGCTGAAGACTCAGGCGTGGCGGCCATCTTGGCTGAAGACTCAGGCGTGGCGACCATCTTGGCTGAAGACTCAGGCGTGGCAGCCATCTTGGCTGAAGACTCAGGCGTGGCGACCATCTTGGCTGAAGACTCAGGCGTGGCGACCATCTTGGCTGAAGACTCAGGCGTGGCGACCATCTTGGCTGAAGACTCAGGCGTGGCAGCCATCTTGGCTGAAGACTCAGGCGTGGCGACCATCTTGGCTGAAGACTCAGGCGTGGCGACCATCTTGGCTGAAGACTCAGGCGTGGCGACCACCTTGGCTGAAGACTCAGGCGTGGCAGCCATCTTGGCTGAAGACTCAGGCGTGGCGGCCATCTTGGCTGAGGACTCAAGTGTATTACTTTCTGGAGCAGATTCGGGGATTTCACACTTGGGAACGGACTGAGGAGCGAACTCTGGCCTAAAAAGAAGGATGAGCAGTTTTTCGGGAGTGGACCAGCTCAGCAGGAGGGCATATAGAACGTGTTGTTCTAATGTGCAGTTGCTAGTTATCCAGGGCATTTGTGAATACAATGGTTCGTTCAAACCTGCATGAAAAAGTGTCATCAACTCTGCATCGTCCAGGAAAACTGCCAAAGATAGCTTCAGGAACACCGTAGCAAATTCGGCAAGGGGACGAGGATGTAAAAGTGGTCCAGGGGACGGAGTGGAATGCTCATAGCTGTAGTCGGTCTTGGTCCGGTCTTCTGTTATGGAATACAGACTTGGAAACAGGGAAATGCAATAACAGGATCTTTATTCGGCAGCACAGAGCGTAAAGGTGGGAAAACAGGCGAGTGAACGGGGAAATGATATGGATGAGAAAGTCTCTGTTTTACAGGTGCAGGAGATCGTGGATGGCTGAAGCAGACGGAGCACACACCTCGCTGGACGGAAAGGTAGGTGAGAACACACACACAAAGGAACTGGAGACACAAAGGGATCAGATGCTGGAGAAACTTGGAGAGGAATGACGTATGAGAATAATTGTATTAGAGTATAACGTTGGAGAGAAATCGGAGGTGCGGTGCAGATGTGTGTGATAGTAATTACGTGCAGGAGAGTGCCAGGAAGGATTATGGGGAATGAAGTGCAAATACAGTGACTTTTGACAGAGCTGATGACTGTGAAAGTGTTTTCCCCCGAATATCAGCACAATTTCAAATGGGATATTGATTTTATACAATGGTATATTAATTATAATATTTTCATGGCAAAATCTTCTTCAAAAGACTTTTGAGAACCTGATCTTGTAGCCTAGAATTATTTCTTCAAAACAATGTGAAAATCATCCCGGATTATATAAACAGAGAATTTTTGTTTTCAATATGACTTACTTCATTTAAAAGTACGTCAAGCCTTCTAAATACATCTCTCATGTCTATGTGGGAAGTATTTGCTGAGTTTTGGTTTATTTTTATGATGCATTTCAGAATGAAGTTCTCAACTGAGACAGCAGAAAGCGCAACCTGTTTTCTTTATTTTACAAAAGCGCAAAGTTTTGTTGTTATTGTGGGTGTACACAAAAATATTTTCAAATTATGTATTACTTGTTTCTGTAGGACAAAAAATGGTGTACTTTTAGTTCTTTTAGCCGTTATCATGGAAAAATATGCAATTGATTGCACCAGCTCCTCTGCCGATCAGAGGGTTGAACAAGATTACGGTTCAATTCTACTATCCACTTCCCCTCGTCCCTGCAGCTCTGGAGCAACTCCGCGGTGCTACAGTATTCACCAAACTGGACCTCCGGTACCTATAACCTCATCCAAATACATGAGGGGGACGACTGGAAGACCGCATTTGTGACCCCTACTGGCCATTATGAGTATTGCGTGATGGCCTGGTCAATGCCCCAACAAACCAATTTATTATTTATCAATAAAAGATGAAAACAAGTATTTAACAATCAAAAGAAAACTTGTGGTTATAAAATGTGCATATGCTCTGGCACTGAAAAATAAGCAATGAAAATAAATAGAAAATATTAAATACTAATAAATAAGTACTAATTTAAATGCACATGTTGCCTAACTAACGTTTGCACTGTATAGCAGAGCCAGTATGGGGGGAAACAGGCAGGGGTAATAATCTCAAGAGGGCTTTCACCAGCATGTTATCGCAGCAGCAGGGGAACCCTCCTAAACTCCATTCATGTGTCTTCTTTTTAAAGAAACTCCCCCTGGCGGAAAGGAATTATGATATCAGTAACAGCAAACTCCTCGCTATCAAACTCTCTCTGGAAGAGTGGAAGCACTGGCTAGAGGGCGCTCACCATCCGTTCACAGTACTCACCGATCATGTGAACTTGGAGTATCTTTGTGATACGAAGAGACTTAACCTCTGGCAGGCCAGGTGGGCATTGTTCTTCTCTAGATTCAATTTCTCCATTACCTATCATCCTGAATAAAAAAATACCAAAGCTGATTTCCTCTCCCATATTCATGCCTGTGATCCCTTCTAGCCTAATCGTTCGTCCCATCCAGTGGTCCTTGATGGAGCAAGTTGCTAATGTAGTGCCTCCGAAACAGTTCCGTCGGGGTGTCCACCTGATCCACCTTGGACACCTCAGGAGTACACTTGGTCACCAATATGCCTCATTCAGAAGTAATACCTGTATATTTGTAATTGTGGATAGATTCTCTAAATCCTGCCGGTTGGTACCCCTCAATGGTCTCCCCGTGGTCATTGAGTCAGCAGAACTGTTATTGAATTGCCATTGTGTATGAAATGTGCTATATAGATAAACTTGCCTTGCCTTGCCTTGCCTTAATCATGTATTCTGTTATTTTGGCCCTCCTGAAGATCTCGTTTTGTATCGCAGACCACAATTAATCTCACATGTTTGGAAGGGATTCTTCACTCTCCTAGGTGTGACCGTGAGCCTCTCCTCCGGATACCACCTGCAGACCAACTCAGGCTAATGGTGTGGCTCTCAACGATGGACATCAAGCTGTGCCTGCCCTGCAGAAAATTGAGTCCCACATACCTATATTACTTGACGAAGCATGGCGAAGGAGCCAGTCACGTGCAAACATCAACTCCCTGCTCACTATAGAATTCACTCCACCTTCCATGTCTCATTTCCAAAACCTCACCACTCCTCTGTTTCTTACACCACATAGTTGGGTCCCATGGCGGCGCCCCCTCTGCCGCTCATGGAGGATGGCACCATGTCAAGTCAGGTCAAGTCAAGTCAAGTCATCTTAATTTATATAGCTCTTTCAACAATGGAGATTGTTTCAAAGCAGCTTTACAGAGATAAACGTATAATTTAAGGTAACAGAGATTGTTTTGGCTTTATAGCGGTTCTTTAATAAAGTTATTTTTCAGCTAAAGTTATTTTTGATTGATTCGCTTCCGGCGCAACGATCATTTGTTATTAAATTAGGGGCCGCTAGGACTACACCATTCTCTCAACACAGACTTTAAACGCGAACCTGTGATAAACGCTGATGGCGTTCACATGCGCATTAAGAATTGGTTCTATAGTTATGTGCGTTTGAATATATGTGCGCAGGTTTGTAATTCCCTACAGACCAAGCCTAAACAAAGTACTGGTCCTTCCTTATAAATTTTGATGCAGAATTTTGTTTTATCACTTCGGGGTAGGAACGCGAAACGAATTTTCCCGGCAACGCTTTATCTCTAGAGTGGTAAAGGGATCCTCCATAGGGAGAGACTAGCTGGCACTTCAGCACTGTGTTGTCATCGGGTCCAGGCGAAGCTCCTCCGTCAGATCTGGATACGGCAGGCTGCGGGAAAACCTCGGGATAAACAAAGACACTAAAATTAGCGTAAATGCCATTCTTCTTATGATGTAACGAGTACATCAGGATTTTTGGGAAGTGTTCCCGGTTCCGGCTGACCTAATCTATGCAGCCTAACATTGGATTATATAAGTCTATAATGTGTTATGTGTATGCTAGGTCAAAGAGATGTGTCTTTAATCTAGCTTTGAACTGACAGAGTGTGTCTGCTTCCCGGACAATGGTAGGAAGACTGTTCCAAAGTTTTGGTGCTAAATAGGAAAAAGATCTACCGCCAGCAGTCGATTTTGATATTCTAGGTATTATTAACTGGCCGTAATTTTGAGATCGCAATAGACGTGAAGGACTATAATGCGTTAAGAGCTCGCTTAAGTACTGCGGAGCTAAACCATTTAGTGCTTTTTAAGTAATCAGCAATATATAAAAATGTATGCAATGTTTAATAGGCAGCCAGTGCAGTGTTGACAGAACAGGCCTAATATGGTCATACTTCCTGGTTCTGGTAAGAACTCGAGCTGCTGCGTTTTGAACTATTTGTAGTTTGTTTATTAAGTATGCAGGGCAACCACCCAGTAGATCATTACAATAATCTAGCCTTGATGTCATGAACGCATGAACTAATTGTTCTGCATTTGTCAATGAGAGCATATGGCGTAATTTTGATATATTTTTAAGATGGAAAAATGCGGTTTTACAGATACTAGACATGTGACTTTCAAATGAAAGATTGGTATCAAAGAGCCCACCCAGGTTCCTAACCGACGACGAGTATAGTATATAGTATATAGTACGACGCAGAAGTATAAATAGGCCTTAAGTGCGCAACGGCATAGACGCGCGAGCCGGTCGAGCACATCCCTTTAAACAGACATTAGTAGAAAGTTTGTTCAGTCGGATGTCAATGGCAAAGAAAATAAAACGAGGCATGTAGCTTATTAGCTTATAGAGAGCGAGCGCACTTCTGTTGAATGCTCTTGATTGCTGATCGTTCACTCAGCACATGTTATTTGGATGAAAAAACTCAATCGTATATGTAAGTAAAGTAAAACATGAACTGTTACCTGATTTAAGTATAACGCGTGGTTTCCTACATTATTACAGGACGTGTGCAGGTCAAGAAGTTCCATGAACGCAAACATCCGAAGCGCGCGCCCCTCAAACCAGCATCTCGGCACGCGAATACTGAATTAAATAGTCTTTCACGTCTTGCGCTTGTACGGACGAATTCACACAAAATGATGTAAAAACGCCCGTCTTGGCGAGTATCCTATAGTAAACAAAGTCGGTTATATCTCAAATGAGCAATAGCCATGTTCAAATGCGGTCCGTGCGTTCAGTCTTAAAGGGGCAGCAGTTTGATAAACCTACTTCTGTGTTTTAATGTTAATCAAACAAAGGACAAAGAAATACTCACTGCTCTTGACTAAATAGGCTACCCTTTTCAACTTTACAAAAATATCTATCTATATATAATTTATACAGTAATGAATATGCTTTTTTTCACATTTGATTTCTTTATTCAAATTTCTGTACCTGTTAGATCTACCCGAAAAACTCTAAAAACACTGTTTATTTCATTTGTAGCCTTTCTATGTTCTATTGTATTTATTTGTCCTATTTGTAATTCGATTGTTTGTTGTTATTTTGTTACTGACTGCTTACTTGTTTTAAATTCACATTAATTAGGCTGGTTGTTTTTGTTGTAGTATCAAAATTGGATTAAATAATTGATATTTCACTGGTTTTGACAAACATTTGGACTGCTGACCCGATCCTCAGCACTGAGCCCTGCTGAAGCAGCTCTAAATATGTGCTGGGGCTATTAAATGAAAGATAAAATATGATAGAGCAATAGAATGAACAGTGACAGTAACAGAAGCTCATCCAATGCATTTTAGCAGGCTTAATGGACTAGGTGCACGTAGCTGCCATTTTGGAATTCGGATCACCGAGTGTACGCGTAGACACTTCCGGTTTCGCATTACGCCCGGTGCGGGGAGCCGGAGAAAGCCAAAAATTATCTTTTATAGTTGTTTATAGAATCAATTATCACTTAAAATACTACTAAGATCCATATTACTATCACAGGAGCCAATGGCAATTAAATGCACGGATGCATAGTCAGATTAATGAATGAAATACAAGTGATCACGAACAGATGACTGTATTTGACTCATGATGCATACACATACGCAATGACAATTATGCCTACTGTAAATATAGAGTTACAACTACGATTAGAGTTGTTTGCATAAAATGCACCGTGAACATTCACACGTTTGCCCTGTGATAGGCTACAATTCGCTCCGTGCACGGCGACCGTTGTTCGAACTTGAGTGTGTGGGCCAGTACTTCCAGTAAAAACTTACGGTGATCTGACAGCGAGAGCGGGAGACAACAGCGACCGAGTTCCATTACCACAGAGATATTTTTTTTCACAATGAGTATTCAAGAGAGGTGACTTGCCTTTCAGACGGTGACAGCTTCAGCACTTCATCGCTGTGTGCCGTGTACCATTTCGTCACGTTACAGCAGAGAAGTCAGCGTTCATGCATTCCCCGTTGACGCTGCGGTACTGGCTGAGTGGATGCAGAAGATCTGGAGGGATGACTTCAACCCGACCAAATTTTTAAATGCAAATAATTTTCAGTGTATTTCACCTGTGCGTTTCTATGCTTTCTATTACTCCATTTATTTTGTGCAAGTGAGATGAGTAAAGTTTATCTGTTTATATGAGTATATGAGTAAAGTTTATCTGTTTCATAAATAATAATAATAATCTGTCTGGTGTTTATAAGCAACACATACAGTACTACGAGTAAAATATACACAAACTTACCTATATTAAATTGTTTGTGGTACCTACAGTAAAAAAATGTAAATGTAAAATATGTGATGATAATATTGATGAGCAATTGATGTAAGTAAAAATGCATGCAGAATTGAGAAAATAGTACTTATGGATATAAATTGTAGCCTATCACAGGGCAAACGTGTGAATGTTCACGGTGCATTTTATGCAAACAACTCTAATCGTAGTTGTAACTCTATATTTACAGTAGGCATAATTGTCATTGCGTATGCGTATATGAGTCAAATACAATCTTCTGTTCGTGAACAGTTGTATTTCATTCATTAATCTGACTTTTTTAATTGCCATTGGCTCATGTGATAGTAATATGGATCTGAGTAGTATTTTAAGTGATAATTGATTCTCTAAACAACTATAAAATATCATTTTCGGCTTTCTCCGGCTCCCCGCACCGGGCGTAATGCGAAACCGGAAGTGTCTACGCGTACACTCGGTGATCCGGATTCCAAAATGGCGGCCACGTGCACCTAGTCCATTAAGCATGAAGATAACTGAAAGAAATATTTGATGAACAAATTAAGCCAACTAATATGATGTATATTCTTTTGGTTTATCTACTAATACATTTAAAAATTACAAATGCAGTGAAAATTCAGGTATCGGTTACGGTATCGGCGAGTACCAAAAATCAAAGTATTCGTATCGGACTCGTTCTGCAAAAAGTGGTATCAGGACATCCCTAATATATATATTGCAGGGGAAGGTGCTGTTTATAATGCACTAACTAATACATCTCCATTTCCGGACCTATACGCTAGAACACACACACACAGGTTCCCGAGATGGAAGGGAAGGAAAGGAAGAAAGAATGGTGATATGAATGCACACTTGGGGTAAACATAAATTGGACACAATTCCCAGGAGTTAATACAATGAAGTACTGAAAGTCACATTGTTTCATGATTTAGGGATGTCACATGTTTTTTACATTGTCAAGTGATTTATTAGTCACATGGTTTACTTCTTAGGGGAAAACCCCAGCGTAGGCACAGGAACTGATGTAACCAAAATGTTCCTATATATATGACTGCTTTTGTATCAATCGAGGCTTTTTCTTTCTGATCTTGATGTCGTTGAAGCCCTGAAGAGAATATAGCCCATCTTCAGTTATACTTATACTCGTTGACTTGATATTGCTCTGTGGTATCTTTAACTTGCCGAACTCCAAGGAGGACAAGTTAATTAATTCTGTTAAATCTTAGAATAGTTATTTAGCTTTTTGTGAATCCATTCACAGGACTGCCCTGGGATAGGATAGAGCTGAACGTGTTATAACCTGTAACCTTTTATTGATTTGCTACAAACCTACTGTATTGTATAACCAGTGTCTTAATCTTTTGTATAAATAAATTTTATTTTATAAAGATAAGTATCTTTGTTGTATATCTCAGCTCATCACAAGATAGCCATATAAATATCATACCAGAGCATAATAGGAATAGGGAATAAGACTTCTATTCTTCAAAGAACACCTTTGGACCAGATTCTGCTGGAAGGTAAGCATAACTTTGGTTCTAGAGGTTAGAACTTGTATACATGTATTGTGACACATTGGGAGTATTATATTCCTAGGCTCGCTGATATATGCTAGACAAGCTGAGGGGATTTTGATCCTAAGAAACTGACCTGACAGCACAAGGCTATTCTAGATAACTTAGGTTATAAAGAGGCTAATCAGGAGATGAGATAATATCAGATCTCACAACAATATATATATATATATATATATATTAGGGATGTCCTGATACCACTTTTTGCAGAACGATTGAGTTAAATTTTCAAATATATATATATATAAATTCAGCATACATCAGACATCAATTTACTGTACATATGAATGTTCGTGGCCTTGATAGAATGAGTACAGCAGGATAATGTCAGTGAGATATCAATACCTCACTCATCTCCTGTACCATGTCCTTTCTATTCATCCTGTAGAAACTGCCACTGGCCAAAGGGTTCCCGTTTTCATGGAAGATTCTGGATGTGGAAGATTCTGGGGCTGGAACTCATGGAGTTGACTGGGGTGACTGTGACCACAGCACATACTCAATATATCGGGCTAGAGAACATGTGGTAGCTGCTGCAGGTACGTGATGAAATAGATGATCGTCCAATCCAGCCAAAAAGATGGACTTCAGTGTATTGTTGCTCCAGGGCACTAGATGGGCGAGCTTGAGGAACTCCTCCACACATTCCTCGATCGGGTGGGCATCTTGAGACACAGAGAGAAGCAGATCAGCCGGGTCAATAGGAGTGAGGTAAATGGCCATCTTGCCGTCATTTTTTTTTTTTTTTTTTGAAGGTTCTGGTATTCTGTCACACTGTAGGGTTCAGACACTCACTGGAAGCCAGAATCAAAATCTAAGGATGTTTTATTTAAATTTTCAAATGGAAGACTAGGAAATCACAGTAAAAATAACACACCTCAACAGCTTCAGCTAGACTAAACAGCAAAAACACGACTAATACCAGAACAAAGGGTGAACCAAGACTGTGAGTATAAATAGAGTGAGGGTAACCAAGGGGCTGTTTACACCTGGCCACTTCATGTGTTTTCTCAGATCGGATAGCTATCTGATTGATCAAAACGATTACATTCACACCTGGTTACATAAATGTGTTTGTGCAAAACGGATATAAATCCGATCTTCAATTCCCACGCTATATGCGGTGCACATCACCGAAAGCAACAGATATGCTTCTATTGATCATCAGCAAAAATTTCTAAATCAAAGACCACAATAAGAGAGAGCGGCAACAGCCCTGGTAAGATTATTTCGGTTCTTTACTTTTAATGAAGATGATTGTGTGTTAAGCATCTGCGACTTACTTTCACTTTGATTTGCGATAGTTTGCACGTTGGCTTAATGAATAGATGCTCAGCTTCTCATCTGCGGTGATGAGTGTTGCAGTAGCGTCGTCATATCTGGCTATAACATGACATATAACTTATAACACGCTCTCATGCGTTTATTTTTTTGCATTTTTGGGAGAAGTAAAATTTACATATGTGGTTTCAACAACCAGATGCATTTACACTTGTCCGGTTTCATCTGGAATGCTGCCCAGACCTCCTCCTGAAGTGGTTTGAGCGATCGGATTCAAATCCGTCTCCGATCCCAGAAAACGATCCCAAATCCGATCCCAGAAAACGCATGAAGTGGCCAGGTGTAAACAGCCCCTAAATGAGCAACACCTGAATTGAATACTCAAATCAATCTGTAACCATGGTAACAAACAGACAGGGGAAACTGAGGGTGTTTACACGACAACAATGTATTAAAAACAGACGACAACGTTGTAACAGTCACCGCCTGTCACAGGGTTTCTTTTTGTTCAATTGTGGGTGCTATTTTTTTCCTAGCCACTAGGGGGATACAAGAGGGCACATTGTATGAGATAAAACAGGAAGCAGTAGAGTGCTAAGGTCTGTTTGATGCTGCCTTGTTCCCAATCCTGTTTGAGAAACTGTTTGTTTCCTGCTCAAACGTAAGTTGAATTGTTTGTATGAATTGTTTGGGTGAACTGATGTGGAATCTATATAGTTTAATTGATGTGTTTGATGTTTTCTTGTAGAGAATTTGTTTGGGATGTAACTATTGCTCATCAGCTGTGGATACTGCTAAGTGTTTATGACCAAACACTCTGCTTATACTACTGCAGCACTCTTCTGATTCGTTTGCTGGGAAACCTTACGACTTCCAACTAAGCGTTGGACAACCTTCTAATTCATCACTATCCACCTTGGCACCTATGTTCAAACTACAGATAAGACTGGTTTCTTACATTTTCTGAACTGTTGGGGTTCGTGAGCCTCAGAGGACTGTGTTGGACATTTCGAGATACCTACATGTATATACTAGCTCATGAATGAATTGTATCTTTGTATACAGGTGTATGTTTTGTGATATATTGGGTTTTTGGATAATGAATGAATGAGTAAAGCTTTAAATATATGAAGAAAGAGTGTTATATCAAGAAAACACTTGTTGAGTTTATTTTAGATCTTTTCCAACTGAGACAAATTGAGCATTGCACACAAGGTGACTCCCCTTTTGAAAAGTAGCTTGACCAGTGCAAAGAAGCTGGGACTGTTATAATGTTGTCAAAACGATCCCTGGTCACACAGATCTGTGAAGATGACTGTATTAGTTGGCGGTGCCACTTTGTCAAGAAACACCCCTAGAAACATGTCATATACAAGTGCATGACGTTACCGTTTTCACAAATTCATGTTTTTGTTTAAATGGAGACATTAAAGCCATCGTTTTCAAAACCCGTTTTCAAAAGCTTGCATTTTCAGGCCCAAGAAACGCTGTTAAAAGCATAAAACACATACAAAGTTTTCTGTTCTCTTTCATAGGTTCACTCAACGCAGTGATAGCGCAGTGGGATATCCTCTGGATGTGCCGATTGTCTGAAGCCCTATAAAATCACGCCAATTCATTGGCTGATGGCGCTCGTGCAAAGCTGGCTCCGCCCCGACGCTCTTACGTCATAGCATGATAAACGTGCGCGCGCCATCTTCTCCTCAGATTTCTCTGCCTTCACGAAGCGGTCACTTCTTGCCCTTTATTCGGTTTTTCTAAGCCCAAATTTTTCTAATTCAACTACAGCTTTCGTCTCGTATGCGACTGGTATAAGTGGAACTCTGTTCTTCTTACAGTGAAGTGTCATGGATTATCGACGCTGCTCTCCGCCATGCGTTCGTTTTATTTCGAACGACGACCCTCACAGTAAGTGTGTTAAATGTATGGGTTTTTCGCATGCGCGTGAGGCTGTATTAGGGTTGTCAAAATGTAAATTTTGTGACAATCTCCTTCTCAAAACCCTCCGCTCTAGACTCGCTGTGTTTGAGAAGGAGTCATTCGTTTCCCCCCGTCGCGCTCCCGAGACTGCTGAGGCCTCTCGTGGATCCGTGACCTGGGGCTCGGATGTTGAGCTCGAGGATATTGAGTACGAGCAGATGGGCCTCGCCCTTTCTCTCCCGAACACGCACGTGGCACGGTCGAATTCGCGCATGATTATTTATGCCCAGCCCGGGAGCCCGCGATTCGGTTTATTTCGGTCTGGATGAAGTTATTTACACTGCAGCTTCCGACTCCGAGGATTTCGGGCCTGCTTTGATTGATGACGTTATCCCGCCTAGCGGCAAGGACACGCGGCTTACCCCGGCCTACACGGAGCTTATTGACGTGCTGTTGCGCGCTACGGAGAAGCTCTCTATAGACTGGCCTGATGAGCCCCGCGAGTCTCAATCATCCAAACTCGACGAGAGGTTCCTAAGTGGCCCTAATTCTAGGCCAGAGCGAAGAAAGCTGCCCTTTTTCAGTGATCTGCATCATGAGATCTCCAGATCCTGGAAGCAGACTTTCTCCGCACGCTTAACTAATGCGGCAGCCGCTGACTTCACCAACCTCGTTGGTTTTGTGGAGCAGGGTTATTCCGCTATTCCAGCGGTCAAGGACACGCTGGCTAACCACCTTGCCCCGTCGTCTGCACCGTCCTGGAAGTCGCGTCCCCTCCTTCCTTCCAAGGCTTGTAGGACTACTTCCTCCCTTATTGGGAAGTCTTACATGGCGGCTGGTCAGGCAGGCATGGCCCTGCATACCATGGCCATCCTTCAAGCCTACCAAGCGGACGTCTTGAAGGACATGGATGAAGGAGATGGACTGACGCCCGAAGCTGTCAAAGAGCTTCGCAAAGCCACAGATCTGGCCCTAAGAGCCACCAAACACACTGCTCGGGCTGTGGGTCGCTCTATGGCGGGCTCGGTTGCCGCAGAGCGCCACCTCTGGTTGAATCTTACGGAGATCCGAGACAGGAATAAGAGTTTTCTCCTGGACGCCCCTATCTCCCACTCCGGTCTTTTCGGGGAGGCAGTCAACACAGTGGTTGAGAAGTTCCGTTTCGAAGTGCAGGTCCTCTTTTACTCTCTTCACCCAGTCCGGCGCAGGAGGAAGGAGGAAGTCTTGCTTTCTCCCCTTGCTCCCGGTGCACGCTACACCCGCCAATCGCTTCCTCGGAGGCACAGTTTGTTTTCCTCTGGAGCAGGCGGTGCTCCTATCCAGGCGGTTGGACCCCCCAGTACGTGTCAGGACGCCAAGCGCTCTCCTCCACGGTTAATCACGCCGCCCCATGGGAATCAGCACGACACCCTACCTCAGTTATGTCCCTTGCACTGCAACACTCCTCTCCCTCTATCACATTTCTTTCAAGAATGGGAGCGTTTACCAGGGGTATCGCCTTGGATCCTCCGCACAGTTCGGCTCGGCTACATGCTTCAGTTTTGTCGCAACCCCCCTGCTTCAACGGGGTCTTTCCTACTGTAGTCGACAGCGCCGCTCAGGCTTCTGTACTACAGCAGGAGATTTCATCCCTTCTGCTGAAGGGGGCGATAGAGGAGATTCCTTCGAGGGAAGTCGTTACTGGGCTTCTACAGCCGTTACTTTCTGGTCCCGAAGAAGGGAGGCGGCCTGCGGCCGATACTAGATCTTCGCCGGTTGAATTTCTCTCTTTACAAAGGGAAATTCAAGATATTGACGCTGAAGGCTATCATATCTCATATCCGGCTGGGGGACTGGTTCGTGACAGTAGACCTCAAGGATGCTTATTTCCACATCCAGGTCGTACGGCGACACAGGAAATTTCTCAGGTTCGCCTTTGGAGAAAAGGCGTACCAGTACAGGGTCCTCCCCTTTGGCCTCGCTCTAGCACCAAGGACGTTCACAAAGTGTATGGATGCTGCTCTGGCCCCACTGCGGCTCCAGGGCATCCGTATTCTCAATAACCTGGACGATTGGCTCCTTTTAGCCCACTCCAGAAAGTTGGTGACTCACCACAGGGACATTGTCCTCCGTCATATTCAGTCTCTCGGTTTGAGGTTAAATACGTAGAAGAGCGTTCTTACTCCAGCTCAGAGCACGGTTTTCTTGGGGGTATGTATGGCCTCCGTTCTTATGCAGGCCCGTTTGGCTCCTGCACGGATTTCCAGTCTGGTGACATGTCTGACCCACTTTGCGCTGGGCCATCATGTTTCTGTGAGCTCCTGCCGCAGACTTCTGGGCCTTATGGCCGCGGCCTCCCCTGTGCTACCTCTAGGGCTGCTCCACATGAGACCTTTTCTGTGGTGGATGAAGCTCTCAGGGATTCGGCCCACGGGGCCAGCCCTTCGCCTATTGAAGGTGTCTCGCAGTTGCTTTCGCGCCCTGTCGATCTGGCGGGACCCCCTTTTCCTTCAGAAAGGGGTCGGGGTATGGGTGCGGTATTCCGTCGCCAGATGGTTACGACAGATGCCTCTCTGACCGGCTGGGGAGTGGTTTTCGAGGGCAGACCAGCGTGTGGGGTTTGGACTGGCGAGACCCTCTCGTGGCACATAAACAGCTTGGAACTAAGGGCTGTCTTCCTGGCTCTTTGACACTTTCTCCCTTTTCTCGAAGGACACCATGTCATTGTCAGAACGGACAATATGGCGGTAGTGTCCCATGTGAACAGACAGGGGGGTTCACGATCGCGCACCCTAGACAGGCATGCGCGTCACCTTCTCCTGTGGTCCCAGGACAAGTTCCTCTCTCTGAGAGCAGTTCATGTCCCAGGGATTCTGAACCTCGCAGCAGATTTCCTGTCGAGGCAGAAGCTCAGGTCGTGGGAATGGATGTTGAACCGCTAGACGGTGGCCCTGATCTGGGAGATGTTCGGGAAAGCGGAAGTGGACCTCTTTGCATCTCAGGAGTCGTCCCAATGCCCGCTTTGGTTCTCCCTGAGCCCTCCAGCTCCGTTGGGGATAGATGCATTCGCCCACCCATGGCCGATGCAGAAACTCTATGCCTTCCCACCCATCAAGCTGATCCAGGCGGTTCTGTCCAGAGTGAGGGAGAGCGGAGTCCGCTTCCTTCTGGTAGCCCCATTCTGGCCGTCCCAGCCATGGTTTTCAGAGCTGATCCTTCTGTTGGAATCCTTCCCCTGGGAGATCCCGGTCAGGGAGGACCTGCTTTCCCAGCTTCAGGGCAGGAAATGGCATCCTCTCCCCGACATTTGGAAGCTGTACGTTTGGCCTATCAGAGGCCGTTAGCTTTAAGCTTTGATCTCCCAACCAACGTTCAGGAGACCATCGCGAGTGCTAGAGCCCCTTCTACGAGGAAACCGTATTCCTCCAAGTGGAGGGTGTTCGAGGCATGGTAGGAACCCAGTTTGCTGCCCAGTAGGCTCAGTGCTGGAATTCCTGCAGGAAATGTTTGCTTCCGGAGCGGCTGCTACCACCCTCAGAGTATACGTCGCAGCTATTGCCGCTCATAGAGAATCGGACGAGATTCCCCTGGGTAAACTGAGGATAGTTTCGGCCTTCATGCGTGGGGTTAGGCGCCTGAAACCGGCTCGCTCCCCTAGAGTTCCCTCGTGGGACCTGTCAGTCGTCCTGGAGGGTTTGACAGAGGCTCCCTTCGAGCCCTTGGAGTCAGCCCCTGAGCAGATTCTGACTCTTAAGGTTGCTCTTTTGTTGGCTTTATCTTCACTAAAGCGGATAGGGGATTTACAGGCTCTCTCTATTAGCGAGTCATGCTTGGACTTCGCTCCTGGCCTGGTTAAGGTTACCTTGAGGCCGAGGTTAGGGTATGTACCTAAGGTTCTTTCCACAGCGTTCCGCTCTCAGGTTGTTAACCTTAACGCTTTCCACCCTCCTCCTTTTGCCTCTGAGGAAGAAAGGAAACTTAACTTGCTCTGCCCGGTCCGTTCTTTGAAGTTGTATGTAGATCACGCAGGCGGTTGGAGGAAATCAAACCAGCTCTTGGTATGTTTTGGTGCTGGCCGCCGCGGGCTTGCCGCATCAAAACAGAGGATTTCCCATTGGGTTTCGGACGCTATTTCGCTGGCTTACGAGGTACGTGGTTTGCCTTCACCTCTTAGCATCAGAGCACATTCCACCAGAAGTGTGGCTTCCTCTCAAGCTCTTTTTAGAGGCCTCCTCTTGGAAGACATTTGTGTGGCAGCAGGTTGGTCCTCTCCGCACACTTTTGTGAGATTCTATCATTTAGACCTTGACATGACTCCAGGTTCCCAGGTTCTATCTGCTTGAACCGATCATGGTTATTATTTGGTCTTGTACCAGTTATGGCAGCGCTTTAGCTTGGCGAGTTTGGTATTTCGTTCCCGCTGCGCTATCCGCAGCGTTGAGTGAACCTATGAAAGAGAACGTCTCTGGTTACTTACGTAACCTATGTTATCTGAATAGGGAGCGAGACGCTGCGTTCGCTGCCAAGCTCCTCGCGCTGCCGACAGTTTTTCTTTTCGGCAGAGAAATCTGAGGAGAAGATGGCGCGCGCACGTTTATCATGCTACGACGTAAGAGCGTCGGGGCGGAGCCAGCTTTGCGCGAGCGCCATCAGCCAATGAATTGGCGTGATTTTATAGGGCTTCAGGCAATCGGCACATCCAGAGGATATCCCACTGCGCTATCCGCAGCGTTGAGTGAACCTATGAAAGAGAACATAGGTTACGTAAGTAACCAGAGATGTTTTCAGTTGACTGAAACAGGAACAGGAACTTCAGTCCCTTTTAGCAAAGGAGGCCATAGAGCATGTTCCTCTTCATGAGAGGGAGGCCGAGTTCTATCGGGTTCTATAGCAGCTGGTCTGAAAAAAAACCACAAATATTAATATGAAAAAAGAGATTATATTTACATATATATATGATGAATGATTTGTTTTCTTTTTAAGAATGACAGTATGCTGAGTACAATGTACTTGGTGGGTAATATAATCAAAACCCTTCACAGACTCAGCAGTTTCAAATGTATGCTCTCTTATAAGCATCCCTTTTAACAATTTAATCTTTGTACTTATTTGTAATTAGAAATATATATTAGAAAGTAATCAAAAAGGCAATAAGGTTGTCAAGCTTGAACAAATATAAACACCAATCAACACACACTACAATAATTGGCTGGTCAGCTCAAGACAAATTAACTTTGTTAATAATTTTTTTCAAACTTTTCATTTTCATTTCTTTTCAAAGATCATTTACATCATAACAATGAAGCCAAATTGTTCAGGAAATCAGAAATAAATACACAGCTTCATTTTGCAAATAAAAATAATGTTAATGTAATGTTGTACAAGATATAATGACTAATTCTGTTTTTTTGCAGATGCATTGGACAATGTTTTATAGTTGTTTTAAGACAGACAAATGTATCCACATAGATTTTAAACAGATTTATCAAAGATTAGTATTAGTATTAGTATTATGCTATTGTTTGAATTTAAACAAGTACAAACTTTTTTAAACATCTGTGGTAAAATGTATCTTTGATGCATTTCAAATAATATGATGTTGAAATCCTTGTGGGAATTTCAGTAGTACACAACGTATCATGTAATGGACAACAGCCTTTTAAGTAGCCTTTTACAAGTAGCCTAAGTAAAAGTGAACAACATTAATTTAGGTATGCTTATTGCAATGCTTAATAATAGTTGACAAATGTTTCTAATACATTATAAGTTGGTACATTGTAAATGTTTTTTTTTTTTTTCTTCAAAATATTAAAATGATAAATACATAAATATTAAAAATATATTGCCATAGGCCTAAGTGTTTATAAAGTACATATATTTTAAACACACTAAAAGCTTAACCATTTTGCTATGTTCTTAGCAACATAAGCATGTTTTCTTTACACTAAAACTTCACTAAAAGTATGCTTGTGTTTAGCACATTTCTTAAAAGTGTAACTAAGCATATATTTATTACCAATGTACTTATAGTGCACTTTTTAGAAATATGTTAAAAGTATGCTTGTTTTTAAATATATTTTTAGAAAATATACTAAAGTACAATTATTTTAAAGTGTGTTAAAAGTTGTATTGTAAAAATAGGTAAAAAGCATGATGCTAATATACTTTTAATATATTTAAAGATAGTACATTTTTTCAATACAGTTCAATCACACTGACTGTCTTTCTCTCAAACTATCTGTCTATCTCTCTGTCTTTCTCTAGTGACAAGCAAAACTGCAGCCTTCTGACATGCTTGACATAAGGATGTGTTGAATTTGCAGGACAAGCTCAAATTACTTAAAGCATAATTTGAGCTTGGCCCGTGAACTTAAGGGTCATTGCTAGAAGTGTTACGTGGGTGTGTGTGTGTGTGTGTGTGTATGTGGACACGACATGTTTAGGTTGTTAGGACCGCATGTATTTTTAAAGGGAACTGTGAACATCGTTTGCCCCAGACATAGAAAATGTGTGAAACTGGGGAAAGGTCAAAAGGGCTGCAATAGAAAAACTTACCATATAAAGCTTTTGTGTATGTGCTGCATAAAATAGGTGTGAAAAGGAAATAGATCATTTGAATATGTGCTTCTGCAAGCTTATGTTAATAGGCTAAGTCCAAAGTTTGACCTTATAAGGGAATTAGCTATACTATAATAATAGCCCATAGTTAGAAGGTGGACCAAAAACAGAGTTAGTACCTGTTAAGCTGCAACCCCACTTTTGAAAAATCCCCAGAAATGACATACCCAAACTGAAACACATACAGTTCATGAACCCTTTGTACTAAAAGCACAAGTATGATCTCATTTGAAAGCTGACACCTGGCAGTTTATTGTAAATGTAGAATGAATTATTGTCATAATGAAAAAAATAGTTATAAATAGCTTCAAAGTTTTGTAAAGTTATTAGAAATAATTTATGAAACATCCTCATGAAAATAAAATTGAAGTTGGCACTGTAGCAATCTAGAAATGCACTACAGCTAAAGCCACATGTCTAAACATTTTATGAAGATAATAAGTCCAAACCTCTGGATTTAGTTAAATGTTTTTCAAGACCATGGCTGAGTCCCAATTCGCCTACTTATACTACGACCTAAAAGTATGTACTTTTTTTGTGAGGTAAAAGTACACATAGATATCATATATAAACGCTAGATGTCTTATGGCGCAGTCACTTCCGGCATCATCGTTCGGCCATCTTGTCACAGTGCTCTGTGCATTAAGGTGAATGATCAGCACGCACACAAATCCTCTTATCTCGCTGAAATCTTGACGGATTTACAAACGGTTTGGTTTCTTACAAACGTTATTAACGTGGCTATAATTCCGAATGCTTGAACATGTATGTTATAATTTTTCATATGTATGCAGTGTATGTATGCAGTATCATAACTACATCTCTGACGTTTATAACAAACCAAACCGTTTGAAAATCGGTAGAAAAATGAGCAAGTTATGGTTATTTAAAAGTACATGCACCATTGAAGTAGTGAGCGAGTACACTGTGGCAAGATGGCCGCCACGTGCGGACGTCGACCTCCATTGGCCAGCAGTGCGCACGAGACATCTAGCCTTTATATATGATATCTATGAAAGTACATACTTTTGAGTGTGTAGCAAAAGAGTATGCACGTTCTGGGACATACTTCGATGACGTCATGCAACGTGAATGAGAACGTGGTTGCCTAGTTACGCACACCATGACTGTTAAAAAAACATTTTACATTTCATTCATTCTTATATGTCCAATATAACTGTATTTACTATTACCATCTTTTTTTCCTCATAGTTTTTTCCAAAATACATTTACAATGTGTCCTACCAAATTGAGGAGTGAAGCAGGCTGTCGTCGTAGATCAACCAAACGCAGGTCGTTTGTGAGGCGGCTGGTTCTGACGTTCATGTGCAATGTGTGTAACGAAAGCTAAAATATTTAAAGTTTATAGTATAACTATTGTTTAACGTATTTTATACTTATGTATAATACTCAAAAATACCCCGATGAAAATGAACCATGCTTTTACTATAGTAAAAGTGTAGTAACCATGTTTCTTTGGTTGGACTGATAAAGTTAACATTTGTAAAGCCACAGTATTACTACAAATAAGTCAGTGTGGTTAAACTATGGTTAGTGTAGTAAAAGGTGTTTATTTTCATAAGGGTTTATAGTAAGGTAACGTTAACTTATAAATCTAAGACATAAACATCAGAAGAAATACATTAAAAAAAGACACTTGCATGACACTGTACTTTTTATTTCATCGGACCCTACAAGGTAAACACGGTACTTTTTGGCACAACATAACCCCATTAATATTACGAGACAATAAAATATAACTTTAATAAGGGTTAAACATTTGAATTCTTACACTTAAAAACTGAGGGCGAATCTCCGCGGCTGCATCCGGCTGCCATGTTTACATCACCATAGATACCGATAGATACCACCATCACCACAAAGCTCCTCCCTCCTGCACGCAATGGGTTGTGGGCAATATTAGCCGTTAGAGTGTGCATTGATCTGCAATTCGAATTCTAACCGGAAATAGTAGACCATCCGGGTATCTTTGGAATACTCCTTCAACATACTACGATTTGGGACGTACTAATTCTAGTTTCGCATACTATTTAGGACGGATAGTATGCGAATTGGGACTCAGCACATGTCAAATGACTTTATTTTCAACGTCCTGGAATGTCACATGATTATGGCTCTTCTTCATGTTCCATATATGGACTATTATTGTGCTTATAGCGCCCTCAGGCTGCTGGTATGAATAAAAAAAACACAGTCGCATTTGGGTATAAATTCAATAAATATTATTCCTGTCTATAGAAATCTGATGTAAACCTATGAGAATATATCAATATTTCTCCAAATCTGCACATTTTTGAGCTAAAAGCCCTGAAGGACGTTGTTTTGTGTATCGCTGTCATGACGACAGCACGGTAGTTTTTTTTATGAATGAAAGCGGCTGACGCGCATAATTCATATTAAAGGTATCAACTCATTTTTTCATTTCATAACTCCTGACACAAATTAAGAATTAACTGTCGCTATAAGTTTCTCAGAATACAATAGTGGTCAAATACTGAAACTTGAGTCTTATATCTTTTTAATGATGTATAGTTTGTCAAGGTATAACATTAAATCTGATAGTAACTTTGAACTATATATATAAAAAAAAACGCTTCAGTGCGCCGACGCACTGGCAACGGTTAACAGGTTAAAAAAGCATTGGGGAGGTTTTTTCGGGGCCGGAATTTGGGTGAAGACTTTTATGTGTTTATGTTATTTTTCCTTTGGAATTTTTGTCTTTGTATTATTCTCGTCTGACCCATCTGTGCAGAACACCAAAGCCCCAGTCCGAACAGGTCGCAAGTGGAGGGCAGAACTAGCAGCCGACCAGGCTATCAGCAGGCTGAAACACCAAGAGATTGTTGGCAGGACACAGTCAGGGAGAACTGGCCTGGGGTGGTGGCCTGCTCCGAAGATGTGGTCCAAAGCCACAAGGAAGGAGAGGAAAGAGCTAGTGATTTCCGAGGTGGTCAGGACAGAGGAGGAGAACTATCAGATCAAAGCCCTTAGCCAACGCCAGCAAGGATGCTGGACGACCTGGGAAGGAGTAATAAGCCGGACCGTAGGTTGGGCCGACATGTGGAAGATCCCCCAAGCCAGGCTGAGTTTCCTCATAAGGTCCACCTACGACACCCTCCCAAGCCCCGAAAAAACCTCTCTAAAGCTGTCTGTGGTATGGCTCATAGGAGAGCTGCCAACTTTGCAATGCCCCAAATCTGAGCCTGCAGCACATCCTGTCAAGCTGCAAAACAGCACTGACCCAGGGTCGGTACAGGTGGCGCCATGACCGAGTCCTGCGGAAGCTGGCGGAGATCCTGGAGGTACGCAGGGCGGAATCAGCCAGGGAGCACCAACCACCGAAATCAAGGCGGCCGATCCACTTCGTCGGAGAGGGAGGAAGGGCCCCTAACATCACGCTGCCACAGAGATCAGCCCTGGCAGGCAGTTGTGAGTGCAACCTGAGAGTGGACCTCGATCGGCAGCTCAGGTTTCCAACAGAGATCACCACAAACAAACCTTCGACCGGACATCATTCTCTGGTCTGCCACAGCCCGGGCAGTAATTTTGGCAGAGCTCACTGTCCCTTGGGAGGGAGGAATGGAGGCAGCCTTTGAGAGCAAAAAAGACCGGTACCTCGACCTCACCGCCGAATGCAGAGAGGTCAGCTACCGGGGAAGTCGGCTGTAGGGGGTTCGTGGGAGCATCTACCCAGTGCTTCCTGAAGAGCATGGGAGTCACCGGCCCCAAACTCAGAAAGGCTCTGAAAGACCTGGCCGAGGAGGCCGAGCAGGGAAGCTTTTGGCTTTGGTTAAGAAGGAAGGACCAGGCGTAGGGAAAGCAAGGGTCCTAGGGTCAGCTGCAAGGGGCGGCAGGGAGACGTCCCTGCCGTCGCTCCACCACGTTCCGGGATTTATGGAGTGAAACATCAATGAAGGGTGGCTCCCGCATGATGACCCTGCAGCTACCCGCAATGGCACCGTAGGAGGTGCGGCAAGCAGAAATGCTCAGCAGGCAGTCACTTGCCTGTGCTACTGAATCTTTTTAAATAAAACGAAATCATGCTGTGGTGATTCGTAAAACTTTTTAAACAAGTCTAAGAGTAATTTCGTGAGTATTTCATGATTTTTTGTAATCAGTATATCATCATCAGCATCAACATCAGTATATGCCTGATGAAGGTCATGAGACCGAAACGTTGCCAATAAAGAATTTGTGACACTTTTTTGCAAGTACGGATAGTGTGCGGGAGTTCTTTGTTTTTTATTTTACTTGACCTCCCTACATGGTCTTTTTTCCCCACGCACCTCTCACCTGCAGGTGTGCGATGGTGTTTGCGCTCTGATGAATATTTGTAATGAAATATTAATATTAGCAAACGCCCTGTGCAACCGAACCCAGGATTGAACTGGTTAGAGGCACCGCCGAGGACCCTGAATCGACATCTTACATCTTTAATCTACAGGTAAGGGCAATATTTGAATCCAGTAGATTATGGAAATGTTTTAGAAGGATCTAGAGGTTACAGCAGGATAGAAATACAACAATGCGTTTAATCTAAATTTAAATGTTGAATAGGAGTCCACACATACACCACATACATTTTGATCAAACCCTATAAAATATAACTTGATGTTATTCTTTTTTATTAAAGAATTTTATTTAAATTTATTACATTTTTTTATTTTTTATTATTTAATTACTCCTGCTCCTGATAGCTATTTTATCCATCGAGGAATGCTATTTTTTTCTGCCATTTAGATTTTAGTTTGTTTATTTTTAATGGAAACTATATGTTCTATGTTGAAAGAGAGAGAGAGAAGGGAGCAGAGACAGAAGGGAGGAGAGACAAGGTTGATCATGTGATGCACATTTAAACGGCTCATCCTCCACAAAACTTATATAACTCTCACACACTCTCCATCACTGAAGAAAGACAGACACCTTTAATCCAACATGAAGAAGCTCTTCAAGTCCCTGTGGATCTTACTGGGTAATGTACAACATACATGCATCTGCTATTTGACTAGATTCACACTAATATTAACACTGTAATTCAGTAATGTTAACCCCAATATTAACCCTTCGTTAAGTAATGTTTTAAACCTATGTTTCTAGTATAGTTTGCACTCATCTCACTCTCTGCTGTGGATTTAATGCACATTTTCTACACGTTTACTTCTGTCATAGTTTGCATGAAATATGTCTCTCAATGTATGGATTGTAAATTCACTTCATCACTGGATCTCTGGAATGTTTTTCTTTGTTACTTCGTTATTCTAGCTCTGCTTTACAAAACAAATATTGAAATCAGTGCTCATTTGTGTATGCAAATGATTTCTCAAGAAAGTCGTGATTCACAGGAGCGTCTTCTGGTCCCACTTCAGCTGACAGTATTTTGCATGCTGCAGATTATTGTTAATATGTCAGTAGTTTCCTCCAGCTTGGCCATTAATACACAGATCAATGTTTTACAATGCCTTTATCATGCAGATTATGTGCGATTTATTAGTGACTATATTAAAGTGAATTATTTGGAGAAAAAGTTTTACTTTAATTCACAGCGCTGAAGAACCTGGTTATCTGAACTCATTTAAATCTGTTTTTACTCAGGGCTTTTGTTTATTCAAGAAATGGTGAATGGAGCAGAAGGTAAGCATCTCTTTGGTTTCAAATAGGTTTTTATCTTTCTTCTATTCTTTTTTTGAACTGCCAAATGTAACAGTAATATGCCAGATATAATTTTAGTATGCCATTTGGATATAATTTTCAGGGACTTTTTCTTCCCAAACCACATAAAACACCAGTATTATTATATGTTCTGTTTTCACTCTAATTTGAAAGTTTTAGTAATATTGTTGTTTTTGTAATATTTCTTTTTTTTATATATGTCTATATAGTTTTTAAGTTATTTTATTACTTCCACTCTTCAGTTGTTCATTTCTTTTCAAGTAATATTTTTTTAATGGTTTTAGTTTTAGCTAATGATGATAACCAGGGACGGGCTGGGGATAAAAAACAGCCCTGGACCTTCTCGCGCATAGGCCCATCATCCGGCCATTCGCCTCTAGCCGTGTGCGACAGACACTAGCCTGGATGTCCTGATACTGTGCCACAATACTGTAGCCCAGGCATTCTCAACCCTGGTCCTCGAGGGCCACTGACCTGCAGAGTTTAGCTCTAACCCTAAATCAAACACACCTGAGCAAGCTAATTAAGCCTTTCAGGATTACTGGAAAGCTACAGGCAGGTGAGTTTGATCAAGGTCGGACCTAAACTCTGCAGGACAGTGGCCCTCGAGGACCAGGGTTGAGTAGCCTATCAGACAAGGTATTCACAGCAAGTAACATCTCACACCAATGATGATAATTGGGGTTGTGTTTATTAATGAAGCCTCAGCCTTCAAATAAAAACAAAAAATGTACAATGCCATAAAATACAAATAACGAAATGTCACTGGCTACAGAAACCCCAAATTACACAAACTTGTACTTATAAAACATATAGTTACTATACACCAGGGTGCAACCTTTCTGTGTGCGAGGGCTACCTCAAGGGATAAAATAATCTAGAAGGGATTTTTATTTGTTATACTCCAATATTTATTATACATATAACATGGTGGTGCTTTTTTACTTTTCACCATCATATGCGAAATAATAAAATATCTTGATATTCTGGTTCAGACTTACAAGCGAAAAAAAAAAAAAAAAAGAATCCTGAAAAATTATGAAAATATTTATTGATTTTTTTTTGTTGATTTTCTATAAACCTATAGTATGTGTTATCAAAAACAGTAGCCCAAACATTTAGTATAATAAATATAAATGCAAAAATAAATAAACTGATAAATAACTTCTAAACAAAAACATTACTGCATTACATTTAATACATTTATACATGACTATATTAATATAACAGCATTTTGGGCCATTCTACAGAATTGGTGCAAAGTCAGAGTTGGAAACATCTTGAATTTTTTTTGTTTTTTTTTCCACAAATTTTGCATGTATGCAAATTGTATAATATCCAAGGTCGATTTTCTAGTAATTGTGCAGTTAATTCTCATATTGTATTTTCAGAAAATGCTGGAATATTTTCCTTATCCCCAAATTTGTCACTACCGAAACACAATATTAAATAATTTATTAAGAAGGCTTATTAAGATTTTGTTTACATCTACCTTATAAATATATATTTAAAAAATATATATTTTTACAGGTTAAATCAATAAAGATTATAATTTTAATAATATTTTAAGTGTAATTTGTTGTTTTGAACCCAATCTTTCTTTGTAGAAGGCATAAAGTTTATCGTACTGATTTTAAAGTTAAGGATTCATTAGTTTGAGTATGCATTGAACCAAACACTATCATAACATCTTAGTTGATAATTCAATATACTTTATTTTTGACAAAACATCCCATGTTACGGTAGTGACTGCACATTTTTGGTAGTGACAGTAATGTTTTGGTAGTGACCACAATACTTAGTTTGCCATGGCTGAATCAGACTGTCCACATTTTATGTTAATATAAATAAATAACTATGATGCACATATGCAGTCAGTACATATAGCAGACACACATCTGACAGTAAATATCTTATAAGAACACCTAGAGCTATTCTATACTTTGGGTCTTGAGGTGCAAGTGAGAAGAGGTATGCTCATAAGCCCTATTCGCACGGGATTAGTATTACCCATGGGCCTCTGTAATTAAGAAATTACCCCCTGACGTCTGTGTTTTTGGTGGCTCATTCACACGGGCAAATAAATGTTCGTAATTCCCTCGAGTTTACGGACTTTATAGCGTGCGCCCACCCCATTCACACTTCACTAGCTGAACGTGCTGAAACGAAGATCGCGCTGCAGTATTGCAATTAAAAAAAAGAACTTATTTAAAACCAATTTATTAGAGAAATATATTATTATAGAAAATCATATTATTGTATAAATATATAATATATCTTCTTTTTCTTTTATTCTTTGTCCATATTTACAACAAGCCTGCCTGAAGAAGGTATTATAAATACCGAAACGTCGCGATATGCTTGTTTTTCTATTCATTTTATTTGGTTTAAATTTCATTTTATATCATTTTTACTCTTTCACACTTTGATTTCTTGAGATACTTACAGGATGGACGTCTTTAGAGGCCGTGTGAGACAAAGAAATGCTCCACGATACAGACTACTAAGTTACACTACCACAAAAAGCGTCCAAACTTTCCAAAAGAGCTTCCATGTTGCGCCAAAATGCTTAATTTGACGTTTCCATGACAACGGTCCGAGTTGAGCTTCAGGATCACGTCTTTTTGTTTTCTCTTTTGCAGCACTTCATAGTTTTTATGGGAGAAAAACTATAATCGGATTGGAGTAGAGCCTATCGAGAGATTTTATTGTTAATATAGTTTTAATTAGGGGTGTTCGGTTCCGGTTTTTTTGGAGTCGACTCCCCATCTCTAGTTTTAATACAGACGTAAAATGGACTGTTAAACGGCCCATAATGGTTATTACGTTCTTTAGGAAACGATAGGCTCACAGAAAAACAGCCCAAATCACAGACATGGGGATTCGCACGGGACTGGTATTATCAGAGGACCCCTGTGTTGGCCGAAATACGGTAGGGAATTTTCGGGGGAATTTTTACAGACATTTTTACAGACATGGCAGATTCGCACGGGATAAAAATCACAGACGACCTCTGCGATTATTACAAATTACCGGAGGTCCCTAGGTAATACTAATCCCGTGCGAATAGGGCTATAGATTTTTCTTATAAGATTTCTTAAAAAAAAATAAAAATAAATAAATAAATACAATGTAGACTGTGTGAAAATAAAACAAAGTGGTTCTGAGTCATTCAGATAAATCTCCAGAACCACTGAACTGTGTGTGTGTGTGTGTGTGTGTGTGTTTACATAAAACATTAATTTCAGAATAATTTTCCTCATTCAGATAAATCTCCAGAACCACTGAACTGTGTGTGTGTGTGTGTGTGTGTGTGTGTGCACTGGTGTCTGATCACCCTCACTGGAAGTGCTAGGTGGTGTGGAAGCCCTGCAAAATGTCTCCACCTCTTTTTGTCTTTTCACCATCATCCTGTGTCTTTTCTGTCTTTTCCTCCGTGCTTTTCTGACCTGTCTTTGCTCCCTGTCAGATAATTCACTGATACTCTTCAACTTTCCTTCTTCCCTTCGTTTCTTATTTCTTTCTTTTTCTTTCCTTAAGTATTCCTCGTACTTCACTGGGTCTTCCCTCAACCTTTGTTTGTATTCTCTCTGTCTCTCTGTTGTAGTTTTTCTATTTTTTTTTTTTTTTTAGGCATGTTGGTGTTTTATGTCATTCTCCCTGTCAAGTTAATCATAGAAATTAACATTACTGACAACAACCACACCTAAGCTAGTATCATGGACTGCAACCTTAAGTAATTGTAACCTCATCACATTACAGAATTTTAACAGAACCTTGCATACTAAAACACTACTAAAACATACTACAGTAGTAATTATTTACATAACTGTACTAAAATGTAGTTTATTCCTCCAAATAAAGGATTATGTGTTCCCTTTTGTCACTACCAAAACAATAATGTCACAACCGAAACTTCAAGACATGTTTCGGTTGTGACTGTTTTACTTTTGAGCCTAGCTCGAAGATGCTAATCAGCACATGGTTAGCAATCACTGGTCAGAACAGTTGAACACATATAACAACTACATTTTATGGAATAACATCCAAAAAAGTTTTCTCAATAGCAGAAAAAATGAGTTTGGTAGTGACATTCCTTAAAGTTACACACAGATTTTTTAGACTTTAGAACACATTTACCTCAAAATGATGGGATCAATCTACTCACCATATAGCACATGAGAGAGAGGGACACAGGAATATTTCCTGATCAAAAATGTAGGGGTGTGGTTAAAATCAGTCTCAGCCAATGGACTACAACATTCAGTGTTTTGGTAGTGACATGAAAATGCAGGACACGTTTTTTTTTTTAGATAAAGTTTCATGATTTAAAAATAAAAAATATATATTTTTTTTTAACTAACCCAAATTTTTTTTCAATATCATTTTCACAAGTTGAAATTTAGGGGTTAGGGTATGGGACAGCCACCTCCTAATTGAAAGTAGCCCACAAATGATGATTTTATATTTATAAAGCTTACTGATATCTTAAATATTATTAATTATTAATAATTAAAAATTCTGTAGAATGGCCCATATAGGCTACAGGCACATTTCTGCCAAAAAAGTTTGTTTTACTACAGTTAATTCATAAGTTGTGGAGTGAAATGTCTTCTAACTGGTTTGTTCTTGGAACAATGTTTCGCCTGTTTTTTGCGTCAATATGTTGAGAATATCAGCGCTGTTTCATCTTGGTTTTTAACCAGCTTAAATCACAATGTTATCTGTGGGTTTATAATAGAGATAGAGAATTCTGCGCTGAATTTAAATGCTTCTCGGTGGATCGCGCAACTGTGTGTAATAATGTTCGCGTGATCGAGATCAGCCCGCACAGTTGTTTTGTCCGCGATCGCTGATAATGCTCTGCGCTGCTCAGATCAAACAAGTTTTGTTCCGCTTTTTGAGCGTTTGCCATTTGATGTTTCTCATACGCAACGCAAATGACAGCGTATAATCAAAGAGAGTTGGGTAATTTTGTATTTGCAGAAGTTCAAATTTAAACGGTCAGTTGAAAAGGTCCCAAAATGATGCCATTTATTCGAAGTCTGGAGCCCCGATTTACAGTGGATCGCTATTGGCAAGTTGGGGCTATTTATAGAATGTGTTTAGCAGGCAACTCACAGGCACCATGTTGCTGCTATACTACACTGCTATAACTTAACTACTCAAATATAATGTAAGCAAATTTAAAAGTGCAGCCTTATAAAACTAACTTTCTGTCAGTGGCAAGTAGGCCGACTCTTCTTCCTCAGGTTTTTTTTTTTTTACACATATAGCCTATAAGTGATCGTATTAGTGCCTCTGCTGTTGGCTGTTCATATTGCTTTATTAGACTTTTTTTTTTTTTGTGCCGACGGCCCTCGGTTGGACGGCCGTTCTGGACTTTTCCAGAACGCACAGATTGTCAGTCCTTCCCTGATGATAACCCCAGATAAGGATAACGGATAAAAACACTTAGGCAATTTATTTCAATGAAATGCTTTTAAAGACCCACTTTCCTGATGTTCAACAAGAATGAATAAAACTGTCTTTTTTACTGGTCTTCTTTCAGAGAACGCTGCATTAGGGCAAACATCCACCCAGTCATCCACATATACGACCGGATATGCCGGAAATGCAGTCGATGGTGTACGTGAAACCTATTCCCACACTAACGCGCAGACCGACCCGTGGTGGAGAGTGGACCTGATGAAAGTATACAGAGTGAACAGAGTAGCCATCACTAACAAACTGACCGGCTATTATTATACTAGGATAAACGGGGCTGTGATTCGCGTCGGGAACGTTCTGGACATTTACAGCAACACCATGTGAGTCTTTCTTTGACTGTTTAGACCGGGGTGCCCAACCTTGCTCCTGCCGATCGACTGTCCTGCACAGTTCATCTCCAACCCTAATCAAACACACCTGCCTTTAATTTTCAAGTGATCCTGAAGACCTTAATTGGTTGCTTCAGGTGTGTTTTATTAGGGTTGGAGATAAACTGTGCAGGACAGTCGATCGGCAGGAGCAGGGTTGGGCACCCCTGGAATGTTGCTGCAGATGACCAGAAACTGATAACAGATTATCTCTCTGTCTGTAGATGTGCTGTAATTTCTACTATTCCATCTGGAGCCACGGCCACTTACTCATGCGGCGGGATGGAGGGACGTTATGTGATTGTCCATATTCCTGGAGATCAGAAGGTTCTTACTTTTTGTGAGGTTGAAGTCTACGGGTATTTAGCAGGTAATGCATTGTTGTAGAACACTTTTCAGTATATCATGCCATACAAAACTGAAAATTGTTACACTTTATTCATATCCTCCCAAACCAGTATGACGATATTCAAACTCTATTTGCATTTTACAGTCAGATTATTCAGATAAATGCATGTGTCCATGTTGTGAGGAAGG
Organism: Rutilus rutilus; assembly: GCF_951802725.1. Lineage (NCBI taxonomy): Eukaryota > Metazoa > Chordata > Actinopteri > Cypriniformes > Leuciscidae > Rutilus > Rutilus rutilus. The sequence goes on from NC_140211.1 coordinate 2,079,501, forward strand.
TTAGTGTTTGTTTAATTCTAACTACAGGAAGTGGGGAAAATGTTAACAATGGAAGTACAAAAAAGTTGGTGCGGAAATGACTCAATTCACCTCAAGTTGTTGTTCATCAATCCTGTAGCTCCTTAAATCTCTTTCACACAAGTGCATGTTCAAACTTTGAGTGTCAAGACGTCAGAACTTTATTCTTTTCCCAGGAAATCTGGCAGTAGATGGCGCCGCTACACAGTCGTCAACATGGTTGGACTGGTTTGGTGAAAAGGCCATTGATGGTAATCGAGGTCTCCAACAGTTGTACACGGGATGCTCCTCAACCCTTAATGAGACTAACCCGTGGTGGAGGCTGGATCTGCGTCATGTTTACCGAGTTAGTAAAGTGGTCGTCACTAACAGACTAGACTGCTGTGCAGAGCAAATAAACGGAGCGGAGATTCGCATTGGAAACTCTTTGGAGAACAACGGCAACAGCAATCCCATGTGAGACTCTTGAGGTTGAAAGAACATGAGAGAAATGCAAAGATTCAACACACTATCTCCTTCATCTGTTTCTCTCTCTGTCTGTAGATGTGCTGTTATTCCTGCTATTCCAGCTGGCGAGTCCTACAGCTACTCATGTGATGGGATGGACGGACGTTATGTGAATCTGATCATTGCTGGAGACATGAAGACACTCACTCTCTGTGAGGTGGAGGTTTATGGAGAAGGTAAAACATCATATTTTTTGTCCGCAAGACACAGTGAGGAGTTTTAATGAACACAGTCAACTAATTCATATATTTACATGTATGAATGTATCTTTGTTCAGGTCCCGCTTTAAAAAGATCATTTGTAAAAATGCAGTTTAACTCCAGAATTGATTTGACTGACCCTTCAATGAGAGAAACTGTTCTGAAACAGGTGAGAGAAAAGAAACACATTCAACCTTAAAGAGCTACTGGTATTTTACAGTAATCATGAAGGTTGAATGGGATTAAAGTGAAGTGATAAAGTTTGAGGCATTTCTTTGAGATTTGAGCATATATCATCATATTCTGTGGCCAAATGATCTTTATTATTCTGATTTATCAAGTGTTTTTAATATTTCAGATGTGGAATTGGCTTTTGAAACATTTAAAAGTATTTTTAATTCAGTGGCAGACAAATATGCTCCTATGAAGACATATAGAACTAAAGACAGGATAAACCCATGGTTCACTACAGAACTTTCAGAATTATTGCAGTTAAGAAATAAAGCTTGGTCTAAAGCCAGGCAAACTGGACTATGTAGTGACTGGCTTACATTTAAACAACTCAGAAACAAGTGCACCATCTCTGTGAAAAAGGCAAAATCAAGTTACTATTTAAATACAATTTCTAGTAGTCAAGGTGATCCGACTAAATTTTGGAAAGCCGTAAAATACCTAAAACGAAGTTGCCACTCCTCTCTGCCTAATACGATTACATTTCATTCTAAAACTGTAAATGACAAAATTGAAATATGTGATGCGTTTAACCAACATTTTGTTACGGCTGGTAATTTGTTTGAGGGTGGAACTTGTAATGATGTGGTGCTCCCAGAAAGGTCTGATTGTGTAGCTAGAAGAACCAAGTTAAGAGAAACAGCTCTCTCTTCCAATATTTTGTCAGATGAAGTTGTGAACCCATCTTTTTCATTTCAATGGGTTAGCTCCGAGGAAGTTTTCAAAGCTCTTTTAACTATTGATATAAAAACTGCTACTGGAGCAGATGATCTTAATCCCTGTCTTTTGCAGCTTGCTGCAACTATTATTGCTGAGCCACTTGCCCACATTTTTAATTTATCCTTGTTAACAGGAATAATTCCTACGGTTTGGAAGACGGCCCTGGTACGTCCACTTCTTAAATGTGGTGATCCCAGAGATTTAAACAATTATAGACCCATTTCAAGGCTTTCATGTCTTGTGAAAATATTTGAGAAAATAGTAAATCTGCAGTTGCGCTCCTTTTTAGACGAACATTGCATTTTGAAAACATATCAGTCAGGTTTTAGACCTGGTCATAGCACCACTTCTGCTGTTACTCGGGTACTGGATGACATCATAAGTGGTATGGATAAAAAGAAGCATTGTGTAGCCCTGTTTATAGATCTATCTAAGGCCTTCGACACTGTGGATCATTCTTTACTTATAAATAGACTGTCATCAATTGGACTAGACTTGGCCGCCTGCAGATGGTTTGAAAATTATCTGACAAATAGAACACAGTGTGTTTCCACTGATGGTGTCAAATCAGGTTTTCTTGAGCTTTTGAAGGGTGTTCCACAGGGATCAATTTTAGGTCCAGTTCTTTTTTCTATTTATATCAACAATATTGGTTCAGCTATAAAAAATTGTCAACTTCACCTCTATGCTGATGATACAGTTATTCATGCTATTGCCCCTACAGCTGACCAGGCCCATTTTGAGCTACAATCTGCCTTTACAGCTATACAGAAGGTCTTTGTTGAATTGAAACTGGTAGTTAACGTAGGTAAAACCAAGTATATGCTTTTTTCAAATAAACAACAGAAAATAGGTGATGATTTACGTTTTTTCACATTGGATGGTGCCTCTATTGACCGTGTTTATGTTTATAAATATTTGGGGATTTGGATTGATGACAGGCTCTCCTTTAAAACGCATGTTGATGAGTTGGTAAAGAAACTAAGAGTTAGAGTGGGTTTCTTTTATAGAAATAAATCTTGTTTGACTCTAAATAATAGAAAACAAATAGTTGAATCCACTTTTTTACCTATCATTGATTATGGAGACACAATCTATATGCATGCCTCTGCTTCTGTTCTAAAACCTCTCGATGCTGTATATCATAGTGCCATTCGTTTTATTACAGGGGACAGGCTTAGTACCCATCATTGTACACTTTATCAGAAAGTAAATTGGCTGCCCTTAAAATCTCGTAGAGAAATGCATTTTGCACTTTTTGTGTACAAAGCTCTTTTGCACAAGCTACCATTTTATATTAATTCACTTTTAACTGTTAGAAGGTCTGGTTATCAGACCAGAGCTCATGGATGGCTATTATTACAGATCCCAAAGATCTCCTCTGAACTGGGTAGATCTGCTTTCAGTTTTTCTGCCCCTCACACTTGGAATGAATTACAATGTATTTTTAAACTGGATGATCTGATGCCTTTACGTCATTTTAGACGTCTGCTTAAGGATCATTTTATTACTGATTGTGTTTGTTTCTTGTGATTGTTTTTGCTCTCTTTTTAATTGCTTTTAATTTATTTAGCTTGTTTTATTGTATGTTGCACTTCTGGCTGTATTTCTCTTTTTTCTGTGTGACCAACTCGTTCTCAGTCAACTTACCTGTATAAATAAATAAATAAATAAATGTAGCTGGCTTCAAAAAGTTATGAACAGTCTTGAAGAAAAAATGGATGACTAACTTGTAAGATTAATCTAAGCGGTTTATGCAACTGGCCACTGTTCTAATAATTTTAGTATGAATGTTATTTTCAGTTGGGATCTGCTCTTGCTGATAGAGGATTCACAAATGTGACACTGCGATGGTCTCAAGCTCCTAAAGAGGTGATCCAGGAGGTGAACGATGCTAAACGTGAGTCTTATAATAACTTATCAAATAATCTGCACAAATAGGAATGGTTATTAAATTGGTAAGATATGTAATAAGCAAATGTTTTATTTACAGGTCGTTGTGGTAAAGAAAATTAACACTCTGGAAATCAACACTTTCTTCAATTCACTAAATTCACATTCATTAAAGACAATGAATCTGATTCTAAATACATTGGCGGAAATTTCTTCATAATTATGTGTTTACAATATAAAGACTCTTAAAGGACTTCTGCTTGCTTCCCTGTAACTGTTATTCACATATCTAAGAACTATAAATAACCTTGTGTAATTGTGTATTGTCAACAAACAGAGATAGTAATAAATGTAATAAAAATAAGTAAATAAATGTCAAATTTACACTCACACAACCCACAAGTATAATTAAAATTAATGACAGTTTTCGGTGTATTCACTTTTACAATTTTTATTGTAAAATCTATATATTATACATTGAGTACATTCCTTGCTATTTTATGTTGTTGGAGCTGTAAGGATGTGAACAGCATCTCACGTGAATGGACAGAGAACAGCGCATGCGTGGCGAATGAGCCGCTGGTTATTCGTGATGCAGTGTTTGAATTTTATACCTGATGGAGACTTGAGATGCTGCCGCTTGTTACGCACTCTTTGAGTTTAGGCTTCAAACCTCTCGTGTGATTCGCTGTTCAATCAGGTTTGTTGTCTTATAACATGTCCCTCTCACTTTAATTATTATTTTATTTCTCGACACTTCTGAAACAGATTTCTTTTGGCACAAATGTGACACTGCTAAAGTCTTGAGAGGGGGTCAAATCTTTCTGTGGCAGGTGCCACTCGACTCATCACCATTAAAATCAAAGTATTCATACCATTTAATGATAATAACAACATATGCTTAGTTGCCTCTTCAATTCCTGTCTTCTGCACAGTTGATAAAATATAATTAAGCGTACCTCACCGCTATGTGCTTGAGCACTACAGATCAAGTAAGCCTATATACCTGGGCCGTCACAATTGTTTAGTTCATATTACCTGTAATTGTGAATTGTCTGTGTATTTTGGCATGTAGGCCTATTATGTGATCAGTAATCTTTATTTGTTGTTTTTAAATGTATAAGCAATATCACAGAAGTGTTATGGAATACAGACTCGGAAACAGGGAAATGCAATAACAGGTTCTTTATTCGGCAGCACAGAGCGTAATGGTGGGAAACAGGCGAGTGAACAGGGCAATGATAGATATAATTTTTTTGAGATGGACGAGAATGGAAAGTCTCTGTCTTACAGGTGCAGGAGATCGTGGATGGCTGAAGCAGACGGAGCACACACCTCGCTGGACGGAAAGGTAAGTGAGAACACACACACGAAGGACCAGGAGACATGAAGGGATCAGATGCCGGAGAAACTTGGAGAGGAATGACGTAGGAGAATAATCGCCACAGTATAACGTTGGAGAGAAATCACACGAGTCAGGTAGGTAGTCCAAACAATGTCTATAAACAAGACCGGACGCTGAACTGGTGCGAGGTGTGTGCTTAAGTAGCAGAACTGTAGATGAGGGAGATGCAGTGCAGGTGTGTGTGATAGTAATTACGTCCAGGTGAGTGCCAGAAAGGATTATGGGTTACGAAGTGCAGATACGATGACTTGTGACAGAGCTGTTGACCGTGACAGTACTCGTGACAGATGTGGCGGCCATCTTGGCTGTAGACTCAGGCGTGGCAGCCATCTTGGCTGAAGACTCAGGCGTGGCAGCCATCTTGGCTGAAGACTCAGGCGTGGCGGCCATCTTGGCTGAAGACTCAGGCGTGGCAGCCATCTTGGCTGAAGACTCAGGCGTGGCGACCATCTTGGCTGAAGACTCAGGCGTGGCGACCATCTTGGCTGAAGACTCAGGTGTGGCAGCCATCTTGGCTGTAGACTCAGGCGTGGCAGCCATCTTGGCTGAAGACTCAGGCGTGGCGACCATCTTGGCTGAAGACTCAGGCGTGGCGGCCATCTTGGCTGAAGACTCAGGCGTGGCGGCCATCTTGGCTGAAGACTCAGGCGTGGCGGCCATCTTGGCTGAAGACTCAGGCGTGGCGACCATCTTGGCTGAAGACTCAGGCGTGGCAGCCATCTTGGCTGAAGACTCAGGCGTGGCGACCATCTTGGCTGAAGACTCAGGCGTGGCGACCATCTTGGCTGAAGACTCAGGCGTGGCAGCCATCTTGGCTGTAGACTCAGGCGTGGCAGCCATCTTGGCTGAAGACTCAGGCGTGGCGACCATCTTGGCTGAAGACTCAGGCGTGGCAGCCATCTTGGCTGAAGACTCAGGCGTGGCGGCCATCTTGGCTGAAGACTCAGGCGTGGCGGCCATCTTGGCTGAAGACTCAGGCGTGGCGACCATCTTGGCTGAAGACTCAGGCGTGGCAGCCATCTTGGCTGTAGACTCAGGCGTGGCAGCCATCTTGGCTGAAGACTCAGGCGTGGCGGCCATCTTGGCTGAAGACTCAGGCGTGGCGGCCATCTTGGCTGAAGACTCAGGCGTGGCGGCCATCTTGGCTGAAGACTCAGGCGTGGCGGCCATCTTGGCTGAAGACTCAGGCGTGGCGACCATCTTGGCTGAAGACTCAGGCGTGGCAGCCATCTTGGCTGAAGACTCAGGCGTGGCAGCCATCTTGGCTGTAGACTCAGGCGTGGCAGCCATCTTGGCTGAAGACTCAGGCGTGGCGGCCATCTTGGCTGAAGAATCAGGCGTGGCGGCCATCTTGGCTGAAGACTCAGGCGTGGCAGCCATCTTGGCTGAGGACTCAAGTGTATTACTTTCTGGAGCAGATTCGGGGATTTCACACTTGGGAACGGACTGAGCAGCGAACTCTGGCCTAAAAAGAAGGATGAGCAGTTTTTCGGGAGTGGACCAGCTCAGCAGGAGGGCATATAGAACGTGTTGTTCTAATGTGCAGTTGCTAGTTATCCAGGGCATTCGTGAATACAATGGTTCGTTCAAACCTGCATGAAAAAGTGTCATCAACTCTGCATCGTCCAGGAAAACTGCCAAAGATAGCTTCAGGAACACCGTAGCAAATTCGGCAAGGGGACGACCATTCTGAGAGAGGGTGTAAAAGTGGTCCAGGGGACGGAGTGGAATGCTCATAGCTGTAGTCGGTCTTGGTCCGGTCTTCTGTTATGGAATACAGACTTGGAAACAGGGAAATGCAATAACAGGATCTTTATTCGGCAGCACAGAGCGTAATGGTGGGAAACAGGCGAGTGAACGGGGAAATGATATGGATGAGAAAGTCTCTGTCTTACAGGTGCAGGAGATCGTGGATGGCTGAAGCAGACGGAGCACACACCTCGCTGGACGGAAAGGTAGGTGAGAACACACACACAAAGGAACTGGAGACACGAAGGGATCAGATGCTGGAGAAACTTGATGAGGAATGACGTATGAGAATAATTGTATGAGAGTATAACGTTGGAGAGAAATCGGAGATGCGGTGCAGATGTGTGTGATAGTAATTACGTGCAGGAGAGTGCCAGGAAGGATTATGGGGAATGAAGTGCAAATATGGTGACTGGTGACAGAGCTGGTGACTCTGAAAGTGTTTTTCCCCGAATATCAGCACAATTTCAAATGGGATATTGATTTTATACAACAATAAACAAGACATTTATTTTGAGTTGGTTTTAAACACAATATTGTAAATAAATTGTCTGTTTTTGCTCTCTTTTGCCAGTGAAAATAGTTCCAAACAAAGCCAAAGCAGAACAGTTGTTTCACCGAGCAACGGCATTTTGGTAATGAATGAATCTGCGATTCGAACAAATCGGTAGAGTGATTCAATGACCCATTTCTGAAGACGTTAATGTGCTTCATTCATTAATGAATCAGCCGTTTGAATAAATCAGTTGAATGAAGGTTTCGATGTCCCACTCCTTAAGACAGTACCTTGCCGTGTTACTTTCATATTTAACCCTCTGGTATATTAATTTTCATGGCAAAATCTTCTTCAAAAGACTTTTGAGAACCTGATCTTGTAGCCTAGAATTATTTCTTCAAAACAATGTGAAAATCATCCCGGATATAAACAGAGAATATTTGTTTTCAATATGACTTACTTCATTTAAAAGTACGTCAAGCCTTCTAAATACATCTCTCATGTCTGTGTGGGAAGTATTTGCTGAGTTTTGGTTTATTTTTATGATGCATTTCAGAATGAAGTTCTCAACTGAGACAGCAGAAAGCGCAACCTGTTTTCTTTATTTTACAAAAGCGCAAAGTTTTGTTGTTATTGTGGGTGTACACAAAAATATTTTCAAATGATGTATTACTCGTTTCTGTAGGACAAAAATTTGTGTACTTTTAGTTCTTTTAGCCGTTATCATGGGAAAAATATGCAATTGATCACACCAGCTCCTCTGCCGATCAGAGGGTTGAACAAGATTACGGTTCAATTCTACTATCCACTTCCCCTCGTCCCTGCAGCTCTGGAGCAACTCCGCGGTGCTACAGTATTCACCAAACTGGACCTCCGGAGTACCTATAACCTCATCCAAATACATGAGGGGGACGACTGGAAGACTGTATTTGTGACCCCTACTGGCCATTATGAGGTGGTGTGGCGCAATGGATAAGACACATGCCTTTGGTGTGAGAGACCCGGGTTCGAATCCACTGTGAGACACCAATGTGTCCCTGAGCAAGACACTTAACCCCTAGTTGCTCCAGAGGCGTGCGACCTCTGACATATATAGCAATTGTAAGTCGCTTTGGATAAAAGCGTCAGCTAAATGAATAAATGTAAATTTAAGCTATGAGTATTGCATGATGCCGTACGGCCTGGTCAATGCCCCAACAAACCAATTTATTATTTATCAATAAAAGATGATGAAAAGTATTTAACAGTCAAAAGAAAACATGTGTGGTTATATAATGTGCATATGCTCTGGCACTGAAAAATAAGCTGTGAATATAAATAGAAAATATTAAATACTAATAAATAAGTACTAATTGAAATTTGCACTATATAGCAGAGCCTGTATGGGGGGAAACAGGCAGGGGTAATAATCTCAAGAGGGCTTTCACCAGCATGTTGTCGCAGCAGCAGGGGAACCCTCCTAAACTCCATTCATGTGTCTTCTTTTTAAAGAAACTCCCCCTGGCGGAAAATTATGATATCAGTAACAGCAAACTCCTCGCTATCAAACTCTCTTGGAAGAGTGGAAGCACTGGCTAGAGGGCGCTCACCATCCGTTCACAGTACTCACCGATCATGTGAAGTTGGAGTATCTTTGTGATACGAAGAGACTTAACCTCTGGCAGGCCAGGTGGGCATTATCTATCAGTATTACCTATCATCCTGAATCAAGAAATACTGATTTCCTCTCCCATATTCATGCTTCTGAAAGTGTTTCTGAATCTCCAGAGCCTGTTATCCCCTCTAGCCTAATCGTTCATCCCATCCAGTGGTCCTTGATGGAGCAAATTGCTAATGTAGTGCCCCCGAAGTAATTCCGTCAGGGTGTCCACCTGATCCACCCTGATCCATAACACAAGGAAAGATGGCACCTGTGTGCTCGGCAAGCCGTCGCCTAATCGCTGTTGTGTACGTCCTGTGTTTGTTTGCCCAGTTCATGTGTTCGTCAGTTACAACAACGGCTCTATCATATGTCTATGATCGTGACTTTCTGATTGGCATTGGAGAAATTGTTACGGGTCTTTCCATTGGGAAAGACGGAAGACAAAAATATTTTGATTCTTTACCTTTGTGTCGGGTACCTCCGGAATTGTGCTGCGTGATCAGACTGTGGTCTTCATAAAAGAAAAAGATGTTGCAGAAAACGGGGGAGGCGAGATGGTGTTCGAGTGCAACTGAGAAGACTGCTCTTTGTATCGAAGGAGACTGTTGGTTGTGTGAAGGCCCTGAACTGTCATTTGGACAGCTCGTTGGGAAGTTCTTCCTTGGCCTATCTGTTTGAATCGGGGCGCCTGTTCGTGGATCTTGGTTCATCGGCAGCAGAGTGTTACAATGTGGATCGTCTCCTTCTATCACTGACCTTGGGTCTTCGGTGGCAGAGAGTGGCGATTTGGATCGTCTCTTTGGACAGACGTCATCAACGTTATAACCGTCTCGTATTTTTTAATGCAAAACAAAGTTATATAACGCAATAATGGGGGATTCAGTTTGCCTAATATGTGCTCAAGAAAGAAAGATGCTCTCCGAATGACAAAACAATATATTCCTTTTTTTATCTTTTTTATATCCTTATGCAAAAAAAATTAAATAATAATAGTCAACAACAACAAAAAAACAAATACAAGAAAAAGCAGCTACACAAAAAATGCTCAATAGGTTGCACAATTCAATTAAGTGAAAATCAGTCTGTGTAAGCCTTGTATCAGACAAGGCATAGTTCATCAAACAATGTCCAAAGTTGAAGCAGTCCTTTAGTAGATGAATAATTCAACCATCTGCGATGAATTTACTGTTCTCATGCATCAGACTCTTCCAAATCAGGAGCAGTCACGAGTAAGCCAAATTCCCAAGCTTACATTCCTCTGGACTTTAAATCCATATTTAAAGTGCATCATGGAGGGTTAAAGTCACTGATAAAGAGTCCTTTTTAAGTTGAGCTTGAAATGTAACATTTCCCAACCAGGACATAGCACAAATGCAGTTCAGCCATGCTTTCTACTGCTGCTTTACTACTCTCTTCCTCTACAAACCCCCCTTTACTTAAGAGAACATTCAGGCACAATAGCACCCCTAGTGGTGTGGAAGACAGACTGCAGTAAAAAGACTTTGTAACAGACTTGTCTGTTACAACGTCATCTGGCTTATCTATCCTAAGGTACTCTTTCTTGGATTGTGTTTTTCCCATATCGCGGAGATTGAGACATAAGAAATGTCATCCTCAGTGGAGAGGAGTAAACCATGCCGACATCCGACCTCTCAATTTTGTTCCGTCTTTAAAATTGCAGAGAGACATGCCTTTCATACCACAGACTTCTGAAAATATTTTAAATATGTTCTTGATAAATGCTAGGTCTATTGCAAACAAGACTTTTTTAATCAATAATTGTATTTCTTCTCGTGAGTTGGACTTTGTTTTTGTGACTGAGACATGGTTAAATGTTGATGAATTACACTCTCTTTCAGATACAGCCCCTTTTAATTATAATTTTCTGAGTTCTCCCAGGGCAACTGGTATGGGTGGTGGGGTCGCAACAATTTTTAGAAATTGTTTTAAATGCCGACTGCTTTCAGTTGAATCCTATCTGAGTTTTGAAGTTCAACTGTTCAAGATTGATTTGGATTGTCCAGTTCTTTGTGCTCTTATTTATAGACCTCCTAAATACAAGACTACAAGACTTTTCAGACTTCTTATCAACTGTGATTCCTACTTCTGACAGCCTATTCATTTTGGGTGATTTTAATATTCATGTGTGTTGTCCTGACAAACCATTGGTCAAAGAATTTTTAGATCTTGTGGACTCTTTTAATCTTACACAATCTGTACTGGGGCCCACTCATAGGCAAGGGCACACGCTGGATTTGGTGTTTTCTTCTGGTATTCCTGTCTGTAATGTTGACATTGTTGATATTCCTTTATCGGACCATAATTCTGTTATTTTTAATATTTCTGTTTCAAGAATTTTGCAGAGTTATAGGCCATTGGGAAACCGTGTACGTCTTATTACGGCCAGTCAGTTTGCAGATGCATATAATCTTGTAGAGTTGTCAGGTTTTGTTGATATGGGTACTGAAGAAATGATTTCCTGGTTTAATACAAAATGCAATGAAATCTTAGATGTATGTGCACCTTTTAAAATAGTAACACCTAAAGTAAAAAGTCAGCCATGGCTTAATTACAGCACCCGGGCCTTAAGACAAAAATGGAGGAAAGCAGAGAGGCAATGGAAAAAAGATAAGCTTCAAGTATCCTATGACATTGTTAAAGATAGTATGATCAGTCATCAGTCAAGGCAGCAAAAGTGCAATACTTTTCTGACTTAATTAATAAACATCCGCATAATCCGAATTTTTTATTTAGCACAATAAATTCTGTACTGAATCCTTTGACACATATTTACCCAGACCCCACACCTAAAGCTTGTGAAAAAAAAAAAAAAAAAAAAAAAGATTAAGACAATAAGAGCTGGTATCAATTCTGATCCTTACGCTCTACAATTTCTTCCTTGTTCTACATATTTTTCTAATTTTAAACTTCACTCCCTTTACAGTCTTTTAGATATAGTTCAACACGTGAGACCTACTACTTGTTCATTAGATGTTATTCCTTCTCGACGACTTCTCCAGGTTCTGGATGTTGTAGGCCCAAGAATTTTCTTAATTTTGGGTATCTTAAATAGTAGCTTAGCCAATGGTATAGTTCCATCTAGTCTAAAGCATGCTATTATACATCCTCTCCTTAAAGCATATTAAAAAACACCACATAGACATATAAACAACATTAAAACTTGATTTTCACTCCTACTTTAACTAGCAATAGAATAAAACGTTGTTGTAAATGGCAGCTTTTTACTGCATCATGAACATTATAATCATCTTTAGGTAGGCATCAGTTTCAACTCTGGAGGAGTCATTTAAATGAGCATATGCTAAATTAATGTGACTGTAATTCTGACCACTCAAAATTACAGAAATGAAGTGTTCACGCGAACAAACAAATGTACAAAAGCTTTTCAAACGTGCTTTCTGTGAAATGCCTAATGAAGATAGAAAAAAATTATTGAATTCATCAAAACTGATTCTACTGAGTGTACGTTACCATGTAAGGAACTGAAGCAAAGTCTGAACTGAGGAAGTGCTAATGATTGTGGAAAATATTTTTGTTAATATTGTTATTGTCACACATAATTTTGCATAATAAACATTTTATGTTTCATCACTACTTACAGGACAGGTGTTAACCTACAGGTGTCATGTCTTGCTTTCCAATTTACATTTACATTTATCTTCTAGGACAGAATAAGACTCAACTAACAATGCAAATGCATTCAAAGTGTGGCTAAACCATCAGTGTAAGATGCAAGGATGATTTGTTGTTATACAAAACATACAAATCCTATTTTTGCAGCTTTACAGAAGTGCACATATGACAGAGAGCAGCTACCCAGCTAACAAAAGCATCTGCTAACAACGTTTTATTAAAGGGACACTTCAGGATTTAGCATTAAGCTTTTAGTATTTTCTAATTACCGTGCTTCCCTCCCTCATGTCCCCCTGAGACGAGAGATTTATGTATATTTTGTCTGGAAAAAATCCTCAGATGACGCAAAAATCTTCATTTTGCGTCATCGGAGGATTTTTTGGCCAGAGGCTAGAAACTACAGCCATTAGCAGGAGCTCGTTCCGCATGTTTTCAACCCGCCCATAGGGGGATCTCACTCACAGAATGTACAAATAGTGTCAGCCATCTTTTTTGGAAACTAAGCTAACAGGCTCTTGTTCTGTGGAGAGTAGTAGGGGTTACCATACATCCTCTTTTTCCGGACATGTCCGGCCGTCAAGATCGTCCAAAATATCCGGGATTCGCTTTTGCTTTCTGCAGTCGCCATTCATTGTTTAAATGCACACCTTTTGTTTCAAAAATGTATGCGTCTCACAGGTATCGCTCATAAGTAATCACGCCACCGGCCTCACGCCGTTCTCTCACGCCCCTCAGCCTAGTCCTGCTGTAGAATAAATCACGATAAAACAGCGTCTTTTAAGTTTTGAGTCAACTAGTAGCCTAGCCTAGTTGTTTAACTGTGCTCTTTTACCGGTAGGCGTGGCTTTGGAGTGGCCTCGTAGGGCAGCGAAGCAAGTGCATTCTGGGAGTTGTTGTCTTTCATCCACATGAGCCAAAAATTTTTAATTTTGGCTTTTCTCAGTCTAGAAGGCTCCAAATTCAAAAATAATTTCACATTTCCACTACATAAATGACCCATTTTAAATACACACTCATCTTTCCAGAGGTGAAATATCCCTTTAATGCAAGCTAAAAAAAAACGTTATTTCTGAATGTTCTGTAAACGTTCAAAACATACAGTTCTTTTTATGTTTTAAAAGTGTTTTTTCTTGGTTACGCGGACATTCCATTTCATCATAACGCAAACAGGAACGTTGCTTTTGAATGTTCTCTGGACGTTCTGAAACAAGTATTATCATTTAAAAAATGTTAGACTAACATCAAATTAAACGTTTAAAATTTAGTTTTTGTGCTTTATACATTATAAAAGACCAGCTAACTTTGAACAAACGTTCTATTAATGTTACTGGAAGAACTGGTTTGTTCATAACTTTCCCAGCCAGAACATTTACAACTAAAATGAGACGGTCAGTTCCTGATTCTGCTGCAGGGCGTCTTAGAAGCTTCATTCTTCTGATACCACATTCTCTGAAAGACATTTTCTCCAGAAATAAGTTTCCACGACAGTTTGGCTTCGTCTGTCAGTCCTTTCTCTTTCAGCATCTGCTCTATCTGAAGAACACAGACCTTTATCACACAAGGCTCTTGGTAAGTCATTAATATATCTTCAATGTTCAGTGTATTGAACTAACCTTCATTAAAATCTCTTTCTTCACTTCAGGATCATTCAAATTTCGACTTGATTTCACCTCCAATCTCACGATCTGTCTCTTCATCTCTTCATCTGTGAGAGAAACACACATGATGAAGTTCTCAGGCTAATAAAGAAGTTAAAATAAGTGACAATGACAAGCAGCTGTCCAAGAAAAATGTAAATTTCCTTAAAACACTTTACAGTAAGGTCTCATTTGTTTAGATTAGTCCACTGTATTAGTTCATCTGAACTAATAATGAACATTACTTGTACAGCGTTTACCATGTTAATTTCTAACATTTACTAATAAGGCAACACTCTGTTAACATAAGTTAATGCAGTGTTTCCCAACCATTGTGCCGTGACAGGCTGTCAGGTGTGCCGTGGAGAATTATCAAATACCGAAAAAAGAAAACAATAAATAAAAATAAATGCTACAAATAACAATATATCGTTCCGGTCAGGCGGAAACCTTGTATGTCTATATTTGGTCATTTTTGTTTTATTTTATTTTTAAAAAATCAATCCTATGAGCAGTTAAGTTAAATTGCAAACAACTCACCATAGCAGATAAATGCCATTTTTACCAGACACTCCCAGTCGTTCCAGGATCCATCAGAATCTATGAGCACACAAAGCTGGTGGCCACCAGAGTTGTTCGGCTGTCCGCTACTCCAAAATCTGAACTCGGATTTGCTCTGATCGGACCAGATCCAGGGAGAAGTCACTGTCTTCCGATAGAGTCCAATCCACATGTATTCTTCAAAGTTGGGGAAAGTTAACAGCTCAGCAAGTTCTGCCAGGTCATCAATAGTGGCGAGATCAGTGTGTTTCTGTCTGCAGTACGTCTGTGCATCTGACCAGCTCATTCTCTCAGGAATAATGTAAAATACACGGGAATTCACAGCGGAGCTCAGAGCTGTGGAGAGACATTAACCCATGACTTTTTTTTTATTTTATAGTTAGGCTAGTCGTTTTTGTGATATTGAAAATGATGATAAGAATTATGAAATTTCAATGGTTTAAAAAAATGAAATAAAAACCTTATTTAAAGCAAAAATAACTATATTGTGATATATATTGTTATCGTGAAATAAAATACCTCGTATCTTGTTATAAGATTTCTTCATATCGCCCACCCCCATCAAGCCCAAGGGTAAATATTTTAAGTCAAAAGGGTTCATTGACAAAAACAAACTGGGAATCCCTGCATAACCCATTATTTAATTTCTTGAAAATCATATTCATACTCATGTAAGATGCAGATTCAATATCATAAACTCACCTGACAACAGCACAAAGATCAGATCAATCCTCATCATGACGACACGCCAACAGATGATCACACTGATGCACAACTGAACTGCTCTTTTCAGGGACGAGAAAGGTTGTGTGGGATTCGTCCACTTTGTAAAGCCTGTGATGCTCTGTTTGGAAACTTTTTACGTGAAGCACCTGTAGACATTCATATTTTGCATTGAAAATAACATTCAAAGAGTGTCAGCAGAGATTTCCATTTCTATGACACCCGAGCTGTGTCTGGCTATTGATAACAGATGAACTTTCCCTGACAACTAATAACCCTTCAGCCACCAAATGCAAAATATGCTAAAAACAAGACTTGAAGAAGATCCGAATTATATTCAGGAGCTAGGCCATGCAAGGCCTTAAAAACAAACAGTAAGACCTTAAACTGGATCCAACTGGGAGCCACTGCAGTGAAGCTAGTACTGGGGAAACACTAACTGGCTTCTTGGTCCCAGTCAATAGCCTAGTTGCCGCATTTTGTAAGAGTTGAAGACGATTCAACAGAACACAAGGAAGCCCCAGATTGCTAAAATTGTTTAATTTTAGCAATGCGCCTTAAATGAAAGAAACCAGCCTTCACTACCGAATTTACTTGCTTATCAAATTTAAACTCTGAATCAAAAATAACTCCTAGATTCCTTGCTTGTTCATGTACATTAGAGGCAAGAGACCCTAAACAATCAACCCGTGTGTGTGTGACCTAACTGAGCCAAAAACTACCCTGTGGAACTCCACACGTACTGGTTACAGAATCAGAGAAATAACCACCCAATTGTACTGCAGAGCTTCTGTCCTTTAAATAAGAAAAAAAAACCTTTTAAGGGCAATTCCCTGGATCCCTACCCACTGACACAAAGGTTCTAGCAGAATTTCATGTTCTATAGTGTCAAATGCAGCTGTGAGATCGAGGAGAACGAGAACAGCACACTTTCCTGAGTCAACAGCAAGCAATAAATCATTGATCACTTTTAAAGGTGCAGACTCCGTACTGTGTTTAGTCCTAAAACCTGACTGAAATTTGTCAAAAATAGAATTTCTATTTAAAAATGAGGACAACTGATGATAGACATCCTCCAAAAGTTTTGATAAAAAAGGCAACTTTGCAATTGGGTGATAATTGCTTAAAACTAAAAGATCAAGTTTAGGCTTTTTAAGGTCATTCTGGGATGAAAGTATTCTGGAATCCTCCTTTTTTTCTTTTTTTCTTTCATTTAGGGAAATCATCTTGTCTCAGTTACAAATTTGACTGGTAAATCATAAAGAAAGTTTTTTTTCCCCACCCTTTTGTATGTATTGCATTGCATATTGACTGTTCAGGAGTGACAGATTGCTAAGCAGACATGGTATTCAGTGCGGCTCTCATGAAAAAAATAGTGAAGACCCCAATTTTACACGCATATCTTTCGACATTTTGAACTACCGCGGAAATGTCAGAGCGCGTCACGTGACAGTTCTGAACGAATCACGTTGTCAGAAATTGGCATCAGCCAATGAGATTGCGCATTTTGAGTTAAATCACCTGTTTTTCTTTCATGATTGGTTGCTGATAGACAGGAAATTACCATATGTGGATCTGACAGCATTGTAACAGGAGAGAGAGAGCTTTCTAATAGTATATGTGATGACGGGGTGCAGACAGTGATCGCGGAGCAGCGGGATGATTTAGAACGCCAACTTTTGATGAATTTAGGCGAAATCTGCACACTCAGACAAAGTGTAGTAAAATAAAGACCTAAATGTGTATTTTGGACTTTTTTTCAGCACAAGTCTGAAAGAAGACATGTTATTGAAGACAAATAACCCAAAATCTCAAAATTGACCAGTGGAAAAAAAACTATGTTTTTTCCTGCCGTGTCTTGCCTTAAGGAGTGGGACATTGAAACAGTCATTCAACTGATTTATTCAAACGGCTGATTCATTAAGGAATGAAGCACATTAACGTCTTCAGAAATGGGTCATTGAATCACTCAACTGATTCGTTTAAATCGCAGATTCATTCATTACCAAAATGCCGTTGCTCGGTGTTCTGCTTTGGCTTTGTTTGGAACTATTTTCAATGGCAAAAGAGAACAAAAACAGACAATATATTTACAATATAGTGTTTAAAACAAACTCAAAATTAATGTCTTGTTTATTGTTGTATAAAATCAATATCCCATTTGAAATTGTGCTGATATTCGGGGGAAAACAGCACTCTTGTTCACTGTCACGGTCACCAGCTCTGTCACCAGTCACCGTGTTTGCACTTCATTCCCCATAATCCTTCCTGGCACTCTCCTGCACTTAATTACTATCACACACATCTGCACCGCATCTCCGATTTCTCTCCAACGTCATACTCCAGTGATTATTCTCATACGTCATTCCTTATCAAGTTTCTCCAGCATCTGATCTCTTTGTGTCTCCAGGTCCTTTGTGTGTTCTTCTCACCAAAGCCTGAATCTTCAGCCAAGATGGCTCCAGCCCCTGACCAGAGTCAAATGAGGACTCCAGTCCCTGAGTCCGCTCGAGTCCCAGAGCGTGCTTGCTCCAGTCCACAACCCCATTACTCCTCCCAAGGGAGGGAAGATTTTTTTTTGGCGGGGGGGCATACGTCCCAGACCACTGTCAAAGAGCCAAACCCCCATGGCAAGGCCACGGAGGCCAATCCTTGCTGGTCTCCTGAGCTGCCAGCGCCTCCCTGGTCACCAGTACCGCCCTTGAGGCTTCTTAGCCTGTGTGTGCGCTCTGGTAACCCACGAAGACAGAACCTGAGAAATAAAGAAAATGTCCCATAATAAATAAAGTGAGAGGAACATGTTATTGTCACGGTTCATGAATTCACTGTCTCTTCCTCGTCTCGTGTGATTGTGCGTGTGCCCTCTGATCACCGCTTGATCATCAGCGCCAGCTGATCCCACTCAACTCACCTTTATATGCTCTCTGACTGGTGTCTTGTGTTGGCAGATCGTTGTGGAGTCTACTGGTGTTGTATCCCGTTCCTGTCCTGTCTGGCATTCTACGTGTTCAACGTCCCGCCTGGATTATTGTCTCCGTGTTCTACTATCGGGTGGGATCTCCACCGAGAAGACCTCATCATCCACGCTCCTCCCGGTAAGACTGAGATGGGCTACCCAGACACACGACTGTCAAGCCCTATTGGATTCTGGAGCGGAGGGTAATTTCATGGACCTTAAGCTTGCTCACAGACTTCAGATTCCGATCACATCTCTCACTCACAAAATATCTGTGAACACTCTCAATGGTCAAGAACTCCCCAACATTTCGCTCACCACCGGACCCATCACACTCACCACATCAGGCAATCATACTGAAACAGTGGATTTATCAAACTTGCCTGTTGAGTACCTCGACCTGAAGGAAGTGTTCAGTAGGTCCCGTGCTGCTTCTCTTCCTCCGCACCGTCCCTATGACTGTGCCATAGATTTACTGCCAGGTAAGTCTCCACCTAAAAGCAAGTTATATTCGTTTTCTGCTCCAGAAAGGGAGGCCATGGAGAAATATATTTCTGATTCTCTAGCAACAGGGTTCATCCATTCTGACTGCCTTGACCTCCCCCAGAACGACGTTCAGGTGGTACGATACAGCCGAGGCTGTATTCACCAAACTGAAAGGCTGCTTTCTTTCAGCTCCCATCTTGATAGCCCCTGTTCCATCACGTCAGTTTGTGGTGGAGGTCGACACATCAGAGCTGGGGGTAGGCGCAGTACTTTCCCAACATTATTCCACAGACGACAAGATGCATCCCTGTGCGTTTTTGTCCGATCGTTTATCACCTGCCGAACGTAACTATGACATTGGTAAAAGAGAGTTGTTGGCAGTCAAGTTAGCGTTGGAAGAATGGCATCATTGGTTGGAAGGGTCGGGGGTACCTTTTATCGTTTGGACCGATCACAAGAACCTGGAATATATCAGAACCACTAAAAGACTCAACTCCAGGCAGGCTCGGTGGGCACTTTTTTCGGTCGTTTTGATTTTTCTCTCTCGTACCGCCCGGGTTCCAGAAACATCAAACCCGATTCTTTATCGCGCATTTTTGACCATTCCGCCCGGTTGCCCACCGAATCAATTGTTTGTGACGGAGGGATTGCGGTCTGACGTGATTCAGTGGGGGTATATTTCTAACGTGGTTTGTCATCCAGGAGTTAACCGCACCAGTTTTTTGGTCAAGCAACGATTCTGGTGGCCATTAATGGCTCGCGACATTCACAGTTTTGTCTTGGCTTGCTCGGTTTGTGCCACTGGTAAGACTTCCAATCAGGGCTTGACATTAACTTTTTTCCTCACTAGCCAGTGTGGCTAGTGGTTTTCCAAAGTTACTAGCCACACAGCATTTTTACTAGCCACATTTTTTTTGTTGTGAAATTACCTGATAAAAGTGGACTATGGCGTGCTAAAATTTACTTGAACTAGATTTACAACCCTTTTAAATGTAAAACCATTGTTACATCCACCCAAATCAAGACTACATAAATATATAACAATACAGGTCATTAACATTAGCTCTGATAAGGTTGTGTGTAAAGCTCCTTTTTTAAAATAAAACCATGTATTATGTATTATATGTTGCCACATTGCTCCACCGGCATAACTCCAGCAGGGGAGCTAGCTGTCTCTTCGATTCTTTGTTGTAGGTCACTAGCGACAATACTCATTAGGGCTGTCAAAATTGCTCAAAAATGACCTTCGAATATTCCCTCTAAAAAAAAACACATAGCTTATCTTCGAACTATTCGAACATCTGGTTGCACATTTTGTCAATGACGCGCATTACGTCAATAACAGGACAAATTAATACAAAGAGACATAACTACTTGTATAGGTAGTTTATTTAAGTTTAAACATATTTGACAACGTATTACCTACACGAAAACAAGTAAATCAACTAATGGCCAAGACCGCAGACCTCACTCACTCTCGCTCGCTCACTCGCAGGCACTCTTTCTCTCTCTCGCCCTCACCCTCAGCACCAAACGCGAATAGAGCGTCTGGCGCGAGTGTAAAGACGCGTTTACGCGTGTCTGGAGGTCTTGCGGCATGAATGCGGCGTCACGCGCTCTGTGCAGTTTAAATGAACAACAACAATAAGCAAATGCTGAGTGCTGATCAAGAGTTTTGTGCAAGCAATTTAAGGTCGCGACTCTTATATAGCAGGCTTCATTCAGTGATTGAAACAAAAATATTATTAACATTAATTGAAGTTTTACAGTATATAGAACCGACATTGAACGCTCCGAGCGAGCTGTGCTGTGGTAAACATGGAACTTTTCCTTGACATGAAACGGTAAATAATCAAACCAGTGGAAGCCTGCAGTGCATGAAACTGCTGTATCTAACCTACCTTATTCATGCAATATCTATTCAGTCAGTACAGTAGCCTACACTTCAGAAATGTTTCTGTTTAACGTTAAATAAAATAATCCCTCAGGCAGCGCGCCCACTCGCAAAGCAGACAGCCGCGCCTCTGCTACCGCGGGCGTTTTTCCACATTCGAATATTAATTTTCACCTTCGAAATTCTGTTTTTTAAAACTATTCGAATATATATTCGAATTTAGATTATTCGTTGACAGCCCTATGGGATTTGTAGTGTCGTAGTGTCACACTTATTTCAGATGCCTTTTGAAAAGACTACAATTATTCAACCTGCCAAAGTGGCTAGTTGGAGTGACTATGTTACCCACCACGAGCCAAATCCACCCGCATTTGGCGGGTTGGCGGGTGTTAATGTCAAGCCCTGCTTCCAATCGACCCCCAGATGGGTTACTCCAACCGCTGTCTGTCCCTTCGAGACCCTTGGTCCCACATAGCGCTAGATTTTATCACCGCCCTCCCGCCCTTCTAATCGTGATATGCAATAGTGTCGGTAAACTGCTAAAGGACTGTTTAAATATGAATCGCGTGTCTGTGTGTTAATGAATGAACAGCACAGATGTTTACTACAGCTGTAAACAACAGCGCGCACTTGCACTTACATTAGTAAACATGTTATTTTTACATGAACACATCTACTAGTTTTGCTTTTACCAAACTATATTGCTATACTGAGATGAGTAAAAATCGATTGAAATATGTTGAAATAAAATGTCTTTGTATAAGCAACGTATTAAACTGCAAATTAACATTTATATGCAAAAATTTCTGCTCATATGTTAAATATATAGTATGTGATGTTTTGTTAAAAATAAAGTAGGTATATTGAATTATCAACTAAGATATTAATATAGTGTTTGTTCCAATATTCAAACTAATGAATCCTTAACTTTGAAATACGTATGATAAAATCAATGTATACTTTTTAAAAATAAAGATTACACTTGAAATATTGTTAAAATTGTAATTGTTGTTGATTTATATGTGAAAACTGTTTAATAAAATAGCAAAACATATATTTACAAGGTAGATGTAAGCAACATCTTAATAGGTCAATAAAAACCTTCTCATTAAATTATTTATTACAGTTTTTTTATTAGTGTCACATTTGGGGAGAGGATATATTCCAAAACATTCTGAAAATACAGTATGAGAATTAACTGCATAGTTACTAGAAATGTTTACTATGGATATTATGCAATTTGCATGCCTACAAAATAAGTCCTCACATTCTTTACTTGTCGTACTCTCTCAGTGATACACCTGAATGAAAGGCTCATTATGCGGCTCATTATGCGGGTCATTGTCTTCTCAGGTGTGAATCACGCCCACTCGCATATTGCCTTTCCAAACAAAAAGTGTCTTACAAAGTTTAAATCAATGTGAATTGTTTTATGTGAATGATTAGACAGGATGATTTTCAGATCATTTTGAAGAAAAAACCCTAAGCGACAACATCCATTAGTCAAAAGTCTTGTGGACACATATTTAGTATGTGTTTTGTGGCCTTATTTCAGAAACTTTAATTTTTAGTTTTTTCAATAACCATGCATAAACATTATTCTCTCAAAAATACAAACATGTACATACATATTATGGTAGCCCTGTTTGTGCTAAATAGAGTGTAATTACACCATTGCCATTAATATGTTTATAAGCAACTGAAAAAAGCACAAATGTCAAATCATCTCAAGGACCCCAAAAACTCCTCAGACCCCAGAGGGTTAAGTTTTTTTTTTTTTTCTACATTAGCCCTGGATATGTTTACATGCACAACGTTTCTTTCAATCAGTCTGAATTCATTCCGATTGATGAATCTGAAAGTATTGTAGTTTACATGAACGCTAAACATCGTGATGTCACATGATGATACATGATCAGGTTGATGTGCACGTTTATAAGTCAAAAGTTTCAAATCGGAAATAGATTTTATGACATAAATAATTTGAGCAACAGAGCCGGTCATAATTTGGAGACATGAACATATGAACTGTTGTGCCGTGCTGTTTGCTATTTATCACGCAGTAAAAATGCCCAAAACCAGTCGTCTGTGGATGAAAATCTGAAACAAGGACTGGTGAGCCGTTGTCCTGCTCTACTTCACAGATGTTGACTGAAAGGAGAATTAGAATGACTGGACACTCACATGACACTTTATTCATCAGGAGAACAGCTCGTTCAGCCCGTCATACGTCGTCCTTTCAGTTTCGGTTCTCAATCGATCAAGTGTTTACATGTTCTCTCGATAAACCACCTCTTTCAATCCGATCGAAATTATTTGTAATAGAGCTGACATTTTGAGTTTGTAATGGGTTATGTTATAGCCCTAGGCCTACTTATTTTTAATGTTTTTAAGAAATATCTGTAGTGAATGGCTGCATGATATCGCCGTATTTTTTACAGCCATGCGAGCCACAAATTAAAGCTTGGCGAGCCGCGCAATGAGTAACCCTGACATAGTGCGTCGATGCGTTACGAACAAGCTGTAACATTTTGAACACATCTAAATGTAAGTCAAAAAGACATTACATTTCAAAGCACTTAACACCCAAGAGCCAAATCCTGAAAACAGTCCCCTCAGTCAGCTGATGGTGAAGCTAACCAACCAGGCTCCCTTCAGCACTGGTTCAAACCAACTCAACAGAACAAAACTAATTATGAATCATTCAAAATATCAATATTTAGAACATTGGAGAAAGCAAACAAAGTAGACTAAATTGTTATTTGACAGAGTATCTGCACACTGTCAGAGAAGAAGAGACGGATCCTGACTAAGTACAGGCTCAGTGACCACCAACTGGGTCAGACAGAGATGCACTTCCTCCTCCACTGGGAAAAAAGTATCTTCACTAAGTGATTTAACACCTTGGACAAATAGCCAAAAGAATAAAACTTCCCAAAGTTAGCACCAGCACCAGAAAAGAAGCTGGAAGTTCTCCTAGGAGAGGGTACAGCAGCTCCACTGACAGCTAAATATGTGATATATTTAGTTTTTCCATTCCACCTGTGTGATGGACTGTTGATGTGTTGTTTTGGATGTTATGATCAGTGATGATGAAGCAATAATGAGTTTTGGATGTTAAACAGTGTGATGCATGGATTTTACTTGGACCTAAAGCATATTGTGTCTGTAATTCATGGCTTTCAATAGAAATTAGTGGAAAAATCTTTAAAGGCCGTTTTCTCAAAATGAGTTTTTTCTCACACTCCTAGTGACGATTTTCCACTTCTGTAGCACCTACATACACCAAACTTTACAGTGGTATTCCTAACTATATTGTGAAGGTTTGACCAGAGGGATTAGTTGATATATCATTCTTGGCCTGATTTATATGACATTTTATGCTTAAAAATAGGGTGGAAATCAATTTTTTAAGGCTATTGGCAGTATTTTCTGATTTACAGGGTAACAAAAGGGGATATTCATAATCCCCTCTGGTAATGTCTTTTCATTGAATATATCAACAAAATGCAAAAATAATTTTGAACCTTGTTTTTTTCAATGGTCAGATTTGTCACTTCAAAATATATGCTAATTAACGCATATTTAATTAGATATAGCCTCATTAGCATATTTAAAAATAAAATGACAGGAAACTTGCAATACATTTTTTTTCTCCTATTCATGTGAGTAATCAACTGGTAAAGTTTGATGGTGATATCTGTAAGTTAACAATTTTACCCTATTCACCTGTACTGTCTCGCCTTAAGACAGTACCTTGCCGTGTTACTTTCATATTTAACCCTCTGGTGTCTGAGGTATTTTCTGGGCCCTGGAGATGTTTTGACATGCCCTGCCATTTGTGCTTATTTCTGTTAATTCTAATATTTTTCATGGCAAAAGTCTGATTACACTGTATGCAGCACAAACTCTGCTACAATAATATGTGAGCAGAATGCATGTAAAAGTTTGTCGTTTTTAGAAAATGTTGTTTATGCGTGGTAAGAGAAAAAAAAAAATAAGTCACTGAAATAAGACCATGAAACCCATACTGAATATTTCTTCACAAGACTTTTGAGAACTGGATCTTGTTGCCTAGAATTATTGCTTCAAAAGGATGTGAAAAAAATCCAGCTCACTCATTCACATAAAATAAATATATTGATTAAAAATTAAAAGTAAAAAGACATGTTTTGTTTTAGAAAGACGATATTTTATTTACAAACACGGTATTTCACAGTAAACACTAGTCTAAACATTGTAATATTCATCATGTTACACTGTAAACGCTCATATTATTTTTATATTGTACTGTGATTTATACAGTATTACAGAGCATAAAAACATCCTCGTGTCATACAACATTTAGATTTATTTAAACATTTAGCAATGAAAGGTTGTCTACCTGCCTGTATAACCTATTTCAATGTTTCAGGCTATTTCACAACTAGTAAAATGTGTACAAGTTTATGTAACAACACGTTAACTAATGTAAGTAAGAATAAATTATTTGCATGTCAGAAATTATATCCTATGCTGGATTAATCGCATTCTTCTTCTTCTGAGGTAAATTCAAGGCTTATTGCTTCCAAACTTGATGAAAAGTAGATGAACCTGACGAAGCTTGATGTTTTGTCGAGGTGATGGGGGAATTTACAGTCACACATGGACGATTACTGTATGAATGGCTTGCACAGTGCATGGGTATGGCCACATGCAAAAATACCTCTAGTTGGTTTTATACGGATTATATAAACAGAATATTTGTTTTCAATATGACTTACTTCATTAAAAGGATTAGTTCACCTCAAAATGAAAATTTCCTGATAATTTACTCACCCCAATGCCATCCAAGATGTTCATGTCTTTCTTTCTTCAGTGGAAAAGAAATTAAGTTTTTTGAAGAAAATATTTCAGGATTTTTCCAGAAAAAAAATCCTGAAATTTTTTCCTCAAAAAACTTAATTTCTTTTCCACTGCCGTTGAGGCAACCAGAATGTTGAAGTTCAAATCAATGCCGTCTCAAAGGACCGATCGTTTCGCCAGATAAGACCCCATTCCTCAGCTGGGATCGTGCAGAGCCCTTTGAAGCACTTCAGAGCCCTTTGAAATGGCATTGATTTGAACATCAACATTCTGGTTGCCGTTGAAGCCAATTGTGTGGAGAAAAATCCTGAAATGTTTTCCTCAAAAAAATTAATTTCTTTTCCACTGAAGAAAGACAGACATGAACATCTTGGATGGCATTGGGGTGAGTAAATTATCAGGAAATTTTCATTTTGAGGTGAACTAATCCTTTAAAAGACACGTCAAGCTTTCTAAAACATCATGTCTCATGTCTGTGTGGGAAGTATTTGCTGAGTTTTGGTTTATTTTTATGATGCATTTCAGTACTAGAGTATTCACCAAACTGGACCTCCGGAGTACATATAACCACATCCGAATACATTAGTATTAAACAATCAAAAGAAAATGTTTGTGGTTATATAATGTGCGTATGCTCTGGCACTGAAAAATAAGCAATGAAAATAATTAGAAAATATTTACTAATAAATAAGTACTAATTTAAATGCACATGTTGCCTAACTAACGTTTGCACTGTATAGCAGAGCCAGTATGGGGGGAAACAGGCAGGGGTAATAATCTCAAGAGGGCTTTCACCAGCATGTTATCGCAGCAGCAGGGGAACCCTCCTAAACTCCATTCATGTGTCTTCTTTTTAAAGAAACTCCCCCTGGCGGAAAGGAATTATGATATCAGTAACAGCAAACTCCTCGCTATCAAACTCTCTCTGGAAGAGTGGAAGCACTGGCTAGAGGGCGCTCACCATCCGTTCACAGTACTCACCGATCATGTGAACTTGGAGTATCTTTGTGATACGAAGAGACTTAACCTCTGGCAGGTTCTTCTCTAGATTCAATTTCTCCATTACCTATCATCCTGAATAAAAAAAATACCAAAGCTGATTTCCTCTCCCATATTCATGCCTGTGATCCCTTCTAGCCTAATCGTTCGTCCCATCCAGTGGTCCTTGATGGAGCAAATTGCTAATGTAGTGCCTCCGAAACCGTTCCGTCGGGGTGTCCACCTGATCCACCTTGGACACCTCAGGAGTACACTTGGTCACCAATATGCCTCATTCAGAAGTAATACCTGTATATTTTTAATTGTGGATAGATTCTCTAAATCCTGCCGGTTGGTACCCCTCAATGGTCTCCCCGTGGTCATTGAGTCAGCAGAACTGTTATTGAATTGCCATTGTGTATGAAATGTGCTATATAAATAAACTTGCCTTGCCTTGCCTTGCCTTAATCATGTATTCTGTTATTTTGGCCCTCCTGAAGATCTCGTTTTGTATCGCAGACCACAATTAATCTCACATGTTTGGAAGGGATTCTTCCCTCTCCTAGGTGTGACCGTGAGCCTCTCCTCCGGATACCACCTGCAGACCAACTCAGGCTAATGGTGTGGCTCTCAACGATGGACATCAAGCTGTGCCTGCCCTGCAGAAAATTGAGTCCCAGATACCTATATTACTTGACGAAGCATGGCGAAGGAGCCAGTCACGTGCGAACTGCAACTCCCTGCTCACTATAGAATTCACTCCACCTTCCATGTCTCATTTCCAAAACCTCAGCACTCCTCTGTTTCTTACTCCACAGAGTTGGGTCCCATGGCGGCACCCCCTCTCATGGAGGATGGCACCATCTACACTGTCAGTGAAATTCTGGACTCCCGACAATGTGGCGGCTGAATATCTGGTGGACTGGGAAGGTTAGGGCCCGAAGAAACGCTCTTGGGTTTCCAGAGATGACATCTTAGACCTCACTCTACTAATCACTTTCCACGAGTCTCATCCCAATCGTCCTGCCGCTCGTGGAAGAGGCCGTCCACTGCATCGTCGGGATCCTCCTCTGTCTCTTCTAAGGATCTCTTCTCCTTCGTCTATACCCATCGTCACCACTCACCTTCTCACCTGGACTTCACTTACCTGCGGCAACTGAGGTGTGTGCCTTCCAGGATTCAGCCGTCACAATCTCTCACCATCCCTGCAAAGATAAGAGACAGGTTAATTCTAGTGTTAATTTTGTCAGCTATTTTCAGTTTTAGTCTAAGTCTCAGTCCTGTGTTAAATGTTCATGTTAGTTTTTATCAAATTTACTTAACCTTATCCTATTTTGTTTTAGTCAAGTTTTAGACGACTAAAAGTCTCTGCATTTTAGTCTAGTTTTAGTCAAAGAAAACCTAAACTATCTAGTTTTAGTCAATGAAAACATTGACATTTTAGCAATAAGATTATTGTGTGAAGTTCATGCATTATGAAATAAGTTCATTTCAGCTATAAGCAGCCCTATGTGTCAATTTGCTAACTTCAATTTTTGACAGAAAGGAACAACAACACATAATCAAAACTAGGTGGAATTACACTTATAAAATAATTAATTTATGGAGGTTTATGCTGCATAAAGTTCTTATAGACATTTGGTTTTATAACGTTAATATGTTGATTTTTATAACATTAATGATGCCAAATCCAGTAAATTTACTTCAGTAAACAGGGAGGGACTGGTTGCAACTTCAGGACTGCGTTGTCATCATGTCCAGGCGCGGGTTCTTCATCAGATCTGGATACGTCCTGGATCCGGCGGACTGTGGTAAACCTCGAATAAACAGAGAGACTAATATTGATCTGAGATTTCATCGCTCTGCTGCAGAATTTCAACGGCATCAACATTCTGTGTGATAATATTAGATCTAAAGTATGATTACGACAATGAGTAGGTCCTGACACGTGTTGTCTAACTCCAGTAGAGTTCAGAATGTCTTTAAATGCCAATCCCAATGCATCTTTTTCGTTATCTACATGTATATTAAAATCACCAACAATTAAGACTTTATCTGCAGCCAGTGCTAACTCTGATAGAAAGTCAGCAAATTCTTTGATAAAGTCTGTATGGTGCCCTGGTGGCCTGTATACAGTAGCCAGCACACATCTCAAAGTGATTTATCATTTACACTAGATAGTGTTACATTAAGCACCAACACTTCAAAAGAATTATACTTGAAACTAGATTTCTTAGTAATTCTGAAAATATTAATATAAATTACAGCAACACCTCCCCCTTTGCCTTTCAGACGAGGTTCATGTTTATAACAGTAATCTTGTGGGGTGGACTCATTTAAAGTAATGTAATCGTTTGGTTTTAGCCAGGTTTCTGTCAAACACAGCACATCTAGATTATAGTCTGTAATCATATCATTAACAATGAGTGCTTTTGAAGTAAGGGATCGAATATTCAGCAACCCAAGCTTTATCATTTGCATTATATTTGTTTTTTATTTGTTGAACATCAATTAAAATTTTACCCTTAAATTTTAAATTTCTTTTGTATTTCCTAATTCGGGGAACAGACACAGTCTCTATATGATGATATCTACTGTAGGTGAAAGAGTCTCTATGTGATGGGATTTATTCATTGAACAAATAAACATGATGATCATTTACCTGCAGCAGTGGACAGACTGGAGGTTGATGGCGACTAATTCAGTATTCTTATCAGTTTTTACTCAAGTTATCTTTAATGCAAAACCTGTTGTCTGTCACAGATGCAAAATCTTTCAGTATGGAAACACTAATTTCCATTTGAACTTTGCTACAACATAAGGCTCTTCATTCAAATGGCCATGCATTTACATGGAAAATAGCCAGTGACTTCTTGTAGCACGTATATCTTAAAGAGCAACCATTAACAAAATCAAAGTCCTCCTAAATGAAGGATGTATTTAAAAATGCATAGGATTAATATATATATAAAACCATATATATATATATATATATATATATATATATATATATATATATATATATATATATATATATATATATATATAAACTCCTCCTTAATGAAGGTGGTATATGTGTGTGTGTATATTATACTGTATATATATATATATATATAATCATTTACAGTATACATAAATTCAGTATACATCAGACATCAATTTACTGTACATATGAATGTTCGTGGGCTTGACAGAATGAGTACAGCAGGATAATGTCAGTGAGATATCAATACCTCACTCATCTCCTGTACCATGTCCTTTCTATTCATCCTGTAGAAACTGCCACTGGCCAAAGGGTTCCCGTTTTCATGGAAGATTCTGGATGTGGAAGATTCTGGGGCTGGAATGAACTCATTGGCTTGAGTGAGTTTGTGAGCGGACTCTGGAGTTGACTGGGGTGACTGTGACCACAGCACGTACTCAATATATCGGGCTAGAGAACATGTGGTAGCTGTGGCAGGTACGTGATGAAATAGATGATCGTCCAATCCAGCCCAAAAGATGGACTTCAGGGTATTGTTGCTCCAGGGCACTAGATGGGCGAGCTTGAGGAACTCCTCCACACATTCCTCGATCGGGTGGGCATCTTGAGACACAGAGGGAAGCAGATCAGCCGGGTCAATAGGAGTGAGGTAAATGCCCATCTTGCCGTCAGTTGTTTTTTTTTTTTTTTTTTTTTGGAAGGTTCTGGTATTCTGTCACACTGTAGGGTTCAGACACTCACTGGAAGCCAGAATCAAAATCTAAGGATGTTTTATTAAAATTTT
The DNA here is from genome assembly GCF_951802725.1 of Rutilus rutilus. Lineage (NCBI taxonomy): Eukaryota > Metazoa > Chordata > Actinopteri > Cypriniformes > Leuciscidae > Rutilus > Rutilus rutilus. Next base: position 2,109,863 of record NC_140211.1, read on the forward strand.
CAAATGGAAGACTAGGAAATCACAGTAAAAATAACACACCTCAACAGCTTCAGCTAGACTAAACAGCAAAAACATGACTAATACCAGAACAAAGGGTGAACCAAGACTGTGAGTGTAAATAGAGTGAGGGTAACCAAGGGGCTGTTTACACCTGGCCACTTCATGTGTTTTCTCAGATCGGATAGCTATCTGATTGATCAAAACGATTCCATTCACACCTGGTTACATAAATGTGTTTTTGCAAAACTGATATAAATCCGATCTTCAATTCCTGCGCTATATGCAGATTTAATGGAGTGCACATCACCGAAAGCAACAGATATGCTTCTATTGATCATCAGCTAACATTGCTAAATCAAAGACCGCAATAAGAGAGAGCGGCAACAGCCCTGGTAAGATTATTTCGGTTCTTTACTTTTAATGAAGATGATTGTGTGTTAAGTGTCTGCGACTTACTTTCACTTTGATTTGCGATAGTTTGCACGTTGGCTTAATGAATAAATGCTCAGCTTCTCATCTGCGGTGATGAGTGTTGCAGTAGCATCGTCATATCTGGCTATAACATGACATATAGCTTATAACACGCTCTCACGAGTTTATTTTTTAGCATTTTTGGGAGAAGTAAAATTTACATATGTGGTTTCAACAACCAGATGCATTTACACTTGTCCAGTTTCGTCTGGAATGCGGCCCAGACCTCCTCCTGAAGTGGTTTGAGTGATTGGATTCAAATCCGTCTCGGATAGCAATCCGATCAAAGAAAACGCATGAAGTGGCCAGGTGTAAACAGCCCCTAAATGAGCAACACCTGAATTGAATACTCAAATCAATCTGTAACCATGGTAACAAACAGACAGGGGAAACTGAGGGTGTTTACACGACAACAGTGTATTAAAAATAGACGACAACGTTGTCAAAACGATCCCTGTTCACACAGATCTGCGAAAATGACTGTATTAGTTGGCGGTGCCACTTTGTCAAGAAACACCCCTAGAAACATGTCATATACAAGTGCATGACGTTACCGTTTTCACAAATTCATGTTTTTGTTGTTTAAATGGAGACATTAAAGCCATCGGTTTCAAAACCCGTTTTCAAAAGCTTGCATTTTCAGGCCCCAGAAACGCTGTTAAAAGCATAAAACGCAGTTTTCAGTTGAAAACGGTGTTGTGTAAACAAACCCTGAGAGGACAGAACTAATCAACAACTAGAAGAAATTACCATGAAACTCAGGCATGATCAAAACAGAGAAACAGACCAAAAACAAACTCAAAACATGACAGATACAGTCCCTGTATCTATATTAAGTCTTAATATCTTACACAATTTGTATGTACACTTCCTTTTAAGTAAATGTATCTTGGTTTCAGGATTCTTTTAATCTGCAAAATAATACAAAAACCTTTGTTACAAATAGCATTTTTTTGCCATGAAATCTGTTTTCAACGACTTAATGCTGACTTTGGCAAAACTCCCAAAAAATCCACCTCAGCCTAGTGCATAAACCTTTATGTAAATGTTTGAGAGTTGACAATGAAAAGTTTGCATAAAATGGATGTAAATGGAGCATGGGTGGATTCTCACTAACGCCTCTGGCTTCTCTTCTGTATAAATTGGTCAACTAGGATGTTTTCCGTCACTAATGTGTGTGATTGCATTTATTCATGCATGCGTTCGTTTATTCATTAGATCACTTGCTAACACTTTTAAACCACATAGTAGACCCACACTGATGAATAAAACATACAAAAATCATAAAAACAGTAACATAATCCTAAAAGTTAAAAAGCTGGAGAACACAAATTACAGGACCACTTCTCGCGTACCTACGAGAACATAGTAGATTATTTGCTCTAAGTGAATGGTTAATGTCATGGTGTAAGGAACAGAAAGTGCTCTTTGTAAATAATTGGAATCTTTTTTGGGAGTGACTTGCTGATGGTCTGTATCCCAGCAGAATCGGTGCAGATCTTCTGTCGGACCATATCTCCAGGATATTCTATACATCTCCAGCACCAAATCGCAAATCATAGAATTTGTTCTACCCAGTTTAAATGATAGAAATGGAAACTGCGTCTTTTCCCTGAATAGTGAGGTCAAGTAATACATTTGCTACAGGATTTAGAAAACAATCTGATCGTGATTAAACCAGAAAACCCCAACATAACTGAACAAAAACAGTTTCTAAAGCTTGGGCTCCTAAACATTAGATCTCTCACACCAAAGACGGTTATTGAAAATGTAATGATCACAGATAATAGTTTGTACACTGCCTTACTGAAACCTGGCTATATCAGTCTTAATGAGTTTACTCCACCAAGCTACTGTTGTAACCCCTCAGGTCCTACTCGCCCCGCTCTGTGCGGGCCTCGAACCCCGGGGCTCCGGCGTGGGAAATCGTAAGTATCAGAAATATAATTATAAATGTACAACTTTTGACAGTGTCAATTATGATTCTTATAATTATCTCCCCTCAAGAACAACTGCAGTGCTTTATATCTTAACTCTTTCCCCACCAATGATGGAATTTTCTGTCATTTATTAGACAATGCTTCCCCACCATTGACAGAATTTTCCAGCTTTCCGTGTTTTCACCGTTATAAGGTAGGGGGCGCTATGACACATCTTCTAAAAGAGTACAGAATCTCTGGATTAAAACAGGAAACAAGAGATAGCATGTAAGAAGATGCATATGTAAATAACGCGATCATCAACATTTAACAACACATAAATCAGAACTGCCTAACATTACCGAATGAAATGTCGACCCAGGAAGAGGTATGGGACTGTGAAGCTTTGAGGTGTTGATGGACTCGATCTACTCCATGTTTTGATCATCATTCTGAATCTTATCCGGACGTAGTCTTCGACAATTTTTTTTTTATGAAACTTACCCGCATTCAAGTGTTGATAAAAAGAATGCATTAAGCTAGATTACACGTTTTTTTTTTCTTTTTTAAAGCAGAGGGTCCGTTTTTTTCTTTGTATATATTGCATGTTCAGATATTCCTACAACAAAATATTCTGGGGACCATGACATTTTTGTAAAATTGATCAAAAATCCTGGCGCTGTCTTGCAACTTAAAAAAAAAAAAAAGAAAGAGTTAAGACAGAAAGCACTAAATAAACTTATCACTGCATCCAAACCAACAACATGTTTATTAGATCCCATCCCCACTAAATTACGGAAATAGTTGGCAGAAGCCTCTTCTCAATAATATGAACTTGTCTTTATCTCTAGGTCATGTCCCAAGAACCTTTAAGTTATTAAGCCCTTTCGTTAAGAAACCACAACTAGATCCTAGTGAAATGGCAAATTACAGACCCATTTCAAATGTTTCATGTCTTACCCACATTCAAGTGTTGATAATAAAAGAATGCATGAAGCTAGAATAAATCATATTTAAAGCAGTGACTCTGTTCTTTCTTTTGATATATTGTATGTTCAGATATTCATAGAACTAAATGTTCTGGAGGCCATGAAAGTTTTTTGAAATGATAAAAAAAGCTGGCGCTGGCTGGAAACTTTTTAAAATTATTATTATTTAAATGCTGGTAGGGAAAGAGTTAAAGGATGGAGAAACTCTGATGTCCAAAGTTAAGTTGAACAATGGAAAAAGCATGATCACCTATAAGCATTGGTGGTATAGTCTGCAGCTGCTGATTTGACACTTATTTGTTTGTCTGTGTTATTGAAACCTGTAGGTCTGTGTAAACTGACAGGGGTCAAACACACTGAACATCGTCTCAGTTACGTATGTAACCCTCGTTCCCTGAAGGAGGGAACGGAGACGTTACCTGATCCCTGAAAGGAGTGGTGGGAATTGTGGTAGATTTTTCTCTATTTTGCACCTGACCTAAGTCTACCTGGGTCTCGTCTACAATTGTCGTCCCCGAACGTCTACAGTCGACGTTTAGTCTATCTGGGTCTCGTCTACAATCGACGTCCCCTATCTCTAACTTGTTCCCCTAACTAACTTTCTGCGCAGCAATAATATTCTTTTTTCTGTTACTTGGTAGAAGCAAACTCTGTTTTCTTGATTACTTCATAATCACAAGGTTTCAAACCTAGATATGTCTAGTTTCATTTCCCCTATTTGTTATTTATACACTCACACACTCAAAGTCACAAGTTTTCGCCTAAAGGGGAAACAGTTAACATTCAAAAGTATATAAGTGTTGTTCCTGTAAGAAAAATAAATGTTAGTTATGATTAATTAAAAAAATCCATCATAGAACCTTGGGCACATATCCAGGCTGTGGTCTCAAGATGACGTTAGAGTTAGCCGGCCCGAATTCCAGGCACGCTTCATCAACCTAAAATGCCTGCAGTTCCCCCTCTTGATGGAGGCCAAAGCGACCAGGAGCGCCGTCTTCATAGATAGGTACTTAAGCTCAAATGAGTGCAATGGCTCGAAGGGAGCTCTCTGCAGTGCAGATAGAACCACTGCGAGGTCCCAAGAGGGCATATGAGGCGGGCGGGGAGGATTTAACCTCCTGACCCCCCTAAGGAACCTGATGACCAGGTCATGCTGTCCTACCGTCTTAGAATCCACAAGGTTGTGGTGCGCAGAGATCACAGCCACTTAAACCTTCAGGGTGGAAGGAGACAATCTTCGTTCCAACCCTTCTTGGAGCAAGGAGAGCACAGACCTGATCGGGCATTTTCTGGGAGATCTTCTTGGCGAGAAGAACACCAGGTGACGAAGAGGCTCCACTTCAGAGCATAGGTGTGTCTCGTGGACAAGGCTCTAGCTGCAGAGGGGGTAGGGTACTCAAACCTTCCACGTCCCGTCCAGGACCCACATGTTTTCAATTTACTGTACATATGATTGTTTGTGGGCTTGACAGAATGAGTACAGCAGGATAATGTCAGTGAGATATCAATACTCCACTCATCTCCTGTACCATGTCCTTTCTATTCATCCTGTAGAAACTGCCACTGGTATAAAAGAGGTGTCAGGAAGGAGACCCAAACTTGTGACCTCTGAGAAGGACTGTACTTAGGGTTAATACAAAATCTTCAATCTCCCCAGGTTGTCCGGTCAGAACAATAATGAGGACGAATTTTACACTCTCATGCCACTCTTTAATGAAACAGTTTGACATAGACGATGTGAGTTTTGTTCATGGTTTCTAAAATAAAACAGAAAATAAAAGTGGACTCATGAATAATAAGTATTCATCACCATTATAACATTAAATGCAATTGAGGTATGAAAAGAAGATTTCTAAATCGCTACAATGGATAGAATATAACAATAAACAAATCTCAAAAGTGCCAAACATTATACAACTAGTACATATACAAATGGCACATACAATACTATCTTGAATTGCACAGACATAAATGATTAAACTGCCTGGTTGGCTGGAAACCACCAAAACTCAGCGCTATAACATTTAGCTAAGAAGGGGTTAAATCGCGCCACATCCGAAAACATGCAGAGAGCGTATGCTGGTGTCATGTGATCAGAGTTAAAGCTTACGATGCGCACAGCCAAAAACACGGTGAAATCGCTCTAAACATTATCAAAGAAATGGGAAAGTGTGAAACTATCATGTAGCCTAAATTTGGTTTGGTTATTTAGCTCCAGGAAAGCACACATCGATAGGCAAAGTAAAGTGTACGGAATCGTACACATACACCATTAATCTAAGCAAGGAAAAGATAACAATATTTACATAGACTCACATTCTCATGGACGCATGAAGCAGAACTGAAGAATAAAGATATTTTCTCTAGATATATCGGATCAGGAATGGAGCGAGTGTCTCCGATGAAATTTACATGCATACTGACAACAGTTCGGAGTTGCGCTAGTAGAGACTGTCTGATTGGTGGAGAAAAATAAGGGGGATTGCTGATTGGCCTCACTGTTGCTGGGCACGTGGAAAGCGGAAAGTGAAACTACAGTAAACTAGATAATAACTATAATAACACAAACATAAGATAAAGTCAGAACCTTATTAACAACTGGCCAAAGGGTTCCCGTTTTCATGGAAGATTCTGGATGTGGAAGATTCTGGGGCTGGAATGAACTCATTGGCTTGAGTGAGTTTGTGAGCGGACTCTGGAGTTGACTGGGGTGACTGTGACCACAGCACATACTCAATATATTGGGCTAGAGAACATGTGGTAGCTGTGGCAGGTACGTGAGGAAATAGATGATCGTCCAATCCAGCCCAAAAGATGGACTTCAGGGTATTGTTGCTCCAGGGCACTAGATGGGCGAGCTTGAGGAACTCCTCCACACATTCCTCGATCGGGTGGGCATCTTGAGACACAGAGAGAAGCAGATCAGCCGGGTCAATAGGAGTGAGGTAAATGCCCATCTTGCCGTCAGTTTTTTTTTTTTTTTTTTTTTTGAAGGTTCTGGTATTCTGTCACACTGTAGGGTTCAGACACTCACTGGAAGCCAGAATCAAAATCTAAGGATGTTTTATTAAAAATTTCAAACGGAAGACTAGGAAATCACAGTAAAAATAACACACCTCAACAGCTGCAGCTAGACTAAACAGCAAAAACATGACTAATACCAGAACAAAGGGTGAACCAAGACTGTGAGTGTAAATAGAGTGAGGGTAACCAAGGGGCTGTTTACACCTGGCCACTTCATGTGTTTTCTCAGATCGGATAACTATCTGATTGATCAAAACGATTAAATTCACACCTGGTTACATAAATGTGTTTTTGAAAAATGGATATAAATCCGATTGTAACGAGGTTCATTGTTATGGGGGAACCGGCGAACATTCAAATACATTTTAATGATACAAATAAAACAAATAGAAAACAAAAGTAAAAGACAGCAGCCCCTCATGGATGACTGCTGTCACAATAAAACAAACACAACACAAACTCAGGCCTGTTCCTCTCTCTCTCTTCACTGTCGTTGCTCCTCTTTTATGCTTCCGCTCCTCCGTGAGAGATACGAGACCGGTGCGTTGCGCAGGTGTCACTCATCAGTAATCACGCCACCGACCTCGTGCCGCTCTCCCACGGCCCTTGGTCTCGTCTTGCTCGTCACATACCCCCATCGTCCCTCGCAGGCCAGGAGGTACCCACGAGACTGCGCTCTACTCCCCCCCCCCCATCCCCCTCCTCCAGGGGAGACCGGACACGGCGGCTGCGGTACCTGGGGGTATGGACAGACGAGAGTAAATGAGACGGAAGCATGATGAGCGACAGAGACGAGAGAGGGGAGAGAAAAAATAAAATAAAAATCTTGGTCCGGCTCCCACAACGCGCTGTTATCTGGTCCTCCACCAGCTGGGCGATCTTCTCCCCGTCATGGCGGATGGCAGCAGGCTCCGGCCCACGGCGAACAACGGTAGGTCATAACCTGTGTTTTGCTTTGCTCTATTCTCTTTGCTTCCTCGTTCGTCAGTACGTCGTGTGGGGTCAGAGGTCACTCTTTAGCTGGAATTTTTACACATCCATTTTATGAAGGATGTATGCGCTTTTTTGGGCTTCAAATCTCAGGTACCATTCACTCCCATTATAAAGCTTGGAAGAGCCAGGATATATTTTTTTAATATAACTCTGATTGTGTTCGGCTGAAAGAAGAAAGTCATATACACCTAGGCTGGCTTGAAGGTGAGTAAATCATGGGATAATTTAACATTTTTGGTGAACAAACTTTCTAAAAAGGTACGTTCTCAGAAGTTTGGCTAACGTTCTGGAATGGTTCTCTCAAATGTCAAACGTCATTTATACATCGTTCGTGGAAAGAAAAATTCTGAAACGGTTTAGTTGGATGTTCACTTACATTTTTTTTTATGTTAATGCTTGTTTCAGAAATTAGCTGGGCTTGTTTTTACCATATTTTGCATTTGGTGGCTGAAGGGTTATTAGCTGTCAGGGAAAGTTCATCTGTTATCAATAGCCAGACACAGCTCGGGTGTCATAGAAATGGAAATCTCTGCTGACACTCTTTGAATGTTATTTTCAATGCAAAATATGAATGTCTACAGGTGCTTCACGTAAAAAGTTTCCAAACAGAGCATCACAGGCTTTACAAAGTGGACGAATCCCACACAACCTTTCTCGTCCCTGAAAAGAGCAGTTCAGTTGTGCATCAGTGTGATCATCTGTTGGCGTGTCGTCATGATGAGGATTGATCTGATCTTTGTGCTGTTGTCAGGTGAGTTTATGATATTGAATCTGCATCTTACATAAGTATGAATATGATTTTCAAGAAATTAAATAATGGGTTATGCAGGGATTCCCAGTTTGTTTGTCAATGAACCCTTTTGACTTAAAATATTTACCCTTGGGCTTGATGGGGGTGGGCGATATGACGAAATCTTATAACAAGATACGAGGTATTTTATTTCACGATAACAATATATATCACAATATAGTTATTTTTGCTTTAAATAAGGTTTTTATGATATCAACATTTGTTTTAAACCATTGAAATTTAATAATTCTTATAACCATTTTCAATATCACAAAAACTACTAGCCTAACTATATTAAAAAAACCTCAATATTACTGAAGACAAGTAAACCATGAATAAAGAAATTAATTACAAGTATACAGGAAAACAAACTACAATAGAACAAACTACGTAAATTGCATAAAGTAATCAAATGTATAAAAACACTGCATGGTCTTCACTGTGTAAATTAAATATACATTTATTCTTGTTAAAGTTACAAAAGTGAGAGAGCAGTGAGATTTTCTCCCTTTTTTGTCATTTGATTAGCATTAATAACGATAGCAGGTTTATTAGGCTGCTGTCACTATAAGACCGACTGCACAGATCTAATATACTCATGCGTTTTCTTTCTCAACTGTTTACATTCACTTAAGACATAAATGCCGTGTGACGGGTTAATGTCTCTCCACAGCTCTGAGCTCCGCTGTGAATTCCCGTGTATTTCACATTATTCCTGAGAGTATGAGCTGGTCAGATGCACAGACGTACTGCAGACAGAAACACACTGATCTCGCCACTATTGATGACCAGGCAGAACTTGCTGAGCTGTTAAAAACTTTCCCCAACTTTAAAGAAGACATGTGGATTGGACTCTATCGGAATACAGTGACTTCTCCCTGGATCTGGTCCGATAAGAGCAAATCCGAGTTCAGATTTTGGAGTAGCGGACAGCCGAACAACGATGGTGGCCACCAGCTTTGTGTGCACATATTTCCTGATGGATCCTGGAACGACTGGGAGTGTCTGAAAAAAATGGCATTTATCTGCTATGGTGAGTTGTTTGCAATTTAACTTAACTGCTCATAGGATTGATTTTTTTAAAAAATAAAATAAAACAAAAATGACCAAATATAGAGATACAAGGTTTCCGCCTGACCGGAACTATATATTGTTATTTGTAGCATTTATTTTTATTTATTGTTTTCTTTTTTCGGTATTTGATAATTCTCCACGGCACACCTGACAGCCTGTCACGGCACAATGGTTGGGAAACACTGCATTAACTTATGTTAACAGAGTGTTGCCTTATTAGTAAATGTTAGAAATTAACATGGTAAACGCTGTACAAGTAATGTTCATTATTAGTTCAGATGAACTAATACAGTGAACTAATCTAAACAAATGAGACCTTACTGTAAAGTGTTTTAAGGAAATTAAAAATTTTCTTGGACAGCTGCTTGACATTGTCACTTAGGCTACATTTACACGTGGCTGGCTATTTTCATAAACGGACATTTCACCCCTCTCCATTTTCAAAAATAACATCGTGCACACCTGTCAGTTTTCAGAAAAGTGTTAGTATACACGAACCCGTGTATATGCCATCAAGAGCAGTGTAACGAGAAGCTCAAGCCCACTTTAGCCAATCAGAATCCCGAAAATAGTCACATACTGTGACGTCGGCTCCCCAAAACTCACTCCTCAGTTTACATGCAAACGAAGTTTTCCAAAATCTCCACTCCATTCCAGTTTTTAGAAAGACTCGTTTTCAGACGTGAATTCTCCGTTTGCGTGTAAACGAAGGGCACAAACGAAGGGAAATGTCTCCGTTTTTCAAAATAACCATGAACGTGTAAACGGGGCCTTATTTTAACTTCTTTATTAGCCTGAGAACTTCATCATGTGTGTTTCTCTCACAGATGAAGAGATGAAGAGACAGATCGTGAGATTGGAGGTGAAATCAAGTCGAAATTTGAATGATCCTGAAGTGAAGAAAGAGATTTTAATGAAGGTTAGTTCAATACACTGAACACTGAAGATATATTAATGACTTACCAAGAGCCTTGTGTGATAAAGGTCTGTGTTCTTCAGATAGAGCAGATGCTGAAAGAGAAAGGACTGACAGAAGAAGCCAAACTGTCGTGGAAACTTATTTCTGGAGAAAATGTCTTTCAGAGAATGTGGTATCAGAAGAATGAAGTTTCTAAGACGCCCTGCAGCAGAATCAGGAACTGACCGTCTCATTTTAGTTGTAAATGTTCTGGCTGGGAAAGTTATGATCAAACCTTCTTCCAGTAACGTTAATAGAACGTTTGTTCAAAGCTGGTCTTTTATAATATATAAAGCACAAAAACATAATTTAAACGTTTAGTTTGATGTTAGTTTAACAGTTTTTAAATGATAATACTTGTTTCAGAACGTCCAGAGAACATTCAACAGTAACGTTCCTGTTTGCGTTATGGTGAAATGGAATGTCCGCGTAACCAAGAAAAACCGCTTTTAAAACATTAAAAAAAACTGGATGTTTTGAACGTTTACAGAACATTCAGAAATAACGTTTTTTTAGCTTGCATTAACAAAACGTTGTTAGCAGATGCTTTTGTTAGCTGGGTAGCTGCTCTCTGTCTTACACTGATGGTTTAGCCACACTTTGAATGTGTTTGCATTGTTAGTTGAGTCTTGTTCTGTCCTAAAAGATAAATGTAAATGTAAATTGGAAAGCAAGACATGACACCTGTAGGTTAACACCTGTCCTGTAAGTAGTGATGAAACATAAATTGTTTTTAGAGAGTTGTACAATTATGCAAAACTATGTGTGACAATAACAATATTGTTGTGCTTTCTCGTGTTGGTTTCTCAGTATCCGTGGAGGCGTGAAGAGAAGCACACAACAAAGAGAGTACGTTCAGGAACTTTACTTTACTTATTAAGACACAACTTTACATGGGTTTATATACAACCATCCGCACTGGAGCCTACGAGCATCTGACGCTAAACGTAAACAAGCAGTGAACTAATCCCTACATAATGACGTAGCCACATCTGATTGGCTAATAAGAACACATTATGTATACAAGTAAAATAACTGTAACAAACAATGTATTTACTGAACTAACACTATAACAATATTAACAAAGATATTTTCCACAATCATTAGCACTTCCTCAGTTCAGACTTTGCTTCAGTTCCTTACATGGTAACTTACACTCAGAAGAATCAGTTTTGATTAATTAAATTATTTTTTTCTATCTTCATTAGGCATTTCACAGAATGCACGTTTGTAAAGCTTTTGTACATTTGTTTGTTTGCGTGAACACTTCATTTCTGTAATTTTGAGTGGTCAGAATTACAGTCACATTAATTTAGCATATGCTCATTTAAATGACTCCTCCAGAGTTGAAACTGATGCCTACCTAAAGATGATTATAATGTTCATGATGCAGTAAAAAGCTGCCATTTACAACAACAATGTTTTATTCTATTGCTAGTTAAAGTAGGAGTGAAAATCAAGTTTTAATGTTGTTTATGTGTCTATCTGGTGTTTTTAATATGTTTTAAGACAAAGCATGTGTAAATTCATAAGTCGACACCATTGCTGAGTATTTCCTCCTTAAAACTGCAGTGAACCAAAGACAGTCTCAAAAACACGCTTTGAAATCGCTGGTGTTTCTGACGTCACAAACTACCTTGTAACCAATCAGATCAACGTGTGATCGTCAACCAGTGGATCTCTGAGTGAGTGAGTGAGTGAGTGAGTGAGTGAGTGAGTGGAGGCGGGGCTCATACCTGGGTATCAACGAGACAACAGGTGTGTATTGATAATATGAAGGTTTTTGACTGTGCAAGAGCGTGCAGGACAGTACAGGTTTGTGCTAATGCTTGTTTTACTATGGTTAATTGGTAAAGAGTGATGTTTAAGGAACAATATGGACAGTGTGTCCGCTATATCTGCAAGGTATGGACTTCATATTTCTATGTTGTGAACTAGAAAGAATTAGACACCACAGGAAGCTAATTAGCAAAAATGTTTATTAATTGAAGCACAATAAAGAAAGACACTGTTTGTATCTTACATCTGTGTTCATGGAGTTTGTACGCATCCATTACTTGCTCACTCTTGTTACCAATACCAGCGGCTTAGTGGAAGCCGGAACAGTAGTGCTCATATTTGTGTTCTTTCTAATCCATTTATACTGTTCTTGCATTTATCCTATATAGGCTACAAGAAGAAATGCAGCATGCACACAGAAGACAGTTTTTAACATCTGCAAGATTATGCTGATGTTGGATATTTAAGCAAATAAGCTCCTGAATGAACGCAATGAAAAGAAAAGGCCACAAACTTCCACAGCTTCTTAAACATTGGTGTGTTTTTAGTGTACATGCTTTACTTACATGTCACAATTTATTTATTAGTGGATTCTGGATTCTTGATAGCCTGGGTTTCCCCATGCTGCCTTGCGCGATTTTATTCACACTGCTAGGCAGCCTGGACACCATGGACCAGATTTTCCCCTCAAAAAGGGAACCAATCACCGAACGGGGAGGGAGCAGCAAGACGATGACGACGTCTATGCGACACACCGAAGCAGTTTGTTTATATCTATGGATCCAACATGGCATCAGACGCGAAGTTACCTTTCAATGCAGCCTTAGATAGTGTTCTAAGTAGTTTAGTCGCTGAACGCCATCGTGTACACATAAATCTCTGACCCATCGTCTTCTTCCTCATCGAATTTCTGCCGCTCTACATGCGTCATCTGGTATAATTGAAACGATTGGCTATGAGCTACGTACAGGCGCATTTGATAGACATTCGTAGCGCCCAATAAACGGCTCTGGGCATTCGTAAACTACGCCTCAAATACGAGAAAATGAACATGCGGTTCCCAGACCACGTCTCAATGAGAAGAGGTCTGACGTTAGCCAGGCTAGATTCTTGCAATAAAATAATCAAAATGATAAATTGAGATTTAAGAGTCTCAATAACTGTCTCATTTACTTCAGTCCATTTGAATTTGTCCACTAAATGCAAAGTGTCTGCTTCAACCAATACTTACTTGTCAGGGTGCGGATTTCTTGTTCAGCAAATTTAGGTGTTTATCAATCCTATCGTGATCATCTCTAACATGTGAAGACAATACAGAACACAATTAAATCACAAGGAGAAATACAAAATAATTTATCAGCTACAGATGTTCTCTCTTCCATTAAATAAAGTAAAATAAGTAAAATGTTTTCCGTTATTATTTTTGTGCCATAATTAATTTAATTAAATTCAATTCAAATTTATTTGTATAGCGCTTTTCACAATTCATACTGTTTCAAAGCAGCTTTACAGAGAGTGCATTTCAGAAATGTACATAGAAAAATACAGTTAGTTAATCATGTATTAATTTAGGGCATAACATATCGCCAGCGTCGAGTCGTCTCTTCAAGTCAAGTCAAGTCAAGTCATCTTCATTTATATAGCACTTTTAACAACGTAGATTGTTTCAAAGCAGCTTCACAGAGATAAGCGTATAATTTAAGGTAACAGAGATTGTTTTGGCTTTATAGCAGAGTTAAGTTATTTTCCATCTAAAGTTCATTTTTTAATGATTTGCTTCCGTCGCGACGATCATTTGTTATTAAATTAGGGGCCGCTAAGACGACACCATTCCCTCTACACAGACTTTAAACGCGAACCTGTGAGAAACGCTGATGGCGTTCACATGCGCATTTAGAATGGGTTCTATAGTTATGTGCATTTGAAAATACGCAGGTTTGGAATTCCCTACAAGCCAAGCCTAAACAAAGTACTTGTCTTTCCTTATAAATTTTGATAAAGAATTTTATTTTATTTTGTTGCTTTGGGGTAGGAACGCGAAACAAATTTTCCCGACAACGCCTTATCTGTATAGTGGTAGTAGAGGGATCCTCCATAGGGAGAGACTAGTTGGCACTTCAGCACTGCGTTGTCATCGGGTCCAGGCGAAGGTCCTTCGTCAGATCTGGATACGGCCTGGATCCGGCAGGCTGCAGGAAAACCTTGGGATAAACACAGACACTAAAATTAGCGTAGATGCCATTCTTCTCATGATGTAACGAGTACATCAGGAGTTATGGGAAGTGTTCCCGGTTCCGGCTGACCTAATCTATGCAGCCTAACATTAAATTATAGAAGTCTATAATGTATTATGTGAATGCTAGGTCAAAGAGATGTGTTTTTAGTCTTGCTTTGAACTGACAGAGTGTGTCTGCTTCCCGGACAATGGTAGGAAGACTGTTCCAGAGTTTTGGTGCTAAATAGGAAGAGGATCTACCGCCAGCAGTCGATTTTGATATTCTAGGTATTAGTAACTGGCCGGAATTTTGAGATCGCAATAGACGTGACGGACTATAATGCGTTAAGAGCTCACTCAAGTACTGCGGAGCTAAACCATTTAGTGCTTTGTAAGTAATCAGCAATATTTTAAAATTGATGCGATGTTTAATAGGGAGCCAGTGCAGTTTTGACAGAACCGGGCTAATATGCTCATACTTCCTGGTTCTGGTAAGAACTCGAGCTGCTGCGTTTTGAACTAGCTGTAGTTTGTTTATTAAGCGTGCAGGGCAACCACCCAGTAGAGCATTACAATAATCTAGCCTTGAGGTCATGAACGCATGAACTAATTGTTCCGCATTTGTCAATGAGAGCATGTGGCGTAATTTAGATATATTTTTAAGATGGAAAAATGCGGTTTTACAGATACTAGACACGTGACTTTCAAATGAAAGATTGGTATCAAAGAGCACACCCAGGTTCCTAACCGACGACGAAGACTTAACAGAGCAGCCATCGAGTGTTAGACAGTATTCTAGGTTATTACGTGAGGAAGTTTTTTGTCCAATAATTAGAAGCTCTGTTTTTTCAGAGTTAAGAAGTAGGAAATTATGAGTCATCCAATTTTTTATATCCGCTATGCATTCCGTTAATTTTGTGAATTGATAAGTTTCGTTAGGTTTTGAAGAAATATAGAGCTGAGTATCGTTAGCATAACAGTGAAAGCTAATTCCATGTTTCCTAATGATATCTCCTAATGGTAGCATGTACAGAGTGAACAGCAGCGGTCCTAGTACTGAGCCTTGTGGTACGCCATACTGAACTTCAAAGAGGCCAAGCACTGCTACAAGCTTAAGATAGAGGGACACTTTTCCAACGCTGACCCTCGGCGCATGTGGCAGGGCATTCAGGCCATCAGTGACTACAAACCCTCTCACTCCACCCCCGCAGCCACTGATGTCAACTTCCTGAACGAGCTAAATGACTTTTATGCTCGCTTTGAAAGAGACAACAGAGAAACTGCCACCAAGCTCAAATCCTCAGCTGACCACCCACCGATCACACTCTCCTCCACAGATGTCTGCAATGCACTGAGCAGGATCAGCGCGCACAAGGCTGCTGGACCAGACAACATCCCTGGACGCGTACTCAGGGCATGTGCGGAGCAGCTCGCTGGGGTTTTTACAGACATTTTCAACCTGTCTCTTGCCCAAGCAGCTGTACCAACATGCTTTAAATGCACTTCCATTGTGCCAGTGCCAAAACACTCCAGCCCGAAGTGCCTTAATGACTACCGCCCTGTAGCACTCACACCCATCGTAATGAAGTGCTTTGAGCGGCTGGTCCTGGCACACCTAAAAGACTCTCTACCATCCACATTGGACTCACACCAGTTTGCCTACCGTAGCAATAGGAGCACAGAGGATGCAGTCTCCATGGCACTGCACTCTGTACTCACACATCTGGACAATAAGAACACTTATGCACGCATGCTGTTTGTTGACTTCAGCTCAGCATTCAACACTGTCATCCCAACTAAGTTAATAGCCAAACTTGGAGACCTGGGCTTCAACACCTCCATGTGCAACTGGATTTTGGACTTCTTGACCAACAGACCCCAGAATGTTCGATCAGGCTCCAACTGCTCCACATCCATCACACTCAACACTGGTGTACCACAGGGCTGTGTGCTAAGCCCGTTCCTCTACTCCCTCTTCACCTCCGACTGCAAGCCTGTGTACGGATCTAATTCCATCGTCAAGTTTGCGGACGACACTACGGTGATTGGTCTCATCAGCAACAACGATGAGACTGCCTATAGGGAGGAGATCAAGCACCTGGCCACATGGTGCACCGAAAATAACCAGCTCCTCAACACCACCAAAACGAAGGAGCTCATCGTGGACTTCAGGAAAGTGTCAAGAGGCACACACGACACCATCCACATCAATGGAATGGCTGTTGAGCGTGTCTCCAGTTTCAAGTTCCTGGGGATCCACATCTCGGCGGACATGACCTGGACAACCAACACCTCCAGCCTGGTCAAGAAGGCTCACCAGCGCCTTTTCTTCCTGAGGACACTGAGGAAGAATCAGCTTTCCTCCACTATCCTGGTGAACTTCTATCGCTGTGCAATAGAAAGCATCCTGACCAACTGTGCTACAGTGTGGTATGGGAGCTGTTCTGTTGCAGAGCGCAAGGCACTGCAGCGGGTGGTGAAAACCGCCCAGCGCATCACTGGGACTCCACTACCTGCCATCGAGCACATCCAGAGGAAACGCTGTCTGCATCGAGCTCGCAGCATCCTTAAGGACTCCTCTCACCCAGCCCACAGACTGTTTTCTCTCCTGCCCTCCGGCAGGCGTTTCAGGTGCCTCCGGACCAGGACCAGCAGACTAAAGAACAGTTTTTTCCCCAGAGCTGTCTCTTTATTAAACTCTAACCCTCATTGATCCCACTCCCCTCATATACTGATTGACTCTCCTCTCCCTCCTCACACCTGCCTCCATTTTGTTATTTGCAATACTATAATGTTCATTTGCACTGCTGACTGTTATTACAGTAACAACTGTTTACATATGCATCTTGCACTACTACCTTGACTGGAATATGCTCATTTGCACTGCCGACTGTTTATTTACAGTACCGACTGTTTATATATACATTGCAATATCGTACCTTAACTGTAATATGCAATTACTTTCCACTGCACTTTCACTCGGATAGCTTCTGTCCAAACTTTATTTGCACTACTTTAAATCCATTGTTATACTGCTCATTAGCCTAACTTATACATATATCTATTTGTTAAATTCTGTTTATAGTAATAGCCATCTGTATATTATGCTCACATTCTGTTTATAGTAACAGCCATCTGTATATATATTCATAGTACATATCTATCTGTAAAATTCTGTTTATAGTAACAGCCATCTGTATATCATATTCAGTACATATCTATCTGTAAACATTCTGTTTATAGTAATAGCCATCTGTATATTATTATATTCAGTACATATCTAGCTGTAAACTCTGTTCACAGTAATAGTTATCTGTATATTATATTCATAGGACAATCTATCTGTAAATTTTTGTCTATAATAGTATTCAACTCTATATTTATTCAGTACATATCCATGTTCTGCACTTATGGAACCACTGTATATCCTGCACTTGCTGCTATTGCACTTCTGGTTAGACCTAAACTGCATTTCGTTGCCTTGTACCTGTACTTGTGTAATGACAATAAAGTTGAATCTAATCTAATCTAATCTAATCTAACTTGTGATCGATGAGACATCTCATAATTTACTGCTACAAACTGATAACGGTCAGATAAGTATGATTTAAACCATGCTAGTGCATTTCCCGTAATGCCAACATAATGTTCTAATCTATTTAAAAGAACGTTGTGGTCAATGGTGTCAAATGCAGCACTAAGATCGAGTAACACTAATAGCGAGATACAACCACGATCGGATGATAAGAGCAAATCATTTGTGACTCTAACGAGAGCTGTCTCTGTACTATGGTACAGTCTGAATCCGGACTGGAAATTCTCGCAGATATCATTTCTTTCAAGAAAGGAACACAGTTGTGAGGATACTGCCTTTTCTAATATCTTTGACAGAAAAGGTAGATTCGAGATCGGCCTGTAATTGACTAATTCTGTAGGATCAAGTTGCGTTTTTTTAACAAGCGGTTTAATCATAGCCAGCTTAAAGTTTTTTGGTACGTATCCTAGAGACAAAGATGAATTAATGATATTAAGAAGAGGATCTATGACCTCTGGAAGTATTTCTTTCAGTAGCTTAGTCGGTATAGGGTCTAACATACAAGTTGTCGATTTAGATTTTTCCTCAGGGAGACTACAATGCACTGCCTTATGCGATACTGTAGTAGACGGTTGCATAGTTATAATTTTGTCCCTGATATTATCAATCTTATAAGTGAAGAAGTTCATAAAATCATTACTGCTGTGTTGCTTGGAAACTTCGGTGCTTGAAGCTTTATTTTTCGTTAGTTTAGCCACCGTTTCAAATAAATACCTAGGATTATGTTTATTTTCTTCTAATAGGGTTGAAAAATAAGCAGATCTAGCAGCTTTTAAAGCCTCTCTGTAAGCAATCGAGCTCTCCTTCCATGAAATGCGAAATACCTCTAGTTTTGTTTTCTTCCAGTTGCGCTCCATTTTTCTGGCTGCTCTCTTAAGTGCCTGAGTGTGCTCGTTGTACCACGGCGTTGGACTATTTTCTTTAATCTTCTTTAACCCTCTGGGCTTCTTCGTATTATAGTCACACTTAGCTTCCTCCCGCCTGAAAACGGGCGAAGCCTTAAAATCTTACTTTACTTTTTCTCAGGATAACCAATCAAATATATTTTTGTTCTATAATGTTTTCTGATTATTATTTAGAATTTTTGGAATTTTTTATGATATTTTGCATTAATTATATAATTTTTATGAGCTATTTTTTCCATTAGAATTAATATATTAATTTTTTTTTTTTTTTTTTTTTTTTTTTTTTTTCAATAAATGCAACATTTCACATCAAAATAGAGTGCAGGCCTAAAAAAAAAAAATTTCAACTGAGAAGAGCGCCATCTAGTGGCTTCAAAATGTATTAATTTGTGTCATGTCCTATAACCGCCCATAGGCGGCCTATAGCTTTTTTATTTATTTATTTGATTTATTCCCATTCGGAAAGAAAAAAAATTATTACTAAGCAACCACTGAATGGAACAACACAAATTATATATCATTTTAAAGCTTAGGATCTCAGTTTTTTAATGCATCTAATTACATTTATTAACTCCTAACGAGTGCTGAGTAATCCCTCTAAAACCGAGTGTACCGCCAGCAGGCGCCACCTAGCTGCGAAAATATTCTTTACCATATTTTAAAAAAATCTTGCCTTGATTAACACAAAGTTGATGTCATTTGAAAGCTTAGAGTCTGAACTTTACAGTGAATGTATCCACTTTGAAAAACTCTTAAGTATTGCTGAGTTATTTGCTGATAAATAGAATTTCTTTTTTTTCATAATCTATAAAATAATGTACTGCAATGTGTCAAAAACATCATACAGCTCATGAAACATTCTCAGATAATTGAAAATGGCACTTCATTTTTTACAGCATATTATTACAATTAAAATGAGCCCAAAATTAACATAATCTATTGCTTTTATGACAAGATATTCTTCATGAAGAAAAAAATGCCCATGAGGGGGTGTCAAAGACTGTACAAAAAGGCTGTCTCTTTTCCAAATGCTGTAACTTTTGATTCCTTTGTCCAAAAATTATTATTATTTTTATCCAGATGCAGCTAACATGTAGGGGGACTTCACTAAAAAAGAATTTTCCTCCTACCTTATTTCCTTCCTGAGTTATTCCATGACAAATAAGAAAGATATGCAAAATCATCATAAAAATTATATATATATATTGTCTTTTATCCGCTGTTTCTTGGCAGGACAATGTCCAAATGTAATGTAATTTATATTTTCAAAAAATTTAAAAAGAGTTCTTTCAAACGATACCTACCTTTTGACTCTCCTTGCTATAGTTTTGGAGTTATTATGATTATATCATTTTTATATAGTTTGGGGCAAAATTTGCTGTTTCAGTCTTACCAGTCAATTTCTCTCTCTGTGTGTGTGTGTTTGTGTGTGTAGGTGTGTGTGTGTGGGGGGGAGGGTGTCTTATTTGCACTCTTGATGTTCTAGAGTGTCACCCCTTCATTGCTGTACACTTTTTTTCAGCACAGTGGCTGATCTGTAGCTTGTACCACCAAAAGTTTCTCTGAGTTTTCCTATTTTTTCTTATTTCCCATTCATTTCCTATGTCGCCCGTTTTCGGGCGGGAGGAAGCTAAGTGTGACTTTTTTTTTTACGACCCTTTAACATATCAGAATCATCTCCTTGATTTTTTTGTGTGTTCATATAGGTAATAAAACAAAAGTCACCAAGTTTCACCCCCATCCGATGAAGCAAAAAAATTAAACAATTCGAAATGTTCAAGTTTTCGCCCGTTTTCGGGCGAAGAAGCCCAGAGGGTTAAGCGCAACGGAGCAACTGTGTCTAAAGTGCTGGAAAAGAGAGAGTTAAACGTTTCTGTTGTAATATCAAGTTCTTCTAAGCTATCTGGGATGCTGAGATGATGAAACTGATCAGGAAGATTATTAATAAAGCAATCTTTAGTGGCAGAAGTGATAGGTCTCACATATTTGAAACACGGAGTTGGCTTTGCAGCCTTGGCTAAATGCAAATTACACAAGACTAGATAATGATCTGAGATGTCATCGCTCTGCTGCAGAATTTCAACGGCATCAACATCTATTCCATGTGATAATATTAGATCTAGAGTATGATTACGACGATGAGTAGGTCCTGACACGTGTTGTCTAACTCCAATTGAATTTACAATGTATTTAAATGACAATCCCAATGCATCTTTTTCATTATCGATGTGTATATTAAAATCACCAACAATTAGTACTTTATCTGCAGTCAATATTAATTCTGATAGAAAGTCCGCAAATTCTTTGATAAAGTCTGTATGGTGCCCTGGTGGCCTGTATACAGTAGCCAGCACAAATCTCAAACGTGATTTATCGTTTACACTATATATTTTTACATTAAGCACCAATGCTTCAAAAGAATTATATTTAAAACTTGATTTCTTAGTGGTTTTGAAACTATTACTATAAATTACAGCAACACCACCCCCTTTGCGTTTCAGACGAGGCTCATGTTTATAACAGTAATCTTGCGGGGTTGATTCATTTAAAGTAATGTAATCGTTTGGTTTTAGCCAGGTTTCTGTCAAACACAGCACATCTAGGTTATTATCTGAAATCATATCATTAACAATGAGTGCTTCTGAAGTAAGCGATCGAATATTCAGCAACCCAAGCTTTAGCATTTGCTCGTCGGTATTATAGCTGTTTTTTATTTGTTGAACATCAATTAAATTTTTAACCTTAGATGGGTTAAAACGTTTTTTGGATTTCCAAATTCGGGGAACAGACACAGTCTCTATACGATGATAGCTAGGTAAAAGAGGCTCTATGTGATGGGATTTATCTGACCTGGGTGACGCGAGGCCGCTAGCAGACAGTCGGTTTAGCCAGTCTGTCTGCTTCCTGACCTGAGCCCCAGATTGTCATGTTTGAGCTCTAAGACTATGAGCCATATTACTAGAGAGAAGAGCAGCACCATCCCAGGAGGGATGAATACCATCTCTTTTCAACAGGTCAGGTTTGCCCCAAAAACTTTTCCAATTGTCTATGAATTCTATATTATTAAGCGGACACCACTTAGACAGCCAACCGTTAAGCGAACACAATCTACTAACTATCTCATCACTCCTGCGAACAGGAAGGGGGCCAGAGCAAATTACAGTGCCTGACATCGTACTTGCAAGTTCACACACCTCTTTAATATTAATTTTGGTGATCTCCGACTGGCGGAGTCGAACATCATTAGTGCCGACATGAATAATGATCTTAGAGAATTTACGATTAGCATTAGCCAGCACTTTTAAATTTGCTTTGATGTCAGGCGCTCTGGCTCCCGGCAAACATGTGACTATGGTGGTTGGTGTCTCTATTTTCACGTTCCGTGTAATAGAATCGCCAATTACTAGGGCACAATCATTCTCAGTGGGTGTTTCACTGAGCGGGGCAAATCGATTTGTTATGGTAATCGGAACGGAAGAGTGGTTTTTAGATCCACGACTAGAGCGATCCCTCACCGTCACCCATTTGCCCGGCTGCACAGGCTCTACTTCAGCCGGAACCGACTCATGTAAAGTGTTCACTATGCTATGCGCATCCAAAACATCTGAAGCTCTAGCACTCTTACTATCCTCAATTAAAGTTTGGATGCGTGTTTCCAATTCTGAAATCTTCTCTGTCAACCTAACTGTCTCCTTACATTTATCACATATAAATCCTATATTGCCGACAGAGAAGTCTATGCTAAACATGTGACATGAAGTGCAGCTGACAATAACAGGACAAGACATTACTCACCGTGTTTGTTGAGTGATTCTTACTCACCTGAGCTTTTATGAACTCAAAGGCGCGAGCGCGCGAGAGAAAAATAAATAAATAAAAATAGCTGAGCGCACGGGTGGCGCGTTAGCAGGCTAGCGAATTACTAGCGTGTTGTGCTAGTAGTAACGGAAGCTAGCCATGTCAGGTTAATCTGAGATGTTGGGTAAGCTGTATTTAGTAGTAGTATAAACAACTAGAAATTGTAGTAAATGATGGTTCAAAACAAGGAAATACGAGGCTAAGACGGAGCTTACAGCACCGAAGCAAACACACTCACAGCAGGCAGCGAGGCAGACAGGAGCAATCGATCAGGATTCAATCGATACAGGGGTCACCAAATCCAAATAACACTTCATTCACTTCTTCACAGGCGTCGAGTCGTCTCTTCACGGCTGTATACAAACTGGAGCTGAAGAATTCTATTCACCTCAATAACAACAGAAAAGCAGATGGGAAATAATTAGCATAGCTGCTGTTCATAATGTTAATGCATTCAATCCAATTCAACTGTAGTATAAAAGGTAGTATTATGTGAATGCTTGGCTAAAGAGATGCGTCTTTAATCTAGTTTTAAACTGGGAGAGCGAGTCTGAGCCTCGAACAATATCAGGAAGGCCATTCCAGAGTTTAGGAGCTAAATGTGAAAACGCCCTCCCTCCTTTAGTGGACTTAGATATCCTAGGAATGACCAGAAGCCTTGAATTAAGTGATCTTAAAGAGCGCGATGGATTGTAGGGCGATAGAAGTTCCGTTAAATACTCAGGAGCTAAACCATTTAGGGCTTTATAGGTCAGTAGTAATACTTTGTAATTGATATGGAACTTAATAGGTAACCAGTGTAGAGATGATAGAATTGGTGTTATATTGTCACAGGTCGGGGTGGGCCAAGCCAGACTGCACCCACCCCTAGACCACTATCACCCAGAGGAGCGTATCAAAGGAGGAGGCAGGAGGCAGGAGTAAAAGGAATAACAACTTTATTTTGTATTAAAAAGCAATTAAGAAGTCCTAATCTAAAATTCCTTGTCCTCTCCTTCCCAAGGACCCAGAGCAGCACCGCCGCGGGTATGAACCGGCGAAACTCCCAATGGGAGACCGTTGGACAGGTGAATGTCACAGGTGAGTAGAGAGTACAGAGCTCACTTCCTTCACAGACTGGCGTCAGACTCACAGTGGGAGAGCGTTGGACAGGTGAATATCACCGGTGAGTAGAGGGAACAGAGATCACTTTCTTCACAGACTGGCGTCAGACTCACAGTGGGAGAGCGTTGGACAGGTAAATATCACAGGTGAGTAGAGAGAACGGAGGCCACTTCCTTCACAGACTGGCGTCAGACTCACAGTGGAAGAGCGTTGGACAGGTGAATATCACAAGTGAGTAGAGGGAACAAAGATCACTTTCTTCACAGACTGGCGTCAGACTCACAGTAGGAGAGCGTTGGACAGGTGAATATCACAGGTGAGTAGAGAGAACGGAGGCCACTCCCTTCACAGACTGGCGTCAGACTCACAGTGGGAGAGCGTTGGACAGGTGAGTATCACAGGTGAGTAGAGGGAACGGTGGCCACTTCCTTCACAGACTGGCATCAGACTCACAGTGGGAGAGCGTTGAACAGGTGAGTATCACAGGTGAGTAGAGAGAACAGAGATCACTTTCTTCACAGACTGGCGTCAGACTCACAGTGGGAGAGCGTTGGACAGGTAAATATCACAGGTGAGTAGAGAGAACGGAGGCCACTTCCTTCACAGACTGGCGTCAGACTCACAGTGGAAGAGCGTTGGACAGGTGAATATCACAAGTGAGTAGAGGGAACAAAGATCACTTTCTTCACAGACTGGCGTCAGACTCACAGTAGGAGAGCGTTGGACAGGTGAATATCACAGGTGAGTAGAGAACGGAGGCCACTCCCTTCACAGACTGGCGTCAGACTCACAGTGGGAGAGCGTTGGACAGGTGAGTATCACAGGTGAGTAGAGGGAACGGTGGCCACTTCCTTCACAGACTGGCATCAGACTCACAGTGGGAGAGCGTTGAACAGGTGAGTATCACAGGTGAGTAGAGAGAACGGAGGCCACTTCCTTCACAGACTGGCATCAGACTCACAGTGGGAGAGCGTTGGACAGGTGAGTATCACAGGTGAGTAAAGAGATCAAGGCTCGGCTGCAGCAGACTCACAGTCGCAGGCTGAACGGGGCTTCTCTAGAACAGACAGAATCAACTTCAACAACAGTGTATAGTTCTCACGTGTGTTGCAGGGGACAGATAACTTCACACCATGCAGGTAGGCTTAGGGTTGCAGCAAACTCAGTCGCAGGCTGAACAGGGCTTCTCTAGAACAGACAGAATCAACTTCAACAGCAGTGTATAGTTCTCACGTGTGTTGCAGGGGACAGATAACTTCACACCATGCAGATAGGCTTAGGGTTGCAGCAAACTCAGTCGCAGGCTGAACAGGGCTTCTCTAGAACAGACAGAATCAACTTCAACAGCAGTGTATAGTTCTCACGTGTGTTGCAGGGGACAGATAACTTCACACCATGCAGGTAGGCTTAGGGTTGCAGCAAACTCAGTCGCAGGCTGAACAGGGCTTCTCTAGAACAGACAGAATCAACTTCAACAGCAGTGTATAGTTCTCACGTGTATTGCAGGGGACAGTTAACTTCACACCATGCAGGTAGGCTTAGAGCTGCAGCAAACTCAGTCGCAGGCTGAACGGGGCGTCTCTAGAACAGACAGAATCAACTTCAACAGCAGTGTATAGTTCTCACGTGTGTTGCAGGGGACAGATAACTTCACACCATGCAGGTAGGCTTAGAGCTGCAGCAGACTCACAGTCGCAGGCTGAACGGGGCTTCTCTAGAACAGACAGAATCAACTTCAACAGCAGTGTATAGTTCTCACGTGTGTTGCAGGGGACAGATAACTTCACACCATGCAGGTAGGCTTAAGGCTGCAGCAGACTCAGTCGCAGGCTGAACAGGGCTTCTCTAGAACAGACAGAATCAACTTCAACAGCAGTGTATAGTTCTCACGTGTGTTGCAGGGGACAGTTAACTTCACACCATGCAGGTAGGCTTAAGGCTGCAGCAGACTCACAGTCGCAGGCTGAACGGGGCGTCTCTAGGACAAACAGAATCAATTTCAACAGCAGTGTATAGTTCTCACGTGTGTTGCAGGGGACAGATGACTTCACACCATGCAGGTAGGCTTAGAGCTGCAGCAGACTCACAGTCGCAGGCTGAACGGGGCGTCTCTAGGACAAACAGAATCAATTTCAACAGCAGTGTATAGTTCTCACGTGTGTTGCAGGGGACAGATGACTTCACACCATGCAGGTAGGCTTAGAGCTGCAGCAGACTCACAGTCGCAGGCTGAACGGGGCGTCTCTAGGACAAACAGAATCAATTTCAACAGCAGTGTATAGTTCTCAC
Source organism: Rutilus rutilus (assembly GCF_951802725.1). Lineage (NCBI taxonomy): Eukaryota > Metazoa > Chordata > Actinopteri > Cypriniformes > Leuciscidae > Rutilus > Rutilus rutilus. The sequence continues at coordinate 2,135,826 of NC_140211.1, forward strand.
GTGTGTTGCAGGGGACAGATAACTTCACACCATGCAGGTAGGCTTAGAGCTGCAGCAGACTCACAGTCGCAGGCTGAACGGGGCTTCTCTAGAACAGACAGAATCAACTTCAACAGCAGTGTATAGTTCTCACGTGTGTTGCAGGGGACAGATAACTTCACACCATGCAGGTAGGCTTAGGGCTGCAGCAACTCACGGTCGCAGGCTGAACAGGGCTTCTCTAGAACAGACAGAATCAACTTCAACAGCAGTGTATAGTTCTCACGTGTGTTGCAGGGGACAGTTAACTTCACACCATGCAGGTAGGCTTAGAGCTGCAGCAGACTCACAGTCGCAGGCTGAACGGGGCTTCTCTAGGACAAACAGAATCAATTTCAACAGCAGTGTACAGTTCTCAACAGCAATTACACAGTTCTCACATGGGGTGAACGTTATCTCACAGAGGTTCTTCTTTCTGAACACCGCACGTAGATGTAAGCAATCTCACTCAGCTCTCATGGTAAATAGTAGATCCCCAGGGCACATGGGCAGTTGCGGGGCAATAACAGGTATTCTTCCACACACACACACTGCAATCCAACTCCAAACATGCATTCGTGAGGGGAAACGTCAATTCACACACGGCAATTCCACTCTTCCAGTGCGCATAAGGCCAGCACTCACCCACAGCTCCTGGACTACCGGACTGAGGATCGCCAGGGGCGGAACAGAACACTCGAGAGATTGGTCTTCACAGTCACAGACGGACTTCACTCTGCTGGACTCCAATCGGAGAGAGGAGATGAGGAAATCAACAGGAATCAATAATTCACTCGGTGAAAGGTGTACACATGCTCCAAACACTTCAATCCAATACCCAATTTAGTGTAAAACACATGCAGTTATGAGATTCAGTCTGATAACTACTCATCTCTCTCTTCCCCAGCTCAGTCAGCGAATTTCACTCCTCTTGACCGTCCCCGAGTCCTCTCAGATAACACTCCTTTTCCTTCAGGACGACCCCTCAACTGCAGTCCCATAAACAAATCCCCACGGGAGAGAAGCCACCAACGATCAGGGGGAAGAACAATCCAGATCAACGGGGCAGAAGAACAGCGCAACACCACAGCATGGCATGGCACCGCATGGCACCGCACCACACAGCACAACAACGCACCACACAGCACAACAACCCCAGCCTTCTCTTCCTTGTGTGTTTTTATCCTATCAAGAAGCGGGAGTGGTCTCAATCAAACGCTCAGCGTGAAGTCCCTACACCTGTCACCAATCTGCCGTTTAGTTGTCATGACGACAAACACTCATACAGGTCCGGGGACGGTGTTGCGCTGAGGACGTCCCAACGGGAACAATTCTCCAGAGGGGAATTGTTCCGGGGCTGTTTGTCACCCCGTGACAATATGATCATATTTTCTTGATCTAGTGAGAACTCTAGCAGCGGCATTCTGGACTAACTGTAGCTTGTTTATTGAGGATGCAGGACAACCAGCTAATAAAGCATTACAGTAATCTAGTCTCGAGGTCATGAATGCATGAACTAACTTTTCTGCATCAGAAACAGATAGCATGTTACGTAGCTTAGCAATGTTTCTAAGGTGGAAAAAGGCTGTTCTTGTAACATATGAAATATGATTTTCGAAAGACAAGTTGCGGTATAACACCCAGGTCTTTTACTGTAGAGGATAAAGTAACAGGACATCCTTCTAAATTAAAGTTGTATTGTAAGAGGTTTTGTGGGCAGTTTTTTGGACCAATAAGTAATACCTCCGTTTTATCTGAATTTAATAGCAGAAAATTACACATCATCCAGTATTTTATATCTTTAACACACTCTGTCAATTTAGATAATTTTCATCTGGTCGTGATGAAATATATAATTGAGTGTCATCAGCATAACAGTGGAAATTAATTCCATGTTTTCTTATAATATTACCAAGTGGCAGCATGTATATTGAGAACAGCAGAGGGCCTAACACAGATCCCTGCGGCACTCCATAGTTTACTGACATTATCTTCGATTTTTCCCCATTTAAACAGACAAAATGGTAGCGGTCTGATAGGTACGATCTAAACCAGTTTAATGCCTGTCCCTGAACACCAGTGTAATTTTGTAGTCGATCTAAGAGTATTTTGTGATCTATAGTATCGAACGCAGCACTAAGATCGAGTAAAACTAGTATTGAGATACAGCCTTGGTCAGAAGCTAAAAGTAAATCATTTGTGATTTTAACGAGCGCAGTTTCAGTGCAATGGTGCGGTCTGAATCCAGACTGAAACTTTTCATAGATATAATTTTCTTGCAAGAAAGAGCTCAGTTGAGCGGACACAACTTTTTCTAGTATTTTAGACATAAATGGAAGATTTGAAATGGGTCTGTAATTTGCTAGGTTATTATGATCTAATTGTGGTTTCTTAATGAGAGGTTTTATAACTGCCAACTTGAATATTCTTGGAACATGACCTAAAGATAAAGACAAGTTAATAATATTGAGGAGAGGCTCTTCCACTACAGGTAACACTTCTTTCAGTAGTTTAGTGGGTATTGGATCTAATAAACATGTTGTTGGTTTAGATGCAATGATATGTTTATTTAGCTCTTCCTGTCCTATAGTTGTAAAGCGGTGTAGTTGTTCTTGAGGGTCGTTAATTGAGGCTGAATCATAAGACACCATTAAAGATTGTACATTTACAATTGTGTTTCTGATGCTTTCTATTTTCTCAGTGAAGAAGTTCATGAAATCATTACTACTACACTGTAACGGAATATTTTGCTCTGGTGATGTCTGTTTATTTGTTAGTCTAGCCACGGTGTTAAATAAAAACCTTGGATTATTTTGGTTATTTTCTATTAGTTTGCGGAGGTGCTCATCCCTGGCTGCTTTTAGGGCCTTTTTATAATGTGACATACTGTCTTTCCACGCGATTCTAAAGACCTCTTCCATTTACGCTCTAAATTACGGGTTTATCTCTTGAAAACATGCATAGCACTGTTGTACCATGGTGCTTTAGTTTTCTCTCTAACCTTTTTTAATCTAATTGGTGCAACAATGTCTAATGTACTAGAGAAAATGGTGATCATAGTGCTAGTCATTTCCTCTAGTTCATCTGTTACTTTGGGTTCACTGAGCAACTGAGATAGATCAGGTAAGCTATTTGAGAATCTATCTATAGTGGTTGGAAGGATTGTTCTGCCTGGTCGATAACGTGGCGCAACATGACAAATTTCAGCAGTACGTAGTATGCAAGTTACCATTTAATGGTCAGTGACATCATCACTTTGCGGTATAATATCTATATCGGTTGGATTGGTTCCATGTGATATAATTAAATCTAGCGTATGATTAAGACGATGAGTGGGACCAGTGACGTTTTGCTTGACCCTAAAGGAGTTTAATAAATCTGTAAACGCAGCCCCTTACGCATCATTTGTGTTATCTACGTGTATGTTAAAATCTCCAACTATTAATGCTTTATCGACATTGACCAATAGATCTGGGAGAAAGTCTGCAAACTCTTTTAGGAAATCAGCGTAAGGCCCTGGAGGTCTATATACAGTAGCCAAGGCTAGAGATAATAGGGATTTCTTTCTTACATCTAAGAGCGCAATATTTAGCACAAGTACTTCAAACGAATTAAACCTGTGACCTGTTTTCTGAGTAACATTAAGAATATCTCTATAGATTGTTGCAACACCGCCGCCACGACCAATCAGACGGGGCTCATGCTTATAACAGTATCCTGGTGGAGTAGACTCATTAAGACCGAAATAGTCATTTGGTTTAAGCTAGGTTTCAGTAAAGCAAAGTACATCGAAACTATTATCTGTGACCATTTCATTTACAATAACTGCCTTAGGTGTGAGCGATCTAATGTTTAGAAGACCTAGCTTTATAAATTGTTTTTGTTCACTAATATTGAGAATTTCTGGTTTAATCACAATTAGATTTTTCCTAGATCCTACAGTAGATTTAATATTTGACCTCACTAAACGAGGAATAGGCACAGTTTCTATATAATGTTCTACATTGGTACTTATATCAATTATAAGTTGATATAAATTAATTAACTTCAACAAAATTAATTTCTTAAGCATCTTGTGTAAACCACATTCTGGTTGTCTTTGAACGGAAATCACATCTCCGTTTTTAATTAGTAAACAAGCACTACATGGATTTCATACAGTTTTTTACTCACAGTAAATTCCATGGTGTTCATATCATGTTCTGGGAGTCACAAATTTTATACTATGGTGGCTCCCAGCATGCATTGCTGCACAAAGTATGTCACCATTGTTGAGATTCATATGCTGATTCTTGATGCATCTTAAAAAAAACAATTCCTTACAATGTATTTAATTCATAATCTAAATTCATAATGTTGGATCTCTGGCAAGAAATCATTGTTGGTAAAAATCTACTAGTAAGTGATGACATTAGTTAATAATTTTTAATTATGATGATGAAAAATATGTCACCTGATCATCATTGTTTACAGCTTTTTTTGCAACAAATTATGCTTCGGTAAACACTTATAAAAAACACAAATTGCCCAACTAAAGCAAACACTGATCACTGTGGTGATTAGGTGTGTTTCCTATGATGGTCCTCTAGATGGCAGTAATACCTAATAGAGTTGACAAATACCTAAAGGGACAAAAAAGAAGTGACAGAGAGCTAAGCTCATGTTAGAATTGTGTGTTCTGAGAATGAAGAGGCTACACGCCAGTTCAAACTATTTATTTGTTCAGAGTGTTTGATCAATAAACACTACAATCACCATAATGGTGACAAACATTTTCAATAAAACATCAACATCTAAACCTCTGTTGATTCTCAACTCAAGAACTGAAGACGAACAACAGAAATAAAGTTAGTCTGGTTTGTAATAAGAGAGATTTAATGTGTTTTCAGTTGATTTCATCTAAAGCTGTGGTTGAAGTCATTTGTAGTTCTTGTGTTTCTCTTTCCTTCAATGATTCTGCTGGTTATCATCAGGTGTCTTCAAAAATCAAACAATCATCACTCAATTAATCACTGAATATCTAATTAACTCTAACACTGCTTCAGTGTTACTTTAAAACCCTGCTGGTGGTTCCCATATAAACACCGGAAAATTGACTGTGCTGTTGCAATTTTAAGACTCCATCACTTTGCCAACAATGTTTATTCAGCACATTTCAGTTCGGATTGTTTGTGAACCGACAAAAGAAACTAAAAGATGACTGCAAACCTGGAGTAACCAATTATTATTTTTTTTTCATCTGCTGGTGACTGTGATATTTATGGACTAAAATGTCGATCGGAGACACCCCAGATATAGATATTAAGTGTCGACTGTAGACGCTTGGGTGTCGATTAGAGACGCCCCAGATATAGATATTAAGTGTCGACTGTAGACGCTTGAGTGTTGATTGGAGAAGACCCAGATATAGATATTAAGTGTCGACTGTAGACGCTTGGGTGTCGATTGGAGAAGACTCAGATATAGATATTGTTGACTGTAGACGCTTGGGTGTCGATTGGAGAAGACCCAGATATAGATATTAAGTGTCGACTGTAGACGCTTGGGTGTCGATTGGAGAAGACCCAGATATAGATATTAAGTGTCGACTGTAGACGCTTGGGTGTCGGGAGAAGACCCAGATATAGATATTAAGTGTCGACTGTAGATGCTTGGGTGTCGGGAGAAGACCCAGATATAGATATTAAGTGTCGACTGTAGACGCTTGGGTGTCGGGAGAAGACCCAGATATAGATATTAAGTGTCGACTGTAGACGCTTGGGTGTCGGGAGAAGACCCAGATATAGATATTAAGTGTCGACTGTAGACGCTTGGGTGTCGATTGGAGAAGACCCAGATATAGATATTAAGTGTCGACTGTAAACGCTTGGGTGTCGATTGGAGAAGACCCAGATATAGATATTAAGTGTTGACTGTAGACGCTTGGGTGTCGATTGGAGAAGACCCAGATATAGATATTAAGTGTCGACTGTAGACGCTTGGGTGTCGATTGGAGACGCCCCAGATATAGATATTAAGTGTCGACTGTAGACGCTTGGGTGTTGATTGGAGAAGACCCAGATATAGATATTAAGTGTCGACTGTAGACGCTTGGGTGTCGGGAGAAGACCCAGATATAGATATTAAGTGTCGACTGTAGACGCTTGGGTGTTGATTGGAGAAGACCCAGATATAGATATTAAGTGTTGACTGTAGACGCTTGGGTGTCGACTGGAGAAGACCCAGATATAGATATTAAGTGTCGACTGTAGACGCTTGGGTGTCGATTGGAGACGCCCCAGATATAGATATTAAGTGTCGACTGTAGACGCTTGGGTGTCGGGAGAAGACCCAAATATAGATATTAAGTGTCGACTGTAGACACTTGGGTGTTGATTGGAGAAGACCCAGATATAGATATTAAGTGTCGACTGTAGACGCTTGGGTGTCGATTGGAGACGCCCCAGATATAGATATTAAGTGTCGACTGTAGACGCTTGGGTGTCGATTGGAGAAGACCCAGATATAGATATTGTTGACTGTAGACGCTTGGGTGTTGATTGGAGAAGACCCAGATATAGATATTGTTGACTGTAGACGCTTGGGTGTTGATTGGAGAAGACCCAGATATAGATATTAAGTGTCGACTGTAGACGCTTGGGTGTCGGGAGAAGACCCAGATATAGATATTAAGTGTCGACTGTAGACGCTTGGGTGTCGATTGGAGAAGACCCAGATATAGATATTGTTGACTGTAGACGCTTGGGTGTTGATTGGAGAAGACCCAGATATAGATATTAAGTGTTGATTGTAGACGCTTGGGTGTCGGGAGAAGACCCAGATATAGATATTAAGTGTCGACTGTAGACGCTTGGGTGTCGATTGGAGAAGACCCAGATATAGATATTAAAGCTGCAGTCGGCAACCCTGGAAGATTGAGTGGACTTAGCCAAAATTTTGAATGTTTACAACTCTCATGCCCCTCCCCCACTATCAACTAATACCCTCCCATCGAGTTCGTACTAGTCATTGCGTGTGTACCAGATTTTCTGTGAACGCGCCCGTCTCATCAGCATCGATCAACACCATGGAGTACTCATAAAGTAAATGGTTGATAAAGCACAATTACCTGTCGAGAAGAAATGTTGCAAGCTCTGACCTCCTAGCTCTTGAGGTTAACCGAGGAATTGGAATCTTTTTCTGCCAATGCCATCACTCTTCGTTACTGCGCGAACTTCAGGCGTGTGCATGTGATTGTAACGTGCGCGAGGGGGGAGTGGGATCTGTGGCGTGTGCACGACCTGTGATTGACAGTCAGATCTCACACCCCCCTGCGCTGATTGGACCCGATGATCCGGGAGTGGTGGATTTTTGCAAGACAAATAACACGCTCCAGGTGGAGTTAGAAGCTCTGGTTTTTTTCTAAAACCACCTTATTTATGTTGTTCTGTCAGATTATAGTGTCGATTTCACTGAATATGATCAAAAAAATTTTGCCGACGGCAGCTTTAAGTGTCGACTGTAGACGCTTGGGTGTCGATTGGAGAAGACCCAGATATAGATATTAAGTGTCGACTGTAGACGCTTGGGTGTCGATTGGAGAAGACCCAGATATAGATATTAAGTGTCGACTGTAGACGCTTGGGTGTCGATTGGAGAAGACCCAGATATAGATATTAAGTGTCGACTGTAGACGCTTGGGTGTCGATTGGAGAAGACCCAGATATAGATATTAAGTGTCGACTGTAGACACTTGGGTGTCGATTGGAGAAAACCCAGATATAGATATTAAGTGTCGACTGTAGACGCTTGGGTGTCGGGAGAAGACCCAGATATAGATATTAAGTGTCGACTGTAGATGCTTGGGTGTCGATTGGAGAAGACCCAGATATAGATATTAAGTGTCGACTGTAGACGCTTGGGTGTCGGGAGAAGACCCAGATATAGATATTAAGTGTCGACTGTAGACGCTTGGGTGTCGATTGGAGAAGACCCAGATATAGATATTAAGTGTCGACTGTAGACGCTTGAGTGTCGATTGGAGAAGACCCAGATATAGATATTAAGTGTCGACTATAGACGCTTGGGTGTCGATTGGAGAAGACTCAGATATAGATATTGTTGACTGTAGACGCTTGGGTGTCGATTGGAGAAGACCCAGATATAGATATTAAGTGTCGACTGTAGACGCTTGGGTGTCGATTGGAGAAGACCCAGATATAGATATTAAGTGTCGACTGTAGACGCTTGAGTGTCGATTGGAGAAGACCCAGATATAGATATTGTTGACTGTAGACGCTTGGGTGTTGATTAGAGAAGCTCCAGATAATTGGGAGTCAGGTAAGCAAGAAGAAAAATCTACCACATGTTCCTCTGATTATTTTAATGGTTTTACCAAAACCCAGTAAACAGTTGAATTTATTTTTGTGCCAATAACCCTAAACAATTTTTATTTCTTTAAAATGAAGTAAAAGCAGAACCAGACTTGAAGCCAGCAGCTTTATTTGGATATAGGCTGTTGTATGTTTTTGTTTAGTTTTTCCTTATGGAGCTGATTCAGGATCATATTTTTCAGTAATTATTATTCATCATGCAGAGTTTTCAAAGCAGTTCTGCACATGTTGAGGCAGGGGTGTTTTTTATCTTAGTCAATCAGCAATGTCTGTTTACATTGAAGTCTTAAAGGAGATCAGTCAATTACAGCAAGCATGTAATTCAGATGAAGGTGGAAATTATTATTTATTACTAATAAGCCCCTTTCACACAGAGATTCCGGAAAATACACGGATAAAGTGACCTGGGATTTGACCCGGGTTCATTTGATTTTGGTTCATTCACACTGCCAGTGATTTGCCGGAATCAGAGAGTGCGTTCACACACAACCCGTAAAAATCCTGTAAAGACACGTGACATCGACGTGACATGTAATGTCTCAGCAGCGTCTTCAGTTTGCTTATGACCTGCGATTTCTCTCTCGAGAAACCACGCTTGTGCATTTTTTTCTCTGATTCGATCATAAACTTGCGGCTTCAGCGTCATCACTACGACACGGCATTATTACGGCTTTTGTTCAAACAGCGCGCGTTCCGGAACTTAACACGGCAATGTTACTAGGTCCCCAACCCGGCATCAATCCCGGGTCATGTTTGCGTTCACACAGAAGGCGTTCTGGCAATTTGCCGGGTTCAAAGCGCTGTGTGAAAGGGGCTATACAAGACAAACCTTACTAAAGTTGACCTCAGGGAAAGTAAAGGGAAAGAGTCATTAATCTCAGATAACCAGTGTATCTTGTCAAGACACCCCACCGATAACAATTAATTTTATGATTGAATATTTATTGATTGTGTCGCTATATGTACCATTAAGATACTACCGGTAACTATATATTTCTATATATCATTGCTTATTCCACCACACAAATGACTGATTATAAGGTGACAATCCGTTATACATGTGAAGATTGTAGGCTGTATCTTGAAGATTTTTGTATTGTATTGTATCTTCTGTTGTAAAGACGAAGATTGACATTTCGTAAATTAAACAAAATAAGAACACAATGTTGTAAAAAAGATGTGTTTTGACTACTTTTTGTTTAATTCTATCTCTAGGTAATGAAGATATAGCCTATTAACAAAAAAAAAAAATCTTATATAATATATTATATAAAAAAAAACGTATAGGCCTATATAAAATATATATATTTTAAAAAGGGCCTCATTGATTAATTTTGCCTGATTGGGGGCTGGTACTATTTGCTTAAGCTTTTTGAATGTAGAAGTGTGATAAAGGCGAGATAGGCTGTCAATTTTATGTGGATAAAGACATATTTTGTACATGACTACACATGTCCTTATAAGGGCAAACAAATATGTTGTTTTAATGACATAGCATCTCGTTATTAGAGAAAAAGATGTCGTTTTAATGACATAAGATTTCGTAATCACGAGAAAAGATGTCGTTAAAACGACATAAGATCTTGTTATTACGACATAATTGAGGGGAAAAATAATATGTATGTGGCAGCAATGCGTCACCGTACAAAAGAGACTCAAAATACTCTGTCGATTTTTATCTTACATACAAGTGTTTATACATCATTCGATCCTGTTAAGTGTCTATTATTTTTGTGTATACTCACAATAAAAATATAAGTGTTGTGCTTTTTGCCAAATAAAGAAAAATAAACATGATGCGAGTTCTGCCTTCTCTCTGTCAGTGAAGTCCATTCTGAAACGAGTCCGAAAATGAACTGTAACTCAGCGAATACTCAAACAGGCATACAGACACACAGGCATGAAGCTTGAATTGTCAAGGCATCAAGCTTGAAGCTTGATATGGCCGGCAGCCATATCACCCTGTAGCCCAAGACTGGTTGCCCACTGAAGCTAAGCAGGGCTGAGCCTGGTTAGTACCTGGATGGGAGACCTCCTAGGAAAACCAGGTTGCTGCTGGAAGAGGTGTTAGTGAGGCCAGCAGGGGGTGCTCACCCTGTGGTCTGTGTGGGTCCTAACGCCCCAGTGTAGTGACGGGGACACTATACTGCCTGTGGTCATTAAAAAATCCCATGTTTCGATGTCCTTCGAAAAAGAGTAGGGGTGTAACCCCGGCATCCTGGCCAAATTTGCCCCTTGGCCTCTGTCAATCATGGCCTCCTAATCATCCCCATATACTGATTGGCTTCATCACTGTCTCCTCTCCACTAGTATGCTGGTGTGTGGTGGGCGTTCTGGCGCAATATGGCTGCCGTCGCATCATCCAGGTGGATGCTGCACATTGGTGGTGGTTGAGGAGATCCCCCCCTTCTATGTAAAGCGCTTTGAGGTCTCAGAAAAAGCGCTATATAAAATGTAACAAATTATTATTATTATTATTATAATTGTCTTCTTTTAAATTAAGTAATTTATATAAAAAACAAATTTTCTCAGTTTATGTAATCTGTATGAAAAGAGAGAGATGTCAGCCGTTCTCATCTCAGCTCATTGTAGCTCATTAACTTTTAATGTGACCCCGCCCACGGAGAGCGCGCGCTATTCAAACGCAAATGATCTGAGGCGATCCATTCAAACGTGTCAACGCCCATATCAGCTGGATAAAACACACCACGAGTTTTATCAGACTCGTGCACTTTATGTCGTCTTGCTTCGCTGTGAGGAATAATCCTTAGGAATAATTTAGTTTCACATCGAGGAACAACGGATCCAGCTATTCAGAGGACTGTAGTAAGTTTTTTATTCTTAAGTGCTTTGTTCTAATCGCGATATGCAATAGTGTCGGTAAACTGCAAAAGGACTGTTTAAATATGAATCACGTGTCTGTGTGTTAGTGAATGAACGGCACAGATGTTTACTACGGCTGTAAACAACAGCGTACACTTGCACTTACATTAGTAAACATGTTATTTTTAGATGAACACATCTACTAGTTTTGCTTTTACCAAACTATATTGCTGTACTGAGATGAGTAAAAATCGACTGAAATATGTTGAAATAAAATGTCTTTGTATAAGCAACATATTAAACTGCAAATTACCATTTATATGCAAATATTTCTGCTCATATGTTAAATATATAGTATGTGATGTTTTGTTAAAAATAAAGTAGGTATATTGAATTATCAACTAAGATATTATTATAGTGTTTGTTCCAATATTCAAACTAATGAATCCTTAACTTTGAAATACGTATGATAAAATCGATGTATACTTTTTAAAAAGAAAGATTACACTTGAAATGTTGTTAAAATTGTAATTGTTGTTGATTTATATGTGAAAACTGTTTAATAAAATAGCAAAACATATATTTACAAGGTAGATGTACCTTGTTTTTTATTAGTTTTTTATTAGTGTCACATTTGGAGAGAGGATATATTCCAAAACATTCTGAAAATACAGTATGATAATTAACTGCATAGTTACTAGAAATGTTTACCATGGATATTATGCAATTTGCATGCATACAAAATAAGTCCTCACATTCTTTACTTGTGGTACTCTCTCAGTGATACACCTGAATGAAAGGCTCATTATGCGGCTCATTATGCGGGTCATTGTCTTCTCAGGTGTGAATCACGCCCACTCGCTTATATTGCCTTTCCAAAAAAAAAGTGTCTAACAAAGTTTAAATCAATGTGAATTGTTTTATGTGAATGATTAGGCAGGATGTTTTTCAGATAATTTTGAAGAAAAAACTCTAAGCGACAACACCCATTATTCAAAAGTCTTGTGGACACATACAGTGGGTACGGAAAGTATTCAGACCCCCGTACATTTTTCACTCTTTGTTATATTGCAGCCATTTGCTAAAATCATTTAAGTTTTTTTTTCCTCATTATTGTACACACAGCACCCCATATTGACAGAAAAACACAGAATTGTTGACATTTTTGCACATTTATTAAAAAAGAAAAACTGAAATATCACATGGTCCTAAGTATTCAGACCCTTTGCTGTGACGCTCATATATTTAACTCAGGTGCTGTCCATTTCTTCTGATCCTCCTTGAGATGGTTCTACACCTTCATTTGAGTCCAGCTGTGTTTAATTATACTGATTGGACTTGATTAGGAAAGCCACACACCTGTCTATATAAGACCTTACAGCTCACAGTGCATGTCAGAGCAAATGAGAATCATGAGGTCAAAGGAACTGCCTGAAGAGCTCAGAGACAGAATTGTGGCAAGGCACAGATCTGGCCAAGGTTACAAAAAAATTTCCTAAGAGCACAATGGCCTCCATAATCCTTAAATGGAAGATGTTTGGGACGACCAGAACCCTTCCTAGAGCTGGCCGTCCGGCCAAACTGAGCTATCGGGTGTAACGAATGGGCTAGAATCATGATTCTGTCTCTCCCTGCACACAATGCACATTCCTTCTTGCTTTTACACCCTGAAACTCAGATATGTAAGACTCGACAATCTAAATTACCGTCATGGCTCCAACATGGCTGGGATTAGATTGTTTTCTGACACCATTTACGACTCTGCGATCCTCTCCAGAGACAATCATATACTCCTTTCTCCTAGCTTTGCAAGCTTCAAGAGAAGTCCAAACCCCCTCTCTCTCAGCCAGAGAGATAACGAAACTTTCTACGTGACATTCCAGACACACACAAACACAGACACACACACATATACACACACACCCAAACGTTTCTTTAAACTCATCATATTAAGATATTATCAAATGTATATGATATTTTTCTGTGTTTGATATGCTCATGTCATATTGGGGTATCTACAATTTTATTGTGTGATTAATCAAACTTTAAATGCTTCGAATATGCATATCTTATGTAGTTTGTATTCCTATAATCTTGCATATGACATGTTTGATATCATTTTAAATCTTGAGACCTAACGGAGTTGAATCTCGATAATAGATTGCAATGATATGATTATTACTATATGAATCATCTTTCTAGAGTATAAGGCTCAAATTCTGAGACCACCATAACTCATTCGAGTAGGTGTCTCTCAAGAGACAAAGGAACTTTTCCCGCTTCAGATTCTCGGACGGTCATTGGTTGTTCGCGTGAACCCAGTCTTTCCATAAGAAGACCGACCCAAAGAATTTCTCGGAGCACTTCGTCAGTGAGAGGTCCCCGGTTCCATAACTCCTTAGGGAGTTTTCTCCGTTTTTCTGTTCTTTTCTTTTCTTTTCTTTAAATCTTTGTCTTTATTTTCATCTTCGGACCTTGTCCTACGTTCAATGAAGTGAACGTAGCCGGCAACTTAACTTTGAGTAGACTTTTTGAACTTCCCGCGAACTCCGTTTGCTCCAGAAGTACGAGAAGAACGCCCAGCTCTTAAAGGAACACACGCACGCTGCCTTCGCAGTCACACAAAGACTTTAATGCAAGTATCAAACCTTCATTTTAAACCTAAGGCTGTGTCTGCTTTTGAGCATTGTAATCTTGGTGTCTCTCAAGAGTTAACTGTGAAAATTGTCATCCTGACATTTTGCTTTCACTTTCTCTCGCTCATCCTCACTCTCTCATTCTCTCTCACTCTCTTACCCTTTCTTACTCTCTCTCTCTCTCTCTCTCTCTCTCTCTCTCGTATTCGTTCGTCTGGTATTGTTTTACTGTTTGTATTACTATATTATACTATATACTATACTATATTTATTCTGTGTGAATCATAGATATGTATTCCTTAGTTTGTTTTTCTTAAACCCAATAATCTTCTTGAATTGAATCTGCTTTATTGTTCACCAACTCGAAGTCCCTGAAAATGTATGATTCAGCTACAAAGCTTTTATTATTTACTACGTTGAGTAGTTTAATTTTATAAACACAGGAAATTTTGTGTTTTTTCCTGCAATTTTGAATCCACTTCCCTTCCCTTATGTTAGATGTCAGACATTTGATTTTTTTCCCTGCCTTGATATACAGAAAATGGGCCCAAATATCAGGTCTTGGCATATTTCAAGCACGGTCATCTTTAATTTGCTATGACAGCAACAGCACTAGGGCAAAAGAGAAGACCTGATATTTGGGCCCCCCATTTTCTGTAAATCGAAGCGGAAAAAAAGGGAAGGGAAGTGGATTTGCGCAAGTAATTTTTTTCAAGTTCAGAACGCATTTCTCGATATGGCTTTGAGAATACTATACCGCGCTCTGAACTTGAAAAAACAAAACAAAAAAACTTCCGCTCATGCCATAGATGAACAGCGGATTGTAACAAATATACATGTTGACGAAAAATAAAGAGATTTATGTTTAGTTTTTTTTTAGTTTTTTTTTACTACATTATAGTCTCATATTTTTTCATCAACCATATTGCATGTTGATTTAGTCACAGTTATCGTTTAATGACCTTGGTGCCATCTCGTCTTCGTCTCGTCTTAGTCGTAGAAAAAAAGGTAGCCAACGAATATTTTTCGCCATATTTTCGTTAACGAAATGAACACTAGTTAATTCTACAACCTGCCTTCTGCCATTTATTACATGATTATTGTAAGATATAAATAGTTAATTGTAGCAGTGTTGAACATTAAATACAACACTTTCCTGTGGTATTTACACAGGAGGGTACATTCAAAACATCACTTGCCAAAGCTTAGCTGTAATTTTGTTGTTTTATTTGGCATATTAATCTGGTGTAACAATAACTCAGGATTAATTGTACCCAAAAGCAGTGAATATCTCAGATAAAACAGATAATAAATAAACGGATGATTAAATCCAATATTTTACAAAACATTCACAATCTTGCACAACTCTCAAACTTCACTTACCCAAAACAAATACAACATCCCTTAACAAAGGATGAGGAAATCATGACGGTATAAATGCACAGTAACTATAAAGACATAAAGTGTGGAAATAGTGAGAGACTTCTGCTACCCTTTTGCATTTGCCCAGTAAACCTCTTAAAGGAGTGAATAATGTGTCACACATACATGTTTAGTTAGTTAGGTGGTAATGTTTTTTTTTTTTTTGAAACACAAGTCTGTTCAGTGGCGTTACTCTTCTGGTACTTCTTTTGGAAGACATTCCCACTGGACTGGGCTCTCCATGAAAGTTTAGCATATTGTGCCAAACCCTTCTCCTTCAGTATCTGCTCCATCTGAAGAACAGAACGAGACTTTGAAATGGTATTAGCCTATTATTGGCTTTCTCCATTGCATTTGCAATAGTATGTAATCCCTATTCTTGTTCATTCTCTTGCAAATTAGAAACAGTTCCAGGTTTATCTATAGAGTTTATCTATGTTTGTGTGTGTGTGTGTGTGTGTGTGTGTGTGTGTGTGTGTGTGTGTGTGTGTGTGTGTGTGTGTGTGAGACTCACCTTCTCTAAAATCTCTTTCATCACTGCAGGATCATTTACATTTTGACCTGATTTCACCTCTGCTCTCACTATCTGTCTCTTCCTCTGTGGGACACACACACACACACACACACACACACACACTGATGAAGCATTCAGAGTCATAAAGAATCATGTACGGTCAATTTTTCAGTAGTAGAGGAAAACGACTTGCACACTGCATGTTCTCACTTAATTGCTCCCAAATGTAAGATCATGTATCTACTAATGTCATAATAGCAGAACCCATTGGTTCTAAAATACTTACAGTATAAATAATGTATTCATTCTCCTGGTTGTTACCCCTTTATTCCCCAAACGTTACATACTGTTTCTTTATACTTACATGTAAGTACTTTATAGGTATACTATAATTACCGAAAGTTACGCTGTACATTTGTCTTAATCACACAGTACTTTCCGGGCTGTAATCTAAAGCTTTACCAAATGTCTTGCTCTATTAGTCTTATCTGTTAGATATGTACTGTATATGATTTACAAAAACCCTGAGCTCATGTCTAAGATTTTGCTCAATCAAACTGTGTTCACATTAGGGATGACCATTAAAACACAAACTAAGTAAAAAAAATATATATATATTTAAATAGACACTATTTAAAACATTATAATAAAATTTGACCAGCAGGTCAGAAAAAAAAATCAAATAATACAAAAAGCAAAAGAATGAATAAACATTGAATAAAAACTCACCAATGTAACATGCAAAAGGCACATAGCCATCACAGTCGCGGTCATACCAGTAGCCATCATAAACATTAACACACAACTGAGCATTTGGTTGTCCGGATTTCCATTTTCTGAACGAGGAGCTTCTCTGATCTGACCAGACAAAGACACCATCACCTTTAGTCCGATGTAGTCCAATCCAAACATTTCCCATTCCAGCAGTTTTCAGCAGCTCATTGTGATCCGCCTGGTCACGAATGGTGATGAGATCAGTGTAATGCTGTCTACAGTACTTCTGTGCATCCGTCCAGTTCACAGACACTGGCACATAGACATACTCATGAAGCTGTGAGAATGTCATGTGCAACAGAGCTGAAAAAAATAAATAATAATGCTGGAGAACACATGTATATTGTAAGTGGTTTAACATCACATATGTAATTTTGCTGTAAAACATTGTCAAATGTATGGCTTTTAATAAGTAAAAACTATGAAGCACCATAACATTTACATTGCAAAACCACAAACCGACAATTTCAGAAGTGTCTGTGTGACACTTCACATATGATCATATTTTATTTAAATAATATTGTTTATTATTTTTGTTATCCGCAATGTACATAAGGTATTTTGTGTTACACTTTAACTTATTTAGTTTTAATATTAACTGCATTACTTTAGTGTCATGTGTTTTGTCAACGCGATCTCATGAAAATGCGTATCTATGGCACGAATTATAGTTTTTACTATTATATGATGCTCACCGGCTATACATGAGCATTGGCCATGTTTTATGTTCAGGCCACTTATAAGGCACTTATAATCCAAAGACATGCATCATAGGTGAATTGGAGACACTATTAGTAGATTGCTATGTTAGCATTGTATCACTTAATGAAATATATGTTTATTTAAGTTAAGTTGTGAAATATGCAGATCTATATGCCACCGTAATACCTTAAAATACCCCCCTCCCTCCTCCCTCCTCCCTCCCACACACACACACACACACACACACACACACACACACACAAAAGTTTGTACCACAAAAGCTTGGCAATCATCATAAATTAGGAATTAAACATCTACATAAACTAACCTGACAAAAGCAGCAAGAGTAAATCAGTCCTCATGATGAATGATTAACCTATGAGAAAATTTTTTTTATTAAAATGATCACAGACTAATCAATCGCCTGGATAATATCAATCCCCTAAATATTTAGATGAAACCCCATTGACTGATTCAATATTTCTGTCCCTGCGTCACATACTTTAAAATGTGTTTATATTGCTAAATCACAAACAGGCCAATTACAGTGATTTTTGTGATGCTGCGACAGAGACAAGGAGAAAGTGGGATCCAAATGCAGTGTAATTTATTAAATAGACTCTAGAATTTGCGGGAACATGACTCGGGACAGGACAACCAGGAACAGCACTCAACAACTCACAAAGACTGAACTCAAACACAGGGCTTATGGTGCGTTCAAGTCCTCCTGGGAATTTCGTACGTACGAGGTGGGAAGTCGTGTTGACGACGTGAGGTGCGTTCAAGTCAGTGTCGTCGGAGCAAGATGGTGGTGTACCTTCTTTTAATGAATAACACGAAAATATAGCAAGGTTTGTTAACTCTGCTTATAGAAAATGAAGAACAAAGAATGCGCATCAGGTGTGTTTTTCTTTTTATGTTTTTAATTAACTTATGAAGCCAATGTAAATTAACTGTATCATTATATAATTAGTGTATATATATATATAATTGTTATATTACAAGTAGGCTATATCATATTTTGTGCAGAGAGCTTACTTTGTTATAAATGAAAAAGCCTTACAATGTCACTGCTAAATACCTGTAAGTATTGTGATATATTTTACTATCACTTGCGTCCGTTGCATCCATTGATTCCGCCATGTTTCTCACTGACACGCCCCCAACTCGCACAGATCGGGGCTTAAAGAAAATTCCGAGCTCCCCACTGGTATTTACGACATTGTGGTGGCGTTCATGTGCATTCAACTCGTAAATACGATCTATACGAGATGACTTGAACGCACCATATAATACAAGGACAAACAAGCTAAACAAGATAACAAGGGGGCGTGGTCAATCTGAAACACCTGGGGAGACTAATCAACATAATGGGGAACAGATGAACACGGGACATGACAGAGGAACACAGACCTGAATCATTACAGATTTACACTTAAAATTTGCTGTAAAATAACAGCCAAATTCTGACAGTAAAATACTGTTTTCCATTAAAACAGTAATATGCAGTAGAAAACAATGAATTCTGGGTATTGTTTGTAATTTTCGAGCAAACAGCTTACAGGAATATACTGTGAATTAACAGTGCTCAGTCGACACTCAGAGGCTGTGTTCCAAATCACACCATATACCCTCATTATTCCCTACATAGTTCCCTACTATATAGTCCACTTGAGAGAGTGAATGAAAACAAATTTGTGAATTTAGACACTGATGAACACATGCTGTTAACAAGCAGAATTACTGAAGGTTAAAGGTGTGAGATGAAAAAACACAAATTGAAACGTATTTTAACAGTAATAACCTGTAAATTAATTTGGCAACAAACTGTAATGGTATGGCAACCCTGCTGCCAGTAGATTACTGTAAAATCAAGGGGAAAAAATTGCAATGAACTGTAAAACCTAAAAGTCAAATTTACTAAACGAAAGAAGTTAATTTCACTGAATTAGTAGTGAAAGTTAAAAGAACAAAAGTCACTACCTGATCAGGAGAGTAAATGGGAGTAAACTCAAGTGTTGTTTTATAGAAGAATTACAGTATGTTAGTGTTTAATGCAAATTGAACTGAAATTAAATAGTCAGTACACCAAACTGACAACCACAGCTGCCATTATTTACAGCACATTTTTTTTACAACCACTCTTCAAAATGACCAAATTAAAGTTTTACATCATCACAATTTAACCATCCAGCAGAACTGCCTCCATTTCCCTTTCAGAGAAACATATGCGATGTTTTCAGGATCCAAATCCAAAAAAAACTCGGTAACACTTTATATTACGACCCGCAAACAACTGTGTAAGTAAACCGAAATTACGGTGTACGTTTCTGTAATTATAGTGTACTTCCGTGTAGGTATAAGGGAACAATATGTTACGTTTTGGGTAATAAAGGGATAACAAGCAAATATACAACCTGCAAAGAACTTCGTAAGTAAACCGAAATTACGGTGTATGTTTCTGTAATTATAGTGTACCTCCGTGTAGGTATAAGGGAACAATATGTTAAGTTTTGGGTAATAAAGGGGTACAACCAGATTTACAAGCAAATTATTTATAATGTAATTATTTTAAAACTAACGCGTACCTATTCTGTTAATATATTCCAGGCAAAAATTGTACGTCTGTTGTATATAAACGTTTTTATCACATTTCTGGCAAAATATGTTCTTATGCAATGTAGTTACAGGGTAATTTTGACATCTGTGGGTTGTAAATTAAACTTTTATATATATATATATATATATATATATATATATATATATACTGTATATATATGGTTGTATGTAAGCACAGTATGATAAAAATTGAATCTGAAACAATTTTATAAACAGCTGATTTTGAAAAACATTGGCAATGCTATTGGCTTTTTTTTTTTACTAAACTACTTAACGTTAAGCCAAGTAAGTATTGCAATGACACTTAAATGTCAGGGCAAATATACTGTGTAATTAAAAGTTTTTTTTTTTTTTTTTTTTTTTTTTTATAAGAGTACCTTTCTCTGTAATTACTGTGCAAATAGTGTTGTTTCGTATTGTTACATAGTAAGTAGTGTTTGTTACCCGTTTCAACTGTGTAGTTACAGGGTAAGTGCAGTAAATATACAATAAAGGATCCCATTTAATTTCTGACTTTTATTTTACAAAAAAAATTCAAAACACTTTTTCATCTTAATAAAGCTTTTTATATATAATAAAAACTTTTATATACAACAGATGTACAATTTTTGCCTGGAATATATTAACAGAATAGGTACCATTTTTAAAATAATTACATTATAAATCATTTGCTTGTATATCTGGTTGTACCCCTTTATTACCCAAAACGTAACATATTGTTCCCTTATACCTACACGGAGGTACACTATAATTACAGAAACATACACCGTAATTTCGGTTTACTTACGAAGTTCTTTGCAGGTTGTATATCTGCTTGTTACCCCTTTATTACTCAAAACTTAACATATTTTTCCCTTGTACCTACATGGAAGTACACTATAATTACAGAAACGTACACCGTCATTTCGGTTTACTTACGCAGTTGTTTGCGGGTCGTAATATAAAGTGTTACCAAAAACTTCTTTCAATTTGAAGAACAGCTTCAAAACTTCATTATAATCACTAGAATGTTTGTCTGTTCCCTCAAATCTCAACTTTAACCTCAATAATTACAGATAGGATAAGAAGAGCTTCTTCAAAGAACAGCATCTTCTTCAACACATTGAACAAATAAACATGATGATCATTTACCTGCAGCAGTGGACAGACTGGAGGTTGATGGCGACTGATTCAGCATTCTTCAAGCACTCAAGTTATCTTTAATGCAAAACCTGTTGTATGTCACAGATGCAAAATCTTTCAGTATGGAGACACTAATTTCCATTTGAACTTTCCTACAACATAAGGCTCTTCATTCAAATGGCCATGCATTTACATGGAAAATATCCAGTGACTTCTTGTATCACGTATATCTTAAAGGGATACTTCACCGTTTTTTCATATTAAACTATGTTATTCCCTTAACTAAGACGAGTTGATACATACCTCTCTCGTCTCAGTGCGTGCACTCAATCGCTCTGGCGTGCGGCGACACTTTGCTAGAACTTAGCTTAGCCCAGTTCATTCATTAGGATCCAAACAGAGATGAAGTTAGAAGCGACCAAACACCTCCACGTTTTCCCTATTTAAATACAGTTACACGAGTAGTTACACGATCAAGTATGGTGACTCAAAATAAAACGTGGCGATTTTCTAAGCGGGTAAAAAGGATAACTATAATGTATGGCGGAATAGCACTGGGAGCACTTCGACTCGGCGCAGTAATATCATCACTCCTGAAAAATCCTCTCCCCCTCTCCCTCTCACTTCTGTCATTAGACCCAACGTGACTTTTTACTGCGCCAAGTCGAACACACACACACATATATATATATATATATATATATATATATATCTATATCAATACTCCACTCATCTCCTGTACCATGTCCTTTCTATTCATCCTGTAGAAACTATAGGAGGTCAGTAGGAGTAAGGTAAATCTGAGGTAAAGGTATACGACAACAATGTATTAAAAAAATCTAAATGATCCCTGTTCACACAGATCTGCAAAAATTACTGTATTATGCTGCCAGGCCAGTGGTTGGCGATGCCACTTTGTCAAGAAACACCCGCGAACATGTCATGCATTTTGTTACCATTTTTAACAAATTACCTTTTTTTGTTGTTTACAAAGAGATATTAAAGCCATCCTTTTAAAAACCCGTTTTCAAAAGCTTGTATTTTCAGGCCCCAGAAACGCTGTTGTCGTGTAAATGAACGGCCAGAATGCACACAAAGGTTTCTGTTTTCAGTTGAAAACGGTGTCGTGTAAACAGACCCTGAGAGGACAGAACTAATCAACAACTAGAAAACTTACCATGAAACTCAGGCATGATCAAAACAGAGAAACAGACCAAAAACTAACTCAAAACATGACAGATACAGTCCCTGAAAACAAGTCTTAATATCTTACACAATTTTTATGTACATTTCCTTTTAAGTAAATGTATCTTGTTTTTTTTAAAGGATATTTTAAATTTGTTTAATCTGCAAAATAATATAAAACTCCACAAAAAAACAAAACCCCCAAAAAAACACCTGGATTCTCACTAACGCCTCTGGCTTCTCTGCTGTATAAATTGGTCAACTAGGATGTTTTCCGTCACTAATGTGTGTGATTGCATTTATTCATGCATGCGTTCGTTTATTCATTAGATCACTTGCTAACACTTTTAAACCACATAGTAGACCCACACTGATGAATAAAACATACAAAAATCATAAAAACAGTAACATAATCCTAAAAGTTAAAAAGCTGGAGAACACAAATAACAGGACCACTTCTCGCGTACCTACGAGAACATAGTAGATTATTTGCTCTAAGTGAATGGTTAATGTCATGGTGTAAGGAACAGAAAGTCCTCTTTGTAAATAATTGGAATCTTTTTTGGGAGTGACTTGCTGATGGTCTGTATCCCAGCAGAATCGGTGCAGATCTTCTGTCGGACCATATCTCCATGATATTCTATACATCTCCAGCACCAAATCTCAAATCACAGAATTTGTTCTACCCACTTTAAATGATAGAAATTTTGATGATGTGTAGATGCGCTAGAGAATAGGGTTAGACTCGGCCGCTGTCGATGTGTAGACATGCTAAAGTATAGGACTAGCATCCAGCAGACATCGACTGTAGACGCGCTAGGGTATAGGGTTAGACTCGGCCGCTGTCGATGTGTAGACATGCTAAAGTATAGGACTAGCATCCAGCCGACATCTGTGTAGATGCGCTAGAGTATTGGATTAGCACCCAGTCGATGTGTAGACGCGCTAGAGTATAGGACTAGCATCCAGCAGACGTCGACTGTAGACGCGCTAGGGTATAGGATTAGAACCCAGCCATCGTCGACTGTAGACACGCTACAGTATAAATATTATAGGACGTAGTTAGGTTTAGGGAAAAATCTACCGCAGGTTTTATTTAGCGATTTTCTAAGCCTATATGGCTAGGAACTACTCTCATTCCAGCGTAATAATCAAGGAACTGTGCGGCCGTACCATGGGTGCAGCAGGCGTAATGATATGACGCAGCGCCTGAAAATAGTCCCCAGCTCGGTAACTTCTTCCAACGTGACCGGGACTAAGTTTGTCTAACCTATTAGACCTATTTTCAGGCGCTGCGTCATATCATTACGCCTGCTGCACTCATGGTACAGCCGCACAGTTCCTTGATTATTACGCTGGAATGAGAGTAGTTCCTAGCCATATAGGCTTAGAAAATCGCAACTTTTCATTTTCCGTCGATCTTAGTACACGGTTTAACTACAGAAGAGTCAAGTTTTAAATAGGAAAAATATTGAAACTCTTTGGTCATTTTGAAAGAAATGCTACTGGACTCATCAGAATCAATGATCTGTGCTAAGCTATGCTAAAAGTGGTACCGTAGTTCGGCTGAATGGATTCTAAAACGGTAAAACTCAACTGTTTAACTCTGGGGGATATGTAAAATGAGCTTATTTCCGAAAAAAGTGGAGTATCCCTTTAAACTTTTAAGTTTTCTCAACCTTTTTTTTTTTTACAGTGTATTAACTAACATTAACTAACAGTGATCAATACAGTTGTTGCTATATTAGTTCATCTTTGTTAATGTTAGTTCACAGTAAATTAACTAATGTTAACTAATACAACTTTTGATTTGAATAATGTATTAGTAAATGTTGAAATTAATATAAACTAATATTACTAAATGCTGTAGAAGTATTGTTCATTCTTAGTTCATGTTACCTAAGGTAGTTAACTAATGTTAAGAAAGTGTTACTGAGAAGATAAATGCAAATAGTGTTTGCTTGAAGACAGGCGAGTGTGACAGAAGGGAGGAGAGACACGGTTGGTCATGTGATGCACATTTAAACATCGTCCTCCATAAAACGAGTATCACTCTCACTCTCCATCCTAAAAGAAAGACAGACGCCTTTAATCAACCATGAAGAAGCTCTTCAAGTGCCTGTGGATCTTACTGGGTAAAGTACAACATGCCATTTTACTAGATTCACACTAATATTATCTGCGGTTTCTACAATCTCCCTGTGTTCAGAATGTTGCTCTGTTTGTAGTTTAGTTTACACTCATCTCTCTACTGTGGGTTTATAGCATAAAGTTGTGAAATTTCTTGCCAAAAAAAATCTAAATATTCTAGATTAGTTGTTGTTTCATACATTCATGCTTGCCTATAATTAAGGCATATATTAACCAGTAATGAAGTATTATAACAATTAAAAAAAAAAGTTTTCTATGTGAAAATATAGTAAAGTGTAATTTACTCCTGTGATCAAAGCTGAATTTTCAGCATCATTACTCCAGTCTTCAGTGTCACATGATCCTTCAGGAATCATTCTAATATGATGATTTGATGATCAAGAAACATTTATGATTATTAAAGTTGAAAACAGTTGTGCTGCTTCAGATTTTTGTGGAAACCGTGATGCATTTTATTTTTCAGGATTCTTTGATGAACAAAGTTTAAAAGAACAGCATTTATTTGACAGAATCTTTTGTAAAATTTTAAATGTCTTTACTGTCACTTTTGATCAATTTAATACATTAGTGATGCATTAAATAATTAATTTCTTTAAATAAAGTTTAAACGGTAGTATAGATTATGGCTTTGCTTGTGTATCTTTGGGATAGTTTTTTTTTTTTTTTTTTTTTGTTTATTTAACCAATCAAATTTTATGTTAAATAGATGCTCATTTGTGTATGTAAATGGTCTGACAGTCTTTATGTCTGTGTTTGTCAAGAATCTCTGGAAGTGATTCCTCATCCCACTTTAGATTACAATATTCTGCTGTTTGCATATTATTATTATTATTATTATTATTATTGTGTCAGTAGTTTCCTCCAACATGGTCATTATACAGATCAATGTTTTATGTTTCCATTATCATTCAGACTATATTGTGTTAGTGACAATATCAAAGTAAATTAAATACAAATCGGAATGTGATTCAACAAATCCTGGTTCTCTGATACTCACTTGAATCTCGATTCCACAGGGTTTGTATTGATTGAGGAAAGAGCAAATGGTCAAGAAGGTAAGAACCATTCTTTTTTTTTTTTTTACCTTTTTTTTTTTTTTTTTTTGACAAAAATGTGCCTTTGTCTTTGAATTTTTTTCCAGAGAATGCAGCACTTTGGGGCAAAGCTACTCAGTCATCAACTTACTTTGAAGAAGTCGCTGCACGTGCTATTGATTCGCGTTGGAACAGTTGGACTCACACTGACACAGAGACCGACCCGTGGTGGAGAGTGGATCTACTGAACGTATACAGAGTGAACAGAGTGACCATCACTAACAGAATCAATTCTGCTACGAGGATAAACGGGGCAGTGATTCGCATCGGGAACTACCTTGACATTTACAGCAACACCATGTGAGTCTTTCTTTGACTGTTTTGATTAATGTGGCTGAAGATGGCCAGAAACTGATAACAGATTATCTCTCTGTCTGTAGATGTGCTGTAATTTCTAGTCTTGCTAGCGGTGCCACGGCCACTTACTCATGCGGCGGGATGGTGGGACGTTATATGGTTGTTCATATTCCTGGAGATCAGAAGATTCTTAGTCTTGCTGAAGTTGGAGTCTACGGGTATTTGGCAGGTAATTCATTGTTGTGTAGCACTTTTTAAAATTGAAAGTAATAAATCATTTTTATTCCACAGCTCTCTGAAATGCTTGAACCTGATTGGTCAGTTAAAGGTAACTCTAGCGAGCTCTAGTCACTTCTTCGCTGATTTTCCCTTTTGTTGTCGCATGTTTTCCCCACGAGCTCCCCCTACAGCTGTGGGGGGGCGTATATTTCACAACACAGTCGTAAAAAACTCACTTGCGGCGGCCTCCTCCCCCTCTCTACCGCTGCTCGTGTGCGTTTGTTTTGATCGGAGCAAGCCAACTGTATCGCGTGGAGCTATGTCTGCCGAGGTGGGTAATCTGGTAATACATCATACATGCGTGTGTGTTTATGTCGAATTGCCGTAAAGCAATTCGTGTTTCGCGCTCGTTCTCATTCTAGTTCTCGCTTCTCACGAGACTTCCAATTTCTATCTTGTAGAAAGTCCCCAAGTTGCAAGGTTGGTTTTCCGCCTGGGAATGCTGGGGGGAGCGGGGAAAGTCACCAGTATCACCAGAACAGGTTGTTTAACCATCCAAATGATTTCTAGACAGTTTTATTAAGTTAAAAAAGTTACCAAGTTCTCCTTTAAGACATGACCATTGTCAGTAGCAGCATTGTATAATGATCGCTCATCCGGCGATACTTTCATGTCTTTGTTTTTAAATGAAATGGGAGGACTTGAGTAGGCCTACGGTAATATTGTCATAGTGTTATTTTTGTTGCCAGAATGATTGTTTTGGACACGTTAATAAACCGGAAGACTTTTAAATGTCCGTCCTCTTTGGACTCGTCTTGGCTCAAAGCCAGTGGCGGCTCGTCAGGGGAGGCAAGCCTAGCCAAAGTTTTGAGGTGAAAATGGGAGAAGGAAATTTTATTGTTAATACAATTCTCAGATATTCATTTTATGTCTCAGAATGTGTATTTCTTAATTGTAATTTCACCACTGTAAGTGTAACCACCTCAAGCCTCTTCCCTGAATGTGCTGAAGCTGCGAAACGCGAATCTGAAGGGATAGAGAAAGGGAGGGGGAGGCAAATCCATAGCCGGATTCGAATACTTGTGCCTTCGTTAGTAAAAGAATTAGCTAATCACCATCGAGTATTTCACTTTCAGCGATTGTGAGTGTTTAGAAAAGTAACATGGCAGATACGTACAGTAAATTACATGATATTAGTTTGAACTGCTTCCGCTGTTGTAACTATGGAGAGTAGAGATATTGAATATTTGATCGCAAACAAATTTACTAAGCTACCATTCAAACAACCGATACAAATTAAAAATGTTAAAAATGAATTAAGAGCCCATGCCTAAGTTGGATATAGGCTATAGAACAGTCAGCTTCACTAAACGGCCGAACTTGCTCTTTTAACACGGACATTTAAAAGGACGGAAAGATGGATTTTTTGCTTCAAGTGATAGGCTAGGCTAAACTTACAGTGAGGAAAATAAGTATTTGAACACCCTGCTATTTTGCAAGTTCTCCCACTTGGAAATCATGGAGGGGTCTGAAATTGTCATCGTAGGTGCATGTCCACTGTGAGAGACATAATCTAAAAAAAAAAATCCAGAAATCACAATATATGATTTTTTAACTATTTATTTGTATGATACAGCTGCAAATAAGTATTTGAACACCTGTCTATCAGCTAGAATTCTGACCCTCACAGACCTGTTAGTCTGCCTTTAAAATGTCCACCTCCACTCCATTTATTATCCTAAATTAGATGCACCTGTTTGAGGTCGTTAGCTGCATAAAGACACCTGTCCACCCCATACAATCAGTAAGAATCCAACTACTAACATGGCCAAGACCAAAGAGCTGTCCAAAGACACTAGAGACAAAATTGTACACCTCCACAAGGCTGGAAAGGGCTACGGGGAAATTGCCAAGCAGCTTGGTGAAAAAAGGTCCACTGTTGGAGCAATCATTAGAAAATGGAAGAAGCTAAACATGACTGTCAATCTCCCTCGGACTGGGGCTCCATGCAAGATCTCAACTCGTGGGGTCTCAATGATCCTAAGAAAGGTGAGAAATCAGCCCAGAACTACACGGGAGGAGCTGGTCAATGACCTGAAAAGAGCTGGGACCACCGTTTCCAAGGTTACTGTTGGTAATACACTAAGACGTCATGGTTTGAAATCATGCATGGCACGGAAGGTTCCCCTGCTTAAACCAACACATGTCAAGGCCCATCTTAAGTTTGCCAATGACCATTTGGATGATCCAGAGGAGTCATGGGAGAAAGTCATTTGGTCAGATGAGACCAAAATAGAACTTTTTGGTCATAATTCCACTAAACGTGTTTGGAGGAAGAAGAATGATGAGTACCATCCCAAGAACAAAAACACAAAGCTGGTGTGCACATCCCAAACACCCAGATTGGGCTCAGGTGCAGGACAACTGAGTGATATAAACAAAAATAAAGAAGTGTAAAGTCCGCACACTGACATTAACTGCTTCCAAATGGATTTATTTAACTTTAACAAGGCAACGTTTCGACCCTCAGGTCTTCATCAGGCACAATATCAATGTGAAGTAAAAAACAACCTTAAATAGACACAGGTGATCACCCTAATTGGGCACACACACGCAAAAACATGTAACAAGTACAGATCATGTGACAAGTACAGATCATGTGACAAGTACAGATCATATAAAAAAATAAAAAAAATAAATAAAATAAAATAATAAACTATAATAATAATTAAGTCTATTCACTAAAGAAATAGTGAAAAAAAAATAATAATAATAATAATAATAATAATAATAATAAACTATAATAATAATTAAGTCTATTCACTAAAGAAATAGTGAGAAAAAAAAAAAAAAAAAAAAACAACCAGGGGGAAATTAGTGTCAACAGATGAAATAAGTCACTATAAAAAAGGCTTAATATCAAAATCCTCATTCAATCCTAAAGGTGACAAAGTATTTAAGGTGTAGATCCAAAAACATTCCCTTTGTAATAATTTCTTCTCATAATCTCCTCCTCTTGAGGGTTTTATGACCTTTTCGATACCGATATATTGCAAGACGCTGACATTGTGACCTACTTGTCTGAAATGAGATGCTATACGCTGATTTCACGCAGCCGTTATTTTGAAATCGAAAGCGAGGCTCCGGTGGGAAGAAAACCGGAAGTGTCGCCTTTAATCATAGGAGAGTCGTGAATGCGATGGCGTATTGTTGTGTTTAATGATGTTGTGTCAATTCTAAAACTGTACATACATTTCTTTCATACTTTAGACTATATACAGTGAAATTTATTTATAAATAAAATAATTTTTTTATATATAATTCAGAGAGTAAAAAACGAAGCAGGAATGAACTATATACATATCCTATATTAGAAATTATCTTCCAATAGTGTAAATCGCGGCAGCAGCTTCAGGTTGGTAGTCCAATGCATTGTTGTTTATCTGTACTTCCGGGGTTCTTCCCACCGGAGCCTCACTTTCAAGTTCAAAATGGCGGCTGCGTGAAATCAGCGTATAGGACTACGCATATCTCCAGTCCTAATGTTGCTACGATGTTCACTAATGCGAGTACGCAATTGTCTGGACGTTTTACCCACGTATGCAAGACCACAAGGACAACGGATTAAATAAATCACATGAGTAGAAGCACAGGTAATAGTACCCCGTATCGGCTCTTTTTTTCCTAAGATTTTGCTTTACAAGCGGTATATTGATGACATTTTTATGATCACTAAGGCTACACCTGCAGAGATGTTGATGTTTTTGGATTATCTTAACTCAAGGACTGAGCATGTGAATTTCACTATGGAATGTGATCCAGTAAGCATTAGTTTTCTTGATGTTCGTGTGTACATATGTGATGGGAAACTCCATACCGATCTGTATCGAAAACCAACGGATCGTAATACTATCTAAAGGGGCGATAGTTTCCATCCTAGACCTTTAATTAGGAGTTTACCTATCAGTCAATTTAAGCGTGTGCGCAGAGTTTGCAGCACAGATGAATCTTATACTCAACAATCCACTGATTTAACAAAAAGATTTTTGAATCGTGGTTACCGAAAAGAATGGATTGAGAATGCCAAAAAGAAATTCGACGAGACATCTCAAATGCAGGTATTACGAACAAAGCATGATAATAAAACGCAATTTTTTAATGCCCCCATTTGTACTACGAAGTATTCCGCATTAGGTGCAGAGTTTCGCAGAGTCTTAAATAATCATTGGCATATTATTTCAAGTGATCCTAAATTATCAGGTGTCTTTAAAAATGGTCCGAAATTAGTTTTTAAACGTCAAAACAATCTTCGTGACTTGCTTGTAAAATCTGAATATCCTTCACGTATAAAACAATGCATTCCTACTCTTCCTCCAGGTAATTACAGGTGTGGTAATTGCGCCCAGTGTGCTTTTACACACAAATGTAAATCTTTTAGTCATCCACGCACTGGTCGTAATATTCCGATACGGGGTACTATTACCTGTGCTTCTACTCATGTGATTTATTTAATCCGTTGTCCTTGTGGTCTTGCATACGTGGGTAAAACGTCCAGACAATTGCGTACTCGCATTAGTGAACATCGTAGCAACATTAGGACTGGAGATATGCGTAGTCCTATAGCATCTCATTTCAGACAAGTAGGTCACAATGTCAGCGTCTTGCAATATATCGGTATCGAAAAGGTCATAAAACCCTCAAGAGGAGGAGATTATGAGAAGAAATTATTACAAAGGGAATGTTTTTGGATCTACACCTTAAATACTTTGTCACCTTTAGGATTGAGTGAGGATTTTGATATTAAGCCTTTTTTATAGTGACTTATTTCATCTGTTGACACTAATTTCCCCCTGGTTTTTTTTTTTCTCACTATTTCTTTAGTGAATAGACTTAATTATTATTATAGTTTATTATTATTATTATTATTAATTTTTTTTTTTTTTTTTTTTTAATTTTTTTTTTTTCCACTATTTCTTTAGTGAATAGACTTAATTATTATTATAGTTTATTATTATTTTTATTTTTATTTTTTTTTTTTAATTTTTTTATATGATCTGTACTTGTCACATGATCTGTACTTGTCACATGATCTGTACTTGTTACATGTTTTTGCGTGTGTGTGCCCAATTAGGGTGATCACCTGTGTCTATTTAAGGTTGTTTTTTACTTCACATTGATATTGTGCCTGATGAAGACCTGAGGGTCGAAACGTTGCCTTGTTAAAGTTAAATAAATCCATTTGGAAGCAGTTAATGTCAGTGTGCGGACTTTACACTTCTTTATTTTTGTTTATACCATCCCAAGAACACCATCCCTACTGTGAAGCATGGGGGTGGTAGCATCATGCTTTGGGGGTGGTTTTCTGCACATGGGACAGGGCGACTGCACTGTATTAAGGAGAGGATGACCGGGGCCATGTATTGCAAGATTTTGGGGAACAACCTCCTTCCCTCAGTTAGAGCATTGAAGATGGGTCGAGGCTGGGTCTTCCAACATGACAATGACCCGAAGCACACAGCCAGGATAACCAAGGAGTGGCTCTGTAAGAAGCACATCAAGGTTCTGGCGTGGCCTAGCCAGTCTCCAGACCTAAACCCAATAGAGAATCTTTGGAGGGAGCTCAAACTCCGTGTTTCTCAGCGACAGCCCAGAAACCTGACTGATCTAGAGAAGATCTGTGTGGAGGAGTGGGCCAAAATCCCTCCTGCAGTGTGTGCAAACCTGGTGAAAAACTACAGGAAACGTTTGACCTCTGTAATTGCAAACAAAGGCTACTGTACCAAATATTAATATTGATTTTCTCAGGTGTTCAAATACTTATTTGCAGCTGTATCATACAAATAAATAGTTAAAAAATCATACATTGTGATTTCTGGATTTTTTTTTTTAGATTATGTCTCTCACAGTGGACATGCACCTACGATGACAATTTCAGACCCTTCCATGATTTCTAAGTGGGAGAACTTGCAAAATAGCAGGGTGTTCAAATACTTATTTTCCTCACTGTACATTTATATTTTCTTGATGTATGTTTTGTTTTCTATAAATATTCTGCCTATAAGTGACCAAAAAAGCCATTTTAAAGCAGTTAAAAAATCTGACCGCTAAAATGTTGTGTGCCTCTTACCCAACACACGCCTCTACTCAAAGCTGCTTGCCAGGAACCGTTTTTCTTTGTGGAAGCTTTGCGATTATTGCGTGATATAAAGATATATATCACCTAACTTTTCAGTAAGTTTTAACCTCAGCTCACTCAAAGACAGAGAGTGGGCAAGAGTTGCAGAAAATGTGTCTGCGATGTTTTGCATATTCGTTGCATAAAGATGGGTCAAGACATTTTCTAGGAAATCGGGCAGTAGGAGGAGCTGCTACACAGTCATCAACATCTGGGGACGGGTTTGCTGAAAAGGCCATTGACAGTAATCGTGGTCTCCAGCAGATGTACACGGGATGCTCCTCAACCCTTAATGAGACTAACCCGTGGTGGAGGCTGGATCTGCGTGATGTGTACCGAGTTAGTAAAGTGGTCGTCACTAACAGACGAGACTGCTGTGCAGAACAAATAAATGGAGTGGAGATTCGCATCGGAAACTCTTTGGAGAACAACGGCAGCAGCAATCCCATGTGAGACTCTTGAGGTTGAAAGAACATGAGAGCTTGAGTACAAATGAGAAGGATTAATGTGAATGTGAAGATTATATGACAGTATCTTTATCTCCATCTGTTTCTCTGTCTGTCTGTAGATGTGCTGTTATTCCTGCTATTCCAGCAGGCGAGTCCTACAGCTACTCATGTGATGGGATGGATGGACGTTATGTGATTGTTTATATTCCTGGAGACCTGAAGATTCTTCATCTTTGTGAGGTTGAAGTGTACGGGTATTTGGCAGGTAATTCATTGTTGTAGAGCATTATATTCAGTGTATAACACCATATCAAGGGCATATATTTGGTTTAAAGTGAGAAGCATTTTAGCAGATTCCTGGCCCATTATCCCTTGAGATTTTGGGATATCCGGGAAGCGTACCCAGATAGCAACATTGTGTCGGCCCAGATCCGGCCCACATATGGAATGAGGATCTGGCCCACATACCGCGTGGAACGATGGCACTTGGGTGGATCACTCCTGTTTGCCAGATCTGGGCCACAAGCAGGCCAAAGCAATGCCACATGTCAGTCAAGAGCAAAAAATAAACCAGGGGCCTAAATTACACACAAAAGAAGGCGTACGCCGCTCTCTACGCAATAATTGGTATTTATAAAAAACAAACTTGACGGGAAAATGTGCGGTCCTTCACGCAAACTCTGACCCAGGCGTACGCACAAAAACGGGTGAAATGAGAAATGGCGACACCGTCGGCAGATGGAAGAAACATGTGAAAGTGTGTGAAACTGTAGACCGTTGTGTAAACATTTACATTTACATTTATTCATTTAGCTGACGCTTTTATCCAAAGCGACTTACAATTGCTATATATGTCAGAGGTCACACGCCTCTGGAGCAACTAGGGGTTAAGTGTCTTGCTCAGGGACACATTGGTGTCTCACAGTGGATTCGAACCCGGGTCTCTCACACCAAAGGCATTTGTCTTATCCATTGCGCCACACCACCCTTGAGTAGTATTTGCTACTAAAGCAAGGCCATGTTTGACCCTGGTAAGCGTATCTATAGCAGACTGGTGGGAGTGGCCTTGGACGATAACATGCCCAGTGCATTATGGGTGTTGAAGTTTTCCTACCTATGTGGCAAAGGGGAAGACAACAACTTTATTTTTCATTCTCTCTTGTCAGCACCGATTTCAAAAATGAAATTGCCTTTCTACTGCATAGGCAGCCAAGTTTTATTGAAAGCCCATTTTGCCAGCAGTGAAGTACCCCTTTAAACCACATAATGACATCTATAACATCCTGTTTAGAAGTCTGTTTACAAAGTATCTCCCTATCCTCCTCCGGTAAACATGTTCTCCTGAAAGTTACTAATTTCAATTCCAGGGTGTGTCATCACATGAATACAACTGTTGATAGTAGTTTGCCATTGTTTTATTACTAGACCTAGTGTTCACCTATAAAACACTGCTTGAATCTATGGCTGCATTAACACTGCAAGTCTTAATCCACAGATCCGATCTTTTGACCATATCCGATTTTTTGGCCGTTTACATTCACTTTAAACAGGACTGGAATACGATATCTGGGTTTATATTAATGCCCGCCCAAAATTATTTTCAGTGATCATTTTAGTATGCACATGGTAGACCCTGGTTTTGAATGGCCCTGCTATTACAATTATTTATAAAATTCATGTCAGGTGGTCATGATTATTTGCCAGCATGGACAAGATAACAGCTGTCATGACTCATGAATTTTTTGCAGCGCAAAATCTGACAGAACAGATATATAGTCCGGAAATCATTTTTTTATCTTACCTAGGTGAAGTTATCACCTCATTGCTGAGAAATATAATGTAGCTTTCAGAAGTGAAGCTGTTTTATTTATAAAGTCACAGGCAGCTCCTGAATGTTTCTGAATTTCTTTTCTTTACAAAGATAAATATAAAGTTTCCACCTCAATAAAAAGCTGTGAGCGAGCGCATACAGGCACGTCTGCCTCATAATACCGTAATAATTGCCTTGTGGTTGCTTTGAATTCAAAGGGGAATCGGATATACGTGTTTAGACGGAGGTCGGATGTCCAGATAGTGTATATGTATCTGTTTTAAAACCACATTTGGAAGTGGCTCAGGTCGGATGTGAAAAAATCTTATCTCGTGCAGATTTTTGTGTTTACACGTGTGCAACAAATTCCGGTCCGTGTCAGATGTGAGTGAAATATCAGATTTTTGTGCCAGTGTAAACACAGCCTTTAAGAGCTGCAATAATATTAGTGCTTGTTCTCTGTTTCACAACCTTGCTAGAAGACGCCCTAACTAATTTCCCGATTCGTAAAGTCTTTGTCTTGCGTAAAATAAAGCAAATTCTGCCCTCTGAGTTAACAACTGATAGCCTGACTACGTCAGACTTCTTACTTCCGCTCAATTTCATTTCGTTTCTGTACCCAGTCTGAGACAGCGTAATAGCTTTCCGTTTTCCTCCGGCCTGAAAACAGCCGGGCCAATCAACGAACAGAGGGCGGGCTGAGAGCCGTGACGTAGACACTGATTGTACCGTGGATGCGTAGATTTACTTCACATAATCTGCAAAAGTCGTTCACAGCCATGTTCACTCCGGTATTTCGCTCGATGGTTTTGTTTTCGCATCATACTACATGTGTTTACAGTGGAAGTTAGATGCGGCTGAGCATGCGCATAACACACGCCATAACCAAACGTTATGTGATTGGCTTACGGAAACCAATGATTTTAAACTTCAGACAAGCGCCTCCCCCGCGAGAAGGAAAACGCTTTTCAATTATGCCATGCCAGACTCTGTCTACGAAGCAAGGCGAAGTAGCAGAGTTTGGTATTACCAGGCTAAACAACTGATCCAATGCCTCTCAGAAATGACTCACTTCACCTCAAGTCATTGTTCGCTAATAATCTTCCCTTCTGCTGCAAACTTTGTGCATCAATGTAAATGTCCCTTTTTTTCATACATTTTCTAGAAAATCTGGCAGTAGATGGAGTTGCTACACAGTCATCAACATCTGGGGACGGGTTTGCTGAAAAGGCTGTTGATCGTGGTCTCCAGCAGTTGTACACGGGATGCTCCTCAACCCTTAATGAGACTAACCCGTGGTGGAGGCTGGATCTGCGTCATATTTACCGAGTTAGTAAAGTGGTCGTCACTAACAGACGAGACTGCTGTGCAGAACAAATAAACGGAGCGGAGATTCGCATCGGAAACTCTTTGGAGAACAACGGCAGCAACAATCCCATGTGAGACTCCTGAGGTTGAAAGAACATGAGAGCTTGAGTACAAATGTAAATGTGAATGTATGACAGTATCTTGATCTCCTTCATCAGTTTCTCTCTCTGTCTGTAGATGTGCTGTTATTCCTGCTATTCCAGCTGGCGAGTCCTACAACTATTCATGTGGTGGGATGGAGGGACGTTATGTGAATCTGATCATTCTTGGAGACATGAAGACACTCACTCTCTGTGAGGTGAAGGTCTATGGAGAAGGTACATCAGTCATATTGGTTTATAATATCAGATAATAATAATGTCTTCACATCGTAATATATTTTTGTCAACAAGACACAGTGAGGAACAGGGAAATGTTTTAATAAATGCCAATGTGTAGGTTCCAATATTTCTAAAATGTCATTGTTAATTGAATTCGAAGTTTTGTGTATTTACATGTATGACTGTGTTTGTTTAGGTCCCTGTTTAAAAAGGTCATTTGTAAAAATTCAGTTTAACTCCAGCAATGATTTGACTGACCCTTCAATGAAAGAAAATGTTCTGAAACAGGTGAGAGAAAAGAATCACATTCAACCTTTATGATTACTGTGAGAAGCACAAATATTGTATATTAGGCTGAACTGTTCTCAGGACATTAAATTTTTGCTGCATTTTAGAGTAAACATAAAAAGGTTATTTATTGGCATTGATTGTTCCATTAAGAACCTTTAACATTCATGGAATCTTTCCATTACTCAAAAGGTTCTTTATAGTGGTAAAATGTTCCCTATCAAAAGCTACTTTCAATGCTGCGCTGGCAGCGCTATGGGAAAACATCTTTGTTTGACCGGCTGTGAAGCATGTGTGACAAACACGCCAATAACTTGTCTTTAAATAATCTCTGATGATGATGTCATTAGAATGCACGCTCGTGAAAGGCTATAAATAGACGTGAAACAGGTGAAATTTCAGATTTCTTTGTCTTCAGAGAACTGTATTGTGTGTGTGTGTGTGTGTGTGTGTGTGTTACGCTCTCTATCTGTCCACTTGTTTGGAGTTAGAGTTAAAGCTGTAAGTGAGTAGAAATTTCTCAATGTGAAAAAAAGAGAACATCTTGTCGCAAACAATTAGCAGATGCATGCCTCCATGCTCATGGCCCATCCCTGATTATGATAATGCATGAGCTCTGCTTTGAGTATTTGCTTTTGAGCATGGCTAGTGCGAGCACTGTGAGTTGTTCTCCATTAAAGTGCTTTGTGCTCATCTCGTGTTTTTTTTTTTTTTTTTTTTAATCGATCTGGCTGAGGAGACGGGTCCTTCCCTGTCTCTCGTGCTCTCTCCAGATCATGGCATCCTCCAGTCCGCTGCTGAAGACAGTGCCGCTTCAGAGCAGGCTGAGGACAGATTACGGGTCAGCTATATATAAATATATCCCTTTCGCTCTTGTTCAACCGGACGGTTTTTAATTGTCTGTTTAATATTTGGCTGCATTTAATTTTGAATTAAATTATTTAAATACTCATTGGATTTGTGAAGTTAGATGATTGTATTAATATCTTTGGATTCTAGAGCTTCAGATTCTAGAGAGCATTTGATTGGACAAAAGATGTGATGAGAAACTGATGCCCGCGGTGACATCATAAAAATCTGTGATCCATTTTAGCGAAGTGAGAGACTGTGCGTTTTGAATGCCTATGTCCTTAATGCGAATTTTGTCATTGTTTTGGAACACACCAGCTTATTTATTAAATTAAGGCTAACATATTTATCCTAAGAGCTAAAAAACGTACATTTTTATTTCAGGGGGCCTTTAAGAACAAAATCAGTTGTTGTTTTACTGTAGTGCATTTGCACTTACAAAAAGAGAACTGGTTTAAATCAAAACGGCACTCTTGCTCCTCAAGTTCTAACATCGGGCAGAAGTCGAATTTTGGTTGGAATAAACACAAAAAAAAAAAAGGTGAAATGCATGGCAGTACACTTATTATCAGCTTCAGTTATTACTAACCAGATTTACGTTATTTCTGTCAGACGTCTACAGAAGTTCTTATTGAGAATTAACAGAGGTTTAGATGTTAATGTTCGGTTAAAAATGTTTCGTTTGAAGTCACTATTATTGTGATCATTGTTTTCTTTAGTTGGGCAGTTTGACTCTTAACTTTTTTAACATTAGTTTTTATCTTGTTGCTGTAACTGTGTTTGTTACGGCAAGAACTGCAAGAGAAATTGAGTTCAGATGATGTTGGCTGATAAAGATATGATCATCATGTAGTGTTTGATTAACTGATCATATTCAGAGTCTATTCACTGTTTAGATATCATGTTATTAATTTCCCACTATTGATTGTAATAGTCCTGTGATTGTCCAGCAGTGTTTTAATCTGAGGGATTGCACGCCGAAAAGTTTAAAAAATACACGCAGACATTATAGAATCAGTGTATGAATCTCAATAACGGTGACATGCTTCATGCCGCAATGCATTCTGGGTGCATCATACTAAACTCATCTATGGCTCCCAAAATGCATTGTAGCATTAAGCATGTCACCATTGTTGAGATTCATATGCTTATTATTGATATCTGAGTGAGTCTAATAGATGCTGAAGATGCTTAAGTTGACAATGCAGAATTATAGGTTTGCTTTAATTAATAGTACAAAATGATTGCGTATCAAAATAATAGACTGTGGATGACACCAGTGAAACAGACCACTATATAATTATTATGGGCCCTAATTTAATGACCTAAGCTCATGGTCTAAAGCGCAGGGCGCAAGTTCACTTAGGGCGTGTCCGAATCCACTTTTGCTAGTTTAACGACGGGAGAAATGGTCGGCGCTCCCGGCGCATGGTCTAAAAGGGTTGTCTCTATTCTCTTAATGAGTAATGGGTGTGTTTTGGGATTTACGTGCGTTAAACCAATCAGAGTCTCATCTCATTCCCTTTAAATCCCAGTTGCGCTCGCGCCATGGCAGATTCGCTATTTACATTATAGTGGAAAGACCTAAAGCGTCTCCAGAGCGCAAACGGATCTGCTCGTGCGCGAAGTTAAAGCTCAAGCAGACCATCTACGGTTAAAGCCATACCATATCTTTATGTACACAATAATAATCTTTTACATTGTAATCCTTTTATTTTAAATATTTGCCATGTTTTTGTGCAGCTGTGCGTCCCTGTGTGTTTAATAAGCAGAGTGTACGTGGTTGTGGACCCGTCTATAGGCGCACATTACTAATGCGCTCTTTAAATAAAAAACTTTGCTATTTCGAGGAACAGAAATAGACTGCGCCATTGACCAACTGAAACCTGGTCTAAAGTCAATGGCGCAGTCTAGTTCTGTTCCTCGAAATAGCAACGTGCCAACAATGTGCCAGAACACACCTCGTTTTCAGACCAGCAGCCCATGGGCGCAAATGCATTTGCTATGTAAACAACATGGCGCAGGATGTGAAAATGATAACTGCGCCGGACTGAAACTAGCAAAAAACACTTGCATCGCGCTTAGCACTGCATTGCACCGGGTGTAAGATAGGGCCCTATATCTTTATCATCAAGTAGACAATATCATCTGACGTTGGAGCTTGACGTCACACAATCATTGGGTTTAGACGTTCGACGTTCGTTTCAACCAAAATATGACGTCTGAGGGATGTTGGATTAGTTGGAGTCCAGCGTCTTCCTGGCGTCACATTGACATACTGTGCTTTTTGCGGAGGAAGGTTTGAGTCTATCGTCACATTCTGATCTAATCAGTTTAGGATGAATGTTATTTTCAGTTGGGATCTGCTCTTGCTGATAGAGGACTCACAGATGTGACACTGCGATGGTCTCAAACTCCTAAACGGGTGATCCAGAAGGTGAACGATGCTAAACGTGAGTCTGTTCTCACAACTATTACCTATGAAATAAGCTGCACAAATGGAAATGATTTTACATTTTTGAAATGCTTAATGAGCAAAAACAATTTCATTTACAGGTCACTGTGAGAACAGAAAATCCCCTTGAAATCAACACTGTCTTCTACTCACTAAATTCACATTCACATTGATCTGATTCTAATTACACACAATTAAATTTCTTCATAATTACTTCCGTGTAAAGACTCTTAAAGTCCCCCTGTAGTTTAATTAATTCAATCCCTTAAAACTCATCTTTGATCACTGAAATGACATATTTAAACGTTTTGTCCTTAAAAAAAATTCTCATTATCTCAAATTCTCGATCACACGTTGATCTGATTGGTTACAAGGTAGTTTGTGACGTCAGAAACACCAGCGATTTCAAAGCGTGTTTTTGAGACTGTCTTTGGTTCACTGCAGTTTTAAGGAGGAAATACTCAGCAATGGTGTCGACTTATGAACTTACACATGGTTTGTCTTATTAAAGCATATTAAAAACACCACATAGACATAACATTAAAGGGGTGGTTGACTATGATTTCAATTTTTTTAACTTTAGTTAGTGTGTAATGTTGCTGTTTGATCATAAACAACATCTGCAAAGTTACAACGCTCAAAGTTCAAAGCAAAGGGAGATATTTGCTTTTAAAGAAATCGCTTTTTAAAGATGACAACAAATGGCTGGTAGAGACTACACCACATTCCTCCAGGATTAGTGACATCACCAACCCTAAAATTTACATAAACCCCGCCCCTGAACACGATTTATAGTTTATCATGACAGAATATGCTAATCAATGACTAGAAGATAACTACACATAAGCTTCATAAATTCATCAACTAACCATTCAGAAACGTCCTGTTGCTTCTACATGTTGTCACTTCTTCTCGAGTCTCTCCATCATTGTCTGACTCCAGTTTAAACATAAAAGGCTAAAAGTTTTTGAAATTTCCGGTGCATGTCTGTGTGAGTACAAACTGTTGAAGCTCCGCCCT
Source organism: Rutilus rutilus (assembly GCF_951802725.1). NCBI lineage: Eukaryota > Metazoa > Chordata > Actinopteri > Cypriniformes > Leuciscidae > Rutilus > Rutilus rutilus. The sequence goes on from NC_140211.1 coordinate 2,176,508, forward strand.
CTGTGCCGAGCAGCAGCTCATTTGCATTTAAAGGAACGGTGCGTTTTTGCTCACCCTCAAAAATGGACAATTTTAACATGCTAAATAAAATATCTGGGGGGTATTTTGAGCTAAAACTTCACACACACACTCTGGGGACATCAGAGACTTATTTTACATCTTGTGAAAAGGGCATTATACCACCCCTTTAAAAGCTTGATTTTCACCACAGGGGGACTTTAAATCACTTCTGCTTCACAGTTTCTGTTGATTCAAACCTTTAAGAACCAGAAAACATTGTATAATGTCAACATATAGCATTAAAAATACATAGTAATAGTAATATACTTAAAATATAAAAATATAAATAAATTGTTGTTCACACTGAAACTCATAGTCGTAATAAAAAAATAACATGACCTTTTTCTGTATATTCACCTTTAATATTTAATTTAATTCTTATTCATGATTATTTTGATATTTTATTTGACAGTTTATTGTAATATTTTCAGGGATAATCTAAGATTGTTATGTTTGGATGGGTGTTTCAGTTCTGTCCTTCAGTTTTCTCTGGTTTCTCTGTGTTTCAGTTAGTCTCCTAAATACAAATGGTTTGATTAAGTGGCCACTGGTGTTTCACGTTTCTTTGATTGGTTTGTTCTGTCTATTTAAGGCCTGCGTTTCTATTTAAGGCCTGCTGCAACCCATTTGTGACAAATTTCTATGTATTATAAGTTTAATAATTTTTTTTAATTAAATGCCCTGCAGTTTTATACTGTGCATATTTGGTAATGTTCTTGTGGAGCTGTAATGATGATGGAGAACAGCGCATGCGTGGCAAATTACCGTTTTTTTTTTTTTTTTTTTTTTTTACAAGTGAGAAACGTGGTGAAATACCACAATACTTACACTGTGTCCTAACCAGACGCACCGCGACACACAATAAAATATTTCTTTTCCATGTAAATCTGACTTTTTGTCCTAACCAGCCGTGAAAGAGATATGCGACGATTCTTAAAATTGTTTCTATTTGGAAACAACAAATAGAACAACAACATACAAAGTATGACAATGATAATTTCAGGTACTGTTTGTGTGCTTTATTTAAAGTTAAAAGCATGTACTGTGAGTTACAGTATTCATAGCCGTTCAAAAACACAGATTCATTCAGTAATTAAACATTTCTGTTGCCCTGAGACGAGCGATGGCTGTACTCAGAGCCGGCCAAGCCACTAAGCGACCCTTGCAATTGCATAGGGCCCCGTGGCCAGCTGTGGGCCCCCTAGAGTCACTGCTAGCTAGTGGGGAAAAAAAAATCATACATCAAAAGTAACATAAAATAAATAAATAAAAAGAAATGGGCCTACAGCGCTCTTTATCAGGCATCATGATAAGCACAGTTGTTATTTATTTAGTTCTTTATAATGGCGAGCTCCCCACGAGTCTTGACCCTGACTGACTGTCATGACTGACGACAGGAAGCAATAGCAAGTAAACTCGTTTATTGAAGACAATAATAAAGGTAGATAAGATGAAGCAGTTGGTGGGTGGCGCAGGGACTTCGATGGTCAACAGCGGTGCAGATGAGGTGAAGTGTTTTGAGTGCGTTGGTAATGATGATAGTATCCAGACATAACACGAAATCCACGGGAACACCGAACAGGAACAAGGAAGCATAAACTGAAGACGTATCACAGGACCGGGAAACACACACACAGCACGGAAGACTTCAACAACGATCTGACAAAGGAGATGAGAAATGAGTGAGTATTTAAGGATGATTAGATTAACTGCAGCTGGCGCCGATAAACAATGATGGCCGGTCACACTCATTCACACACACCCACACACATGTAACAACATAAACACGAGACAAGCAGGAAACAATGCATTCATGAACCGTGACACTGACCCTATGATGTCACTCGTTGTCACCTGGTCAGTGTCAGTCAGTCAGTGACTCCGACGATGTCTGACAAGAAACGAAAATATCTTTCTGGCCATGAAAAACGACAAAAGAAGAGGCTGGAAGAAGAGAAGAAGCAAGAAGATAAAGGTACGTAAGCCTGTAGGCTTAATTTTCCGATACCTGTATGGATAATCTGCACTAAAAGTCTTATATTAACATTAGCCTAAATCGTGCTTGTATTAACTTTCGTTATGCTACAGTTGTTTACGTAAAGGAATGATTTATTTGATTTATTAAATTGATTAAATTAATTGATCAAATAAATTAAATTGATTTATTTGGTGGGTAGCCATGTAATAAGCGGGATAATGTAGAGCGAGGCAGTTGTTATAGCGAATACAACCCGATCAGCCTGTCAGGGATCAGATCAGCCTGTCAGGGTTGTATTCGCTATAACAACCGCCTCGCTCTACATTATCCCGCTTATTACATGGCTACCCACCAAATAAATCAATAATTTGACACAAAATATTGATTTAAAAAGGAGTTTACTGATTTAACGATTGTATTGCTTCCACTAAAGAAAATAGTCCATTCCGTCTCTACGGTTAGAATCCTGCGTCCATAGCAACACTCTGTTTTTCATGGCAACGGTGTGTTATACTTCACGGTCTGTTATCAAGAAACAACAGACCGCATTCTACATTGGAATTCAACCAAGCCATGTAATAAATGCTAATAACATGCTGCATAAAATTGGTTTAGTATTATACCATTTGCTGTGATGTTAAAGCATTTAACAGAACAATATAAACCCAGTTTGGCTTCTACACTAAAGGGCTAACATTAATTTACTCCTTATGTCCCCTTTCCAGGAGCACTATTAAAGTAGATGCTGCCAGTAAGCAAAGCTCCAGCTGTTGGTGAGTATAAAGGGGCTGTAAAATGATAACCTTCTGCATTTAAAAAATTAAGTCTAACTTTATGTATAATTATTTTCTTTATTTCATTGCAGCTCCATCAACCACTTCTATTCCTGGTTCACAACACAGTCATATCACCCAAGAAGCTGACAATGCTGGTAAGTTCTGTGTTTTAGTTTAACCTATAGAGATAGATACATTCCCCACTTGTTGTAGTGTCCTGTCCTTTGCTCATAAATGAAATCTGTCATGAGGCGAGCGTGTAGTAGCTGTTTTAAAGGACTGATTATTGAGCAACATTATGGAGTTTCCTCCAAAGCTGCTAATGTTGAAAAGACATTTTATCTAAAGTAACTTTTTAAAAGAAGATGGCAGATTGCATTTTAAGATCCTCCAGGTTTGATGCTAGGGACACGGGTCATTTCAGTTCAGTCAGTTAATTACATTATCTATATTTATTTTTTTAGCAGGTCCATCCACCCCTACGTCCAGCTCTGGTGTCACCCAAGAAGCTGACAATGCTGGTAAGTTCTGTGTTTTAGTTTAACCTATAGAGATAGATACATTTCCCACTTGTTGTAGTGTCCTGTCCTTTGCTCATAAATGAAATCTGTCATGAGGGGAGCGTGTAGTAGCTGTTTTTAAGGACTGATTATTGAGCCACATTATGGAGTTTCCTCCAAAGCTGCTAATGTTGAAAATACATTTTGTCTAAAGTAACTTTTTAAAAGAAGATGGCATCAAACTCTTGCAGATTGTTTTGCATTTTAAGATTCTCTAGGGTTGATGCTAAGAACACAGGTAATTTCAATTCAGTCAATTTATTTCATTATTTTATTTTATTTAAATTTTTTAATTAGCAGGCCCATCAACCTCTACCTCCAGCTCTGGTGTCACCCAAGAAGCTGACAATGCTGGTAAGTTTAGTCCTACATCGACAATAAATTAACAATTATTCACCGCTAGGAAAACTAACATCCAACATATGTCAACTTACTAAAATTACGAATTTTTTGTGTTAATCTTCCCCATAGGTCTTTCTCCTGTTGAAGTGGAGAGCAGTACCCCCCCATGCCTTCCACCACACCTGGCTCTCTTTCTACTCCTCCATTGGATCCAGCTGACTGGCCAACAGTCATTAATGACAAAGTACGCATTGATCTGGTGAGCAGAGGACCAGCACATGTTGACCACCACTTCACATTTCCAAAAAGACAATCAGACAATAGGAGATTTCACTATCACTTCATGTTTCGATCTCTCACAAATGGTGAAAAGGTTAGGAGAAGCTGGTTAACATATTCACAGAAATGTAATGCTGTCTACTGTTTTTGTTGTAAATTGTTTTTAAAAAAATCAACAAAGCTCAGTACAGATGGTCAACAAGACTGGATCAATATTGGCACATTACTTAAGCAACATGAAAACAGCCCAGATCATGCTAAAAATGTGCTGTCTTGGAAGGAGCTAGAAGTTCGTCTACGAAAAGGGGAGACAATAGATCAGATTGAATTGTCCCTCTTAGAGGCAGAGAGAGAAACAGGTGGAGAGAGGTCCTCGTTAGGCTTGTGTCAATCATACAATCTCTAGCAGAGAGGAACATGGGTCTTAGAGGATCTGTTGATATGTTACATGACAACAATAACAATAACTTCCTAAAAGAGGTGGAATTATTAGCAAAGTTTGATCCTGTTTTAAAAGAGCATGTACGACGCGTTGACAGTGGAGCGAATCACACAACATACTTAGGGAAAACAATACAAAATGAGCTTATCGCTTCCATTAGTGACACCATTCTCCGTACAATTGTGGTTCAAATCAAGGAGTCAAAGTATTTTTCCCTGATTTTGGACTGCACTCCAGATGTCAGCCACCAGGAGCAGATGTCTGTTGTGATCCGTACAGTCGACCTAAAAAACACACCAGAAATCAGAGAGCACTTCCTGGGGTTCCTGTTAGCCCATGAATCAACTGGACTCGGCTTATCCACACTGATTCTAAGAAGGCTAGAGGAGCTGAACATCCCCTTTGAGGACTGCAGAGGACAATCTTATGACAATGGTGCCAACATGAAAGGCCAAAATAAAGGGACACAGGCCAGGCTGTTGAAGAAGAATCCTCGAGCTCTCTATGTACCTTGTGCAGCCCACACATTAAATCTGATGGTGGCAGATTCAGCCAAGGGGTCAGTGGATGCTACTAACTTCTTCGGAGTGGTGCAGAAATTGTACACCTTATTTGCAGCTGTGTCCCAGAGGTGGGCCATCTTAAAAGATCATGTGGACCTCACTGTCAAGGCCTGGAGTGAAACAAGGTGGGAAAGCCGAATTAACAGCATTGAGCCTTTACGCTACCACACCGTCAAAGTCAGGGAAGCTTTGCTTGAGGTGAGGGAAAAGAAAAATGACCCTATGATTAGAATTGAGGCCCAGTCCCTGGCTGAAGAAATTGGATCATTTAGGTTCCAGATCTGCACAGTTGTCTGGTATGACATTCTATCAAAAATTAACACAGTTAGCAAACTCCTTCAGTCCGTCAACATGCAGCTGGACATAGCAGTAAGTCTCATAAATAGAACCAAAGCATCTCTACAGACCTACAGGGCAACTGGGTTTGTAGATGCTCAGACCACTGCAAAAGAGCTCTGTGAAAACATGAATGTTGAGGCAGTGCTGAAAGAGAAGAGGCTGCGAAGTACAAAGCAGCACTTTACCTATGAGGCAGCTGACGAGGTAGTGATCACTGCAATGAAGAGACTGGAAACAGGATTTTTCAATGTTGTGGTGAACTGTAGCATCCAGTCTTTGGAGGACCGATTCAAGTCAATGGGGGAAGTAACTCCTGAACTTCCACAAACTGGATGAAGAGTTACTCAAAGAGCAATGTACCCAGCTTTGAAAAACACTCACCTGTGGAGAAGAGGCAGATATTGATTGGAGAGAGCTAGCCATGCAGATGCAGAGCCTTCCAGAGCTTCCCAAAGAAGTCAAGACAGCATTGGAGCTACTTATGAAAGGGGGCTGTGTAGAGTTATACCCAAATCTTTGGGTAGCGCTGAGGATAGCCTGCACTCTTCCAGTGACAGTGGCAACTGCAGAGAGAAGCTTCTCTAAGCTTAAACTCATAACAAACCTTCCTGAGGTCCTCCATGTGTCAGGAACGCCTGATCAATCACCAGATAGGCAGCCAGATCTCATATGATGAGGTTATAAATGACTTTGCATCCAGGAAGGCAAGAAGAGAACAATTCTGAGGAATAAGTAAATGGATGCATAGCATCACAGATTTGAAGAACTTAAGAGGGGAAGGCATTTGAAAATCACATATGATCAGCATCATTATAAACTTATGATTATATTTAGTCAATAATACATGCTTAATAGCCTACTTATAAGTCAAGTATTGGCACCTTATTGCTCTCTATTAATGCAATTTGTTGTTTTTTAGTGAGTTACTTTTTCCCAAGGAGACCATGTATGCGTGTGCGCGCACACACATACTCAAGTTTGGATTTTAATAGTTCTATTGAAATGTTACCTTATTCTTATTATTGTTACTATTGATCTTGTTTGTGGTGTTTTAGATGTTATTGTTCATTTTGTTTATTTGAAAAATTCAAACATTTAAATGTTCTATTTATTATTTTATTTAAATGTTATTCTATTTGCTCTATTTCATTTAAATTATATATATGCTGTAGTTTGTGCCTCTTAAACTCTGGTGTCAATTAAAAATGTTTCTTTGATGGTCAGTGAAAATCACTTTATCAGTCTTTTTATTCAGCAAGTTCATCAGTGTGTGTTCGGTCTTGCACTGCCATTCAGCTCAGTGGTATCATACTTTTCCTGTAAGACATCAAACATAGTAGATATAATAAGTACAGTATAGTTTTAAGGTAGTCATTGATTTTCTTTAGGCCTTACTTAAAACGGTCAAAGGGGCGTCCAACCAAATTTTGCTTAGGGCCTCCAAAGGTCTAGGGCCGGCTCTGGCTGTACTGTTTCACCAATGAAAATTTTTCCTAACAGATCCAGAGCAAAAACAGACAATATCCTGAGTCTTAAATGTTAGTCACATATAATTATGACCGCCGCTAGCGTAGCTAGCGAAAGCGGTCATATAGGGATTGTCAAAGTTTTTTTTTTTTTTTTTTTTTGTCACCTTACTGAATTTTTCGTCAACGATACCAGGGACACCGAAGCACCGGGGAACATGAAATTTGGTGGGCATGTAGCCCCACTAGACTTCTAAGGAAAAATTTCGTTTGGTCCCCGGGGGCCACTCCCCCCCCCGCGCTGGGCCCCCCAAAACCCCCAAAAATGCAGTTTTTCCTAAATAACTACCTGAACCGTGGCACCGAGGATGAAGAAATTTTTATGGTATGTTGGTCTACTAGACTTTTACGGAAAAATTTCGTTTGGTCCCCGGGGGCCACTTCCCCCCCCCGTGCTGGGGCCCCCTTAAATTTTTCGTCAACGATACCAGGGACACCGAAACACCGGGGAACATGAAATTTGGTGGGCATGTAGCCCCACTAGACTTCTACGGAAAAATTTCGTTTGGTCCCCGGGGGCCACTTCCCCCCCCGCGCTGGGGCCCCCTTAAATTTTTCGTCAACGATACCAGGGACACCGAAACACCGGGGAACATGAAATTTGGTGGGCATGTAGCCCCACTAGACTTCTACGGAAAAATTTCGTTTGGTCCCCGGGGGCCACTTCCCCCCCCGCGCTGGGGCCCCCTTAAATTTTTCGTCAACGATACCAGGGACACCGAAACACCGGGGAACATGAAATTTGGTGGGCATGTAGCCCCACTAGACTTCTACGGAAAAATTTCGTTTGGTCCCCGGGGGCCACTCCCCCCCCGCGCTGGGCCCCCCTTAACCCAAAAAAATGCAGTTTTTCCTAAATAACTACCTGAACCGTGGCACCGAGGATGAAGAAATTTTTATGGTATGTTCGTCTACTAGACTTTTACGGAAAAATTTTGTTTGGTCCCCGGGGGCCACTCCCCCCCCCCCCCGCGCTGGGGCCCCCGTAAATTTTTCGTCAACGATACCAGGGACACCGAAGCACCGGGGAACATGAAATTTGGTGGGCATGTAGCCCCACTAGACTTCTACGGAAAAATTTCGTTTGGTCCCCGGGGGCCACTTCCCCCCCCGCGCTGGGGCCCCCTTAAATTTTTCGTCAACGATACCAGGGACACCGAAACACCGGGGAACATGAAATTTGGTGGGCATGTAGCCCCACTAGACTTCTACGGAAAAATTTCGTTTGGTCCCCGGGGGCCACTTCCCCCCCCGCGCTGGGGCCCCCTTAAATTTTTCGTCAACGATACCAGGGACACCGAAACACCGGGGAACATGAAATTTGGTGGGCATGTAGCCCCACTAGACTTCTACGGAAAAATTTCGTTTGGTCCCCGGGGGCCACTCCCCCCCCGCGCTGGGCCCCCCTTAACCCAAAAAAATGCAGTTTTTCCTAAATAACTACCTGAACCGTGGCACCGAGGATGAAGAAATTTTGATGGTATGTTCGTCTACTAGACTTTTACGGAAAAATTTCGTTTGGTCCCCGGGGGCCACTCCCCCCCCCCCCCCCCCCGTGCTGGGGACCCCGTAAATTTTTCGTCAACGATACCAGGGACACCGAAGCACCGGGGAACATGAAATTTGGTGGGCATGTAGCCCCACTAGACTTCTACGGAAAAATTTCGTTTGGTCCCCGGGGGCCACTCCCCCCCCGCGCTGGGCCCCCCCAAAACCAAAAAAATTCAGTTTTTCCTAAATAACTACCTGAACCGTGGCACCGAGGATGAAGAAATTTTTATGGTATGTTGGTCTACTAGACTTTTACGGAAAAATTTCGTTTGGTCCCCGGGGGCCACTTCCCCCCCCGCGCTGGGGCCCCCGTAAATTTTTCGTCAACGATACCAGGGACACCGAAGCACCGGGGAACATGAAATTTGGTGGGCATGTAGCCCCACTACACTTCTACGGAAAAGTTTCGTTTGGTCCCCGGGGGCCACTCCCCCCCCGCGCTGGGCCCCCCCAAACCCCAAAAAATGCAGTTTTTCCTAAATAACTACCTGAACCGTGGCACCGAGGATGAAGAAATTTTTATGGTATGTTGGTCTACTAGACTTTTACGAAAAAATTTCGTTTGGTCCCCGGGGGCCACTTCCCCCCCCCTGCGCTGGGGCCCCCGTAAATTTTTCGTCAACGATACCAGGGACACCGAAACACCGGGGAACATGAAATTTGGTGGGCATGTAGCCCCACTAGACTTCTACGGAAAAATTTCATTTGGTCCCCGGGGGCCACTCCCCCCCCCCACGCTGGGCCCCCCCAAACCCAAAAAAATGCAGTTTTTCCTAAATAACTACCTGAACTGTGGCACCGAGGATGAAGAAATTTTTATGGTATGTTGCTGTTAAGGGCCCACATCAACCTAGCCCATAATCACTCATTTGTGATTTGCGCCCCTCCCATAAAAAATGAATATGCAATATTATTCTGCTTTAATCGCCCCTATCTTCAGTGAAGATGTTCAGAACTGCACCATATTTCATGTGTATGATTAACTTGACATCCTCTGGGGATATCCTCTGCTAAGTTTTGTAGAATTTCATCCATGGGGGGCTATAAAATAAATTCATTTATGTGCACATTTAGTGACTGTACACTCATCGGCCTGTAGATGGTGCTGTTGAGCGAAGGGTTGCTGGTTTAGGATGATACTGTCACACACACACATGCAGGAATACAAACAAACGCAAGCATGCACACACACTGACATCCACACGCACAGACACACACCCATACACACACATACAAATCCACATGCACAGACACACACACACAAACACACACGCGCACACATGTACGCACACATACATACACGCACAGACACACACACACACACACACAGACACACATATACACAAACACACACACATACACACACACACACACACACACACACACACACACACACACACACACACACACACAGACATGCACATACTATTACTTTTTTTAGGTATATACATAAACACGCAATACAGCCAAATTACTCCACGTCATTTATTTTTGTGGAAAGCCAGTGCAGGCCTGAGCGGCGGTCATATTTTGTACCGCGATGCGGTACATCTAGTATTAACTTCTTGTTTATTGAACTTGTGGCAGGTCCAATGAAGTTCTTCCTGCCTGCATGTGGTTGGTTAGTCTACTCATTGAGTTTCGTCCTATCAGTGGGCTGCAGTAGAGAGTATAAAAACTGGCTGGCTAGAGTGTATTGTGTCACGAGTCACCGCCCCTTTCTTCCCATGTCGTCATTTAGTCGCCATCCAGGTATGTTTGGTGATGTTAGCTGGATTGTCAATGGGACACTGTAGCTAACGTTAGCCTATTTCCAAGTCGGCGTATTAAGTCCTGCGGCTGGCATTGGGTTGAGGTTGTCCCTCTTCTGGTAGGTGAAAGTCATGAAAGTCAAGTCATTTTTTTAATCCAAGTATCCACTCACATTGTAGCGGCATCCTTGTTTGTATACAGTCAGAGGTTTGAGTGAGAGCATGGCCAGTACGGGTGTCTGCATTTCAGTACGGAGGCGCTTAGTTACCGCCGGCGTGCACATTGTCCTCGCGATAGACTGGACGAGCCCTCAGCTTCCTAGCATGTGTGTTGTCTGCCTGACTGATTTGGTTCCAGGATCTCTACCCGGATCTTCTGTAGAGATAAGCTGATTTTATTAATAGTTGTTAGTAGTTCAATTGTGGAGAGTTTGTCTGATTGTTTAACTTTTTAAATTTTATAGATGCATTAATTACAGATTGGTTGCGTCTGCGTGGGCGATTAGCTTCCGTGCCGTTGGGCTGCGTGGCACTTCCGCCTGGAGGCGCTGTTGCTTTGCTGTTGCCATTTGGATTAAAGTTGCTTCTTTGTTGTGTTCATTACTGAAGTGATTTGTGTGTGTGTGTGTGTGTGTGTGTGTGTTTTGGTTTACATTTTCTTTTTCTTCAGTATAGGTAGTGTGTTTGTCAGACTGTAAAGATTGTTAATGTGAGTTTCTGTTTGGTTGCTATTGTATTACATTTGTGTTTTGTATAGTTTATGGTTTAAGGGTATAGGAGTTTTATTTTTGTGTTAAATCAAGTTAATGTGAATCCTGGTAAATGTGAATTCTTTATTTTTTTTTTGTTATTCTTGTGTGGCATTAAGTGATCTTTTTCCTTTTTTGTATTAGTTGTTTTGGTATTGTGATCAGTATTTGTAAGATGTTTGACTTGGAGGGGGTTAACTGTGATTTAAAAAAATAAAAATAAAATTAGTTTTGTCTTTTGTGGCGTGACCGTTTCTACTGTGACAGTTCCGAGTTGTGTATAACCTAATTGTGTTACAGGAGCTGAGTGCTTAAGGCAGGGGTGGATTGTTGGTGGTGGTCTTTTCAGCACAAGTGCTGTGTCATGAGTGGTGTGTGTACGTGTGTGTGAGTGTTGATGCACAGGTGTACGGGAAAGGTGACTTGCCGTGAAGGCCTTATTGTGCCCTTTATTCACGTCACGTCTCGGCTCCTTTCTCCTGAACTCAGATGCCGCTGACCACTCGGGTCGCTTTTTGTGTGTTTTGTTAAATGGAGTAAATGTTGTGATTTAGGCTACATCAAATGTTATTGATGGTTTGTTCTCTGTGTTGTTATAAAGTTCGACATTCGACAACGTGCTGATATTCGAGAAAACTGCACTCTTGCTTGTGTGGTATTGCTATACTGTCACAGTGTCTGGTTGGTGTTCCCTGGTCGTCCTCTAGAGGTATCTCCCCATACCGTCACCACATCTTCATGAACTGCAATTCCCACAATCCTTTGTTGGCACTTATCACTATCATTGCACTCAGCTGTTCTCACTTACCTTGTCAGTATTTGTGTATTTATACCCTGCCTGTTGTATCATTCGTTCTGGTATCCTTGTATTGTGTCACCCGCTTCTTTGTGTTTCATGCCTGTTTATTTTCTGTGTTTTGGACTGCTATATGGATTTCGACCTTTGCTTGTTACTGGATTATGATACGGATTACCCTAAATAAAACTGCACTTGGACTATTGCCGTTTCGTGTGCGTGTCGTGACATATACCTATCCTAATGACATAAGTATTTTATACACAACGTCTCCGTCTTCATCAGAAAACGAGGGTTACACTAATAACCGAGACGTTCTCAGAACTGTGTACTGTTTGTTTAAGTGCAGGTTAAAGGGGAATCAGTCACGACATCGTGCAGCAATCAGAAACATGAGAAGACGGTCTGAGGTTTGCACTTCGTATTTTCCCTGCCGAACATCAGCCCATCAACGGCTCCGGTTTCGGTAACACACACCTGGGTTAGTTTATTTGAAGTTGATTTGCTTGTCTGTGTTTTTGCAGCTGATTTGGGAAGTCTGTGTAAACTTAAAGGCGTTCGTACACAGCAGAAAACACCCTGAAAATCTGTGCTGAACACGGTGATGATGATCATCACCTGACATTACTTTTCTTGCCTTTCTCAGTCTCTTTTAAAGGCTTTTATTAGATCAAAAATAGTGAAAGCGGAAATATTGTGAAATATTACAATTTAAAATATCTGTTTTCTATATGAATTTATTGTAAAATGTAGCCTAATTTATTCCTGTGATCAAAGCTATATTTTCAGCATCATTAATCCAGTCTTCAGTCTCTGTGTTTTTACTGATTCCAAACTTTTGAAGGGTTGCTGTCACTTGATCTCTAGGATAGTATTTCTCAGTTTATTTTTTAGATCTACTTTACTATTTAAATCTTTTGTTGAATAGATGCTCATTTGTGTATGTAAATAGTTTGACAGCCGACTTGATGTTTGTGTTTGTCAGGTTAGTGATTCCACAGAAACATAAATTAATATACATTTAAATAGTTTATTAATCATTTACTTACACTTTCTAATAAATTGTAAACAATAAATGTACAGTTTTCTACCATCTTGCTGACAACTTTTCTTTAGTCATTCGGCAGTCTTGCAGACTGAACCGCTGCAGGAAATACTCCCTTACAAAGGCGTACCACAAGGCTCAGTACTAGGACCATTGCTTTTCACTCTGTACATGCTACCCTTAGGAGATATCATTAGGAAGCATGGAATTAGTTTTCACTGTTATGCTGATAATACTCAGCTCTATATTTCTTCACGCCCTGACGAAACTTACCAATGCACAAAATTAACAGAATGCATAGGTGATATAAAAAATTGGACTAGTAATTTCCTACTAAATTCTGAAAAAAACAGAGATTCTAATTATTGGACAAAAAACTTCCTCACGTAATAACCTAGAATACTGTCTAACACTTGATGGCTGCTATGTCAAGTCTTCTCCATCAGTTAGGAACCTGGGTGTGCTCTTTGATACCAATCTTTCATTTGAAAGTCACATGTCTAGTATCTGTAAAACCACTTTTTTCCATGTTAAAACTATATCTAAATTACGTCATATGTTCTCATTGACAAATGCGGAACAATTAGTTCATGCGTTCATGACATCAAGGCTAGATTATTGTAATGCTCTTATGGGTGGTTGCCCTGCACGCTTAATAAACAAATTACAGCTGGTCCAAAACACAGCAGCTCGAGTTCTTACCAGAACCAGGAAGTATGACCATATTGGCCCTGTTCTGTCAACACTGCATTGGCTCCCTATTAAACATTGTATACATTTTCAAATATTGCTGATTACTTCCAAAGCACTAAATGGTTTAGCTCTGCAGTACTTGAGCGAGCTCTTAACGCATTATAGTCCTTCACGTCTATTGCGATCTCAAAATTCCGGCCAGTTGATAATACCTAGCATATCAAAATCGACTGCTGGCGGTAGATCCTTTTCCTATTAAGCAGACACACTCTGTCAGTTCAAATCTAGAATAAAGACACATCTCTTTGACCTAGCATACACACAACACATTATAGACTTCTATAATTCAATGTTAGGCTGCATAGATTAGGTCAGCCGGAACCGGGAACACTTCCCATAAATCCTGATGTACTCATTACATCATAAGAAGGATGGCGTCTACGCTAATATTAGTCTCTCTATTTATCCCGAGGTTTACCGCAGTCTGCCGGATCCAGGCCGTATCCAGATCTGATGAAGGACCTGCGCCTGGACGCCACAACAACGCAGTCCTGAAGTGTCAACTTGTCTTTCCCCTGTGAAGGCCTCCCTCCCCTCCCTTTAGCTCTCTACAGATAAAGCGTTGTCGGGATAATTCCGGTTCGTGTGTCTATGTGGAAGCGATACAAATTCTGTATTATAAATTTTAAGGCCAGACAAGCAGTATGTTGAGGGTTGATTTGTGGGGAGGGAATGCGCGCCTGCGCACATGTGTTCAAGCACACATGCCTGTAGACTGAACTCGTAATACGCATGTGCACGCCATCGGCTTTCTCCCTGGTTCACGTTTTTGAAGTTTGCGCAGAAAGAACTTAAGAGTTTTCTGTTAAAACGGTGTCGTGTTAGCGGCCACTAAGTTAATAACTAATGATCGTTGCGACGGAAGTGAATCAATCAAAACTAACTTTAGCTGGACAATAACTTTATTCTAGAGCTGCTATAAAGCCAAAACAATCTGTAACTTTAATTTCCTATTATCAATGTAAAGCCGCTTTGGAACAATCTACATTGTTTAAAGCGCTATATAAATGAAGATGACTTGACTTGACTTCAAGTATCCACTCCTTCTGCCTCCCTGACACTCACAATCTATCCACCCTCGATGATATGGTCTCTCACTACAACACTGGACTCCATAATATTCTTAATTCCCTTGCTCCGTTAAAAACCCGTTACCCCAATTTTGATTTTTTTTTGCCGATCCCTCCAACTTCAACAACTTCCGTCCTGTATCCAAATTTACCATTAATTTCCAAAATTCTTGAAAAAACTGTTTGCTCTCAACTCCATTTTCATCTATCTCACAATAACCTGTATGAACAGTTCCAGTCCGGTTTCCACCTACTTCATAGCACCGAAACAGCACTTATCAAAATCATCAACGTCCTCCTTATGGCAGCTGATTCTGGTCTCCTTACCATCCTCATCCTCCTCGACCTGAGTGCATGAGCTTCTGTTAACATTCAAGGCCATCCACAACCCCCCAATTGCTCTGCGTCCTTCTGTTGTTTTTAATGTTGTTCTATTCTTTATTTTTTGCTGCTTTTAAATGTCTTATGTATCCCTGAAGCAATCAGTTTCCCAAATGAAATGAATTACTTACTGAAGATACTGTAAAACGGAGATCTGTACATCTGTACAGACCTGTAAATGAAGAGTTCACCACTTACAACCACAGCTGCCATTATTTACAGAACAATTTTTTACAACCACTCTTTAAATTAAAATTAAACCAAATTAAAACACAGTTTAAACATCCAGCAGAACTGCTTCCATTTTCCTTTCAGAGAAACATATGCAATGTTTTCAGGATCCAAATCCAAAGAAGCTCTTTCAATTTGAAGAACAGCTTCAAAACTTCATTATAATCACTAGAATGTTTGTCTGTTCCCTCAAATCTCAACTTTAACCTCAATAATTACAGATAGGATAAGAAGAGCTTCTTCAAAGAACAGCATCTTCTTCAACACATTGAACAAATAAACATGATGATCATTTACCTGCAGCAGTGGACAGACTGGAGGTTGATGGCGACTGATTCAGTATTCTTATCAGTTTTTACTCAAGTTATCTTTAATGCAAAACCTGTTGTCTGTCACAGATGCAAAATCTTTCAGTATGGAGACACTCATTTCCATTTGAACTTTGCTACAACATAAGGCTCTTCATTCAAATGGCCATGCATTTACATGGAAAATATCCAGTGACTTCTTGTATCACGTATATCTTAGAGGGCAACCATTAACAAAATCAAACTCCTCCTTAATGAATGATGTATTTGATAAAATGCATAGGATATACAGTATATATGAAGAGTTCAGATGCAAAAGCCTCTAAGTGCCATCTGAAACTTTCTTCTAGAATGATCATTTTTATAAAGCTTGTATATTTAAGTTGAGTAATTTCCCTTAAATGACAATTAATAGGTAATTTGCATTGCCATTTAAGTGAAATTATTGAACTTAAATATACAAGCTTGATAAAAATGATCATTCTAGAAGAAATTTTCAGATGGCATTTAGAGGCTTTTGCATCTGAACTCTTCATATATATATATATATACAGTGAGGAAAATAAGTATTTGAACACCCTGCTATTTTGCAAGTTCTCCCACTTAGAAATCATGGAGGGGTCTGAAATTGTCATCGTAGGTGCATGTCCACTGTGAGAGACATAATCTAAAAAAAGAAAATCCAGAAATCACAATGTATGATTTTTTAAACTATTTATTTGTGTGATACAGCTGCAAATAAGTATTTGAACACCTGAGAAAATCAATGTTAATATTTGGTACAGTAGCCTTTGTTTGCAATTACAGAGGTCAAATGTTTCCTGTAGTTTTTCACCAGGTTTGCACACACTGCAGGAGGGATTTTGGCCCACTCCTCCACACAGATCTTCTCTAGATCAGTCAGGTTTCTGGGCTGTCGCTGAGAAACACGGAGTTTGAGCTCCCTCCAAAGATTCTCTATTGGGTTTAGGTCTGGAGACTGGCTAGGCCACGCCAGAACCTTGATATGCTTCTTACAGAGCCACTCCTTGGTTATCCTGGCTTTGTGCTTCGGGTCATTGTCATGTTGGAAGAACCAGCCTCGACCCATCTTCAATGCTCTAACTGAGGGAAGGAGGTTGTTCCCCAAAATCTCGCAATACATGGCCCCGGTCATCCTCTCCTTAATACAGTGCAGTCGCCCTGTCCCATGTGCAGAAAAATACCCCCAAAGCATGATGCTACCACCCCCATGCTTCACAGTAGGGATGGTGTTCTTGGGATGGTACTCATCATTCTTCTTCCTCCAAACACGTTTAGTGGAATTATGACCAAAAAGTTCTATTTTGGTCTCATCTGACCAAATGACTTTCTCCCATGACTCCTCTTGATCATCCAAATGGTCATTGGCAAACTTAAGATGGGCCTTGACATGTGCTGGTTTAAGCAGGGGAACCTTCCGTGCCATGCATGATTTCAAACCATGACATCTTAGTGTATTACCGACAGTAACCTTGGAAACGGTGGTCCCAGCTCTTTTCAGGTCATTGACCAGCTCCTCCCGTGTAGTTCTGGGCTGATTTCTCACCTTTCTTAGGATCATTGAGACCCCACGAGGTGAGATCTTGCATGGAGCCCCAGTCCGAGGGAGATTGACAGTCATGTTTAGCTTCTTCCATTTTCTAATGATTGCTCCAACAGTGGACCTTTTTTCACCAAGCTGCTTGGCAATTTCCCCGTAGCCCTTTCCAGCCTTGTGGAGGTGTACAATTTTGTCTCTAGTGTCTTTGGACAGCTCTTTGGTCTTGGCCATGTTAGTAGTTGGATTCTTACTGATTGTATGGGGTGGACAGGTGTCTTTATGCAGCTAACGACCTCAAACAGGTGCATCTATTTTAGGAAAATAAATGGAGTGGAGGTGGACATTTTAAAGGCAGACTAACAGGTCTTTGAGGGTCAGAATTCTAGCTGATAGACAGGTGTTCAAATACTTATTTGCAGCTGTATCATACAAATAAATAGTTAAAAAATCATATATTGTGATTTCTGGATTTTTTTTTTAGATTATGTCTCTCACAGTGGACATGAATATAGTGAATATACTTTTTCTTCTGATACTGCCCTATCTTTTGAGAAGGGGGAGAGATGGCGCCCATGCTAGCTAGCCGTCCACCTCGTTCTTTTGCTGTCGAGTCTGTTTTGCTCCTATTATTGTTTGCCTTCCGATATGTATCTGCTTTGCTGGCATATGATCGCCAAACCCTCCTCGACCTCAGGGCTTGGTCAGAGACCCTGTTGCCATCTGATCACCCCCTGCTCAACCAGCAAAAACTGGTGCTGGTGGATATCCCTGATCACCTTCGCCGTATGCCTACAGTCTATTCTCGGAGAGACCGTGACCAAAAGTCTCACTCAAACGGATCAAACGGACCTTACGGATCTGAACACCGAAAATGGCTATTGTGCCCACCACCCCTGAGAAAACGTTTTAGAAGACGTGGGAAACGTGCCGGCATGATAGCTCGACTAAAAACTTATCTGAGAGAATCGCGTCCTGGACTTTCTCTTCCTTCCCGGTTCGTATGCAGCCGATGGATCCGCCCGGTCTTCCCGGAACCATCGCCGATGCTTGCTCCAGTAAACGGACCCGCTACCTTAACGCAGCTTGAAGCTGGAAACTTGCGGAGAAAGTTTGTTTACATCCAGCCTCTCGACGCCGGCTCCGTCTGGTCCGCTGCCCTTCCTGTCGCATCGCAGACACGTCATCAGAGCGCTGTCATCAGGGTAAGGAAAAACAGCGGAAACATCGCGAGATTACGGCACGCTGTGTATGATGGAAGGCGAGGAGTGGATCTCAGCCTGCTCCGTCCCATCCAGAGGTCCACTGACCACAATTCCCACATCAAAACTGAACTTTTTGATTTCCAATCCCTGTCAAATAAATCTAGCCTGATACATGATCACATTCTTGAGAAAGATATTGACCTGATGTGCCTCACTGAGACCTGGCATAAACCTGAGGTTTTTTCATCCTTAAATGAAGCTTGTCCTGCTTGATACAGTTACATGCACAGGGCTCGCTGCACTGGTCGTGGTGGTGGCCTGGCAGTAATCTACCGCGACAGTCTCAAGCTTTCTCTTCTGTCTCTCCCTGATGTGTCCTCTTTTGAATATCTGGCTTTTAAATCAAAACCCCCCTCTAAGATAAATGCAGTACTGATTTACCGGCCACCCAAACCTCACCCATCCTTTATTGCTGAGATTCAGGACCTCTTCACTTCATTCTGCTCTCTATCATCCAATAACATTATACTTGGCGATATGAACATTCATATTGAAAATCCCTCCTCCCCCGCTGGCAGCTGAATTTCTAAATGTATTGGACTGTCTCAATCTTACACAGCATGTTGATGCTCCTACTCACACCAGGGGGCGCACTTTAGATCTGGTTATTTCTGACTCTCCTTCCATCAAAAATCTGTTGGTATATGACCTGGGCGTCTCTGATCACAGCATCATTTCAATGGACATTTCCTACCCGTCACCGCTCCCTAAGCCTGAACGTGATATTCATTTTCGCAATATAAAAAAATATCAACCCTGCCATCCTGTACTCTGATCTCCAATTGATGGCCTCATTCACCCATTCATCTGTCAACAAATCAGTTGAACACTACAATGATTCTCTTCACTGTCTTCTGGATACACACGCCCCCCTCAAAACAAGAACTGTGTTTTTCTCCCGTTCGGCCCCCTGGTTCACGGATGAACTGCGCAAGATGAAGGCTGGTGGCCGTGCCATTGAGAGGCGTGTCAAATCATCTGGCCTGGTGGTACACAAGCTGGCCTACAAACAGCATCAGAAGGCCTACGCAGCAGCCCTTAAACAAGCCCGGTCCATCTACTACTCTGACATTATCAATAACAATCCAGGAAATTCCAAACAGCTTTTTTCAACAATAAATCATCTACTAAATCCTAAAAACCAAATTCATACCGAACCCACAGTAGAACTCTGCAATAGGTTTCTTGAATTTTTCAAAGACAAGATCAACTCCATTCGGTCTCAGCTTTCTGGCTCCCCAGCTCCATCAGTGCCATCTGCCGGCCCTCAACCCTCTCTTTTCAGTATTTTCACTAGAGTTACACAGACCGAAGTCGAGGGTCTCATCAAAAAGATGAAGCCTTCCACCTCTCCCCTGGACCCCTTCCCTACTGCGCTCATCAAATCAAACATAACGGCCATTAGTCCTCTCATCACACAAATAATAAACCATTCATTAAACTCTGGTTATGTCCCACCCCCACTTAAAACTGCCGTAATCAAACCTCTTCTGAAGAAACCCAACCTCAACCCAGAATGCCTCTCTAACTATCGACCCATTTCACATCTTCCGTTTCTGTCCAAGGTGCTTGAAAAAGCTGTTGCTGCAGAGTTACAAGAACATCTACAACGTCATTCACTGTTTGAAACATTCCAATCTGGTTTTCGTACCGCCCATAGTTCAGAGACAGCGCTGTTGAGGGTAACTAACGACCTTCTAATTTCTGCAGATTCTGGATCACCCTCTCTGCTTATTCTCCTTGACCTTTCAGCGGCCTTTGATACCATCGACCACCATATGCTCCTAAGCCGTCTTCATACCGACATTGGACTCTGTCACTCCACACTGGACTGGTTCACCTCATATCTCGCTGACAGGACAGAGTACGTCAATCTGGGATCTGCTTGGTCCCGTACAGCTCCTGTCACTTGTGGTGTCCCCCAAGGATCTATCCTAGGGCCCCTGCTCTTCATTTTATATATGTTGCCACTGGGTCGTGTCATCAGCCATCATGGCATCTCCTTTCACTGCTATGCTGATGACACTCAGTTATACCTGCGAACCGACTCAAACCTATGCTCCACCCCGGTCCCTCCAGCATTATCTGCTCCCTCAACAGCTTCTGCTTCCTCTTCACCATCATCTCTAGCCCTCTCTAACTGCCTGGAGGAGGTTAGGGCATGAATGAGTCATCATTTTCTCCAGTTGAACAGCTCAAAAACTGAAGCCATCCAAATCGGCACCCCCTCATCAGGTCCAGTCATCACCCACAACCACTATCTCTTTCTCTGGCCAAGACATCCCCCTGTCAACTACTGTTACCAACCTCGGTGTTAAGCTGGACCCACAACTGACCTTTGCAAATCATATCAAACATCTTTACAAAACCTGCTTTTTTCATATCAAAAACATTTCTAAACTCCGCCCCTTCCTCACTTTTTCTGACGCAGAAAAACTGGTCCACGCCTTAATTTCATCCAGGCTGGATTACTGTAACAGCCTGCTTATCGGTATACCAAATAAACATCTTCAGAAACTTCAATTCATTCAGAACTGTGCTGCCCGAACTCTTATGAAAACCCGCAAATATGAACACATCACCCCCATTCTTCAAAATCTTCACTGGCTCCCCATAACCTCAAGGATTCAATACAAGATTGCCCTCATCACCCACCTCTGCATCTATAACAACGCCCCACAATACCTCAAAGATCTCCTTACCCCTCACTCTTCCACCCGTAACCTCCGGTCTCAAAGCACAAACCGCCTCCATCAGCCACGCTCAAAACTTTGCACCATGGGAGACCGAGCCTTTTGCACTGCTGCCCCTCGCATCTGGAACTCCCTCCCTGAACATCTGCGAGAACCCCAGTCTGTGGACTCTTTTAAAAAAGAGCTTAAAACTTTCTTGTTCAGGCAGGCGTTTTTAAGCTGTCCTTAGGCGTTACTAATTTTGCCCTGCTATATTTTAGTAGTTTTCTGCCTATATATTTTAGCACTAGTTATTTATTTTTGTTTTTGATTTTAATTAGTTTAATATGGTCTCTGTAGCACTTTGAAATTCTTTTATGAAAAGTGCTTTATAAATACAATTTATTATTATTATTATTATTATTACATGCACCTACGATGACAATTTCAGACCCCTCCATGATTTCCAAGTGGGAGAACTTGCAAAATAGCAGGGTGTTCAAATACTTATTTTCCTCACTATATATATATATATATATATATATATATATATATATATATATACAGTGCTATGCATAAGTTTAGACACCCATACTAAAGTTGACTAAAAAGAGGAATAAAAAATCATCTTTTGGACACTGAACTTAATGCCTTAATTTAAAAAATTTGGAAAAATCCAACCTTTAAGGACACCAATTTTCTTTGTGAATGAATAATGTATCGTAAATAAATAAATAAATGTTCTTCCTTAAAATACAGGGTGCATAAGTTTGGACACGCCTATGTTAAATTCCCATAGAGGCAGGCAGATTTTTATTTTTAAAGGCCAGTTACTTCATGGATCCAGGATACTATGCATCCTGATAAAGTTCCCTTGGCCTTTGGAATTAAAATAGCCCCACATCATCACACAGCCTTCACCATACCTAGAGATTGGCATGGTTTTATTTCAGTTAGCCTAATAGCTAATTTGATTTGCATTGAGAGATGATCTTATGGAAAGTACTCCATGCCAATCTCTAGGTATGGTGAAGGCTATGTGATGATGTGGGGCTATTTTAATTCCAAAGGCCAAGGGAACTTTATCAGGATGCATAGTATCCTAAAAAAAAAAAAAAAAAAAAAAAAACTTAAAAATAAAAATCTGCCTGCCTCTATGGGAATTTAACATAGGGGTGTCCAAACTTATGCACCCTGTATTTTAAGGAAGAACATTTATTTATTTACGATACATTATTCATTCTCAAAGAAAATTGGTGTCCTTAAAGGTTGGATTTTTCCATTTTTTTAAATTAAGGCATTAAGTTCAATTTCCAAAAGATGATTTTCTATTCCTCTTTTTAGTCAACTTTAGCATGGGTGTCTAAACTTATGCATAGCACTGTATATATATATATATATATATATATATATATATATATATATATATATATATATATAATCATTTACAGTATACATAAATGCAGTATACATCAGACATCAATTTATTGTACATATGAATGTTTGTGGGCTTGACAGAATGAGTACAGCAGGATAATGTCAGTGAGATATCAATACCTCACTCATCTCCTGTACCATGTCCTTTCTATTCATCCTGTAGAAACTGCCACTGGCCAAAGGGTTCCCGTTTTCATGGAAGATTCTGGATGTGGAAGATTCTGGGGCTGGAATGAACTCATTGGCTTGAGTGAGTTTGTGAGCGGACTCTGGAGTTGACTGGGGTGACTGTGACCACAGCACATACTCAATATATCGGGCTAGAGAACATGTGGTAGCTGTGGCAGGTACGTGAGGAAATAGATGATCGTCCAATCCAGCCCAAAAGATGGACTTCAGGGTATTGTTGCTCCAGGGCACTAGATGGGCGAGCTTGAGGAACTCCTCCACACATTCCTCGATCGGATGGAAGAGAGAGAAGCAGATCAATAGGAGTGAGGTAAATGCCCATCTTGCCGTCAGTTTTATTTTTTTATTTTTTTGTGTGAAGGTTCTGGTATTCTGTCACACTGTAGGGTTCAGACACTCACTGGAAGCGGGTGTGGGTGTGATAGAATGAGTACAGCAGGATAATGTCAGTGACATATCAATACTCCACTCATCTCCTGTACCATGTCCTTTCT
This sequence comes from Rutilus rutilus, assembly GCF_951802725.1. Classification (NCBI taxonomy): domain Eukaryota; kingdom Metazoa; phylum Chordata; class Actinopteri; order Cypriniformes; family Leuciscidae; genus Rutilus; species Rutilus rutilus. Next base: position 2,199,623 of record NC_140211.1, read on the forward strand.
ATTCATCCTGTAGAAAATATAGGAGGTCAATAGGAGTAAGGTAAATCTGAGGTAAAGGTACACGACAAAAACGGGCTCTACCTTGGGCGCATGCGCACGCGGCGACCAGCAGAAGGAAAAACTCGGCGTCCTATTTTGTTGTTTTGAAGAGTCTATGTGCATGTTTTATGTTAGTTTGTGTTTTTTTTCTCATGACAAATTGTGCTTAACACAAACTATCCGTTGGGTCAGATGGAGCTGATCATTTTAATCGTTTGTTGGATTTTGTTTGACCTGAATCTCGTTTGCTATGGAATTATGGTGCCGGCTCCGAGGATTCAGTACACCAGGGATCAACTACTGGCTTGGAACTCACCGAGTCTACTCAGCGGTCAGTACCCGCTTTCTAAACTTCCAGGCGGCATACTTCGGAGGGAGAATTGTAATTCTGCACCGGGAGATGATGCTGGGAAAGTTAAGAAAAGAAAGCGAGGGAAAAGGGGAGGTGTTCGTCAGCGACTACGGAGTAAACAGCTGACACGTATCGCTCTGCCGTCATTGATCGTGGGAAACGTACAGTCACTACGGAACAAACTCGATGAGTTGCAAGGAAATGTTCGTTTCCTGCAGGATTACAGAAACAGCTGTGCAATGGCATTCACAGAATCCTGGCTAACTGAGCAGGATTTGGACAACGGCTTGAGTGTTGATGGTTTTGGCATTCCATTTCGCACAGACAGGAACGCAGAAATTACAGGTAAATCCCGTGGTGGGGGTGTATGCCTTTATGTCAACAAACGCTATTGTACTTCTGTGACTGTTCGGGAGAACATTTGTACACCCGATATGGAGTTATTGTCGGTATCTCTTCGTCCATTTTATCTGCCACGAGAATTTCCACAAATTTTTATAACTGTTGTGTACATTCACCCCAAAGCAAACAACGTCATTGCATCGAACACTGTATCTGATGTTGTTCAAGGACTTCAAAACATTTCACCAGAGGCGCCGAATTTTAATTTTATTTTGGGAGATTTTAATCATGTGTCACTTAAAAAGTCCTTGCCAAATTTTTACCAGTACATCACGTGCCCAACAAGACAATATAAGACGCTGGATCTCTGTTATGGGAATATAAAGGGAGCTTATAAGTCTGTACCTTTGTCAGCACTGGGATCTGCTGATCATAATTGTGTACAGCTCCTTCCTATTTATAGACCATTATTCAAGAGAGAACAACCCCATACAAGAGAAGTTAAAATGTGGTCAGATGACTCTACCGCCCGTTTACAAGGGTGCTTTGATTGTACAGATTGGGAGGTCTTCAAAGACTCTTGTGAACATATTGATGAACTGACTGATGTCGTTTGTTCATACATAACCTTTTGTGAGGATATGATTGTGCCTACACGTAAATTTAAGGTTTTCTCTAATACTAAACCATGGATGACAAAATCAGTCAAATCAAGTTTGCGGAACAAGCAATTAGCCCATAGGCAGGGGGATAGATTAGAGAGGGCAACAGCGAGGAAGGAGGTTAGAACAGAGATCTTTAAAGCTAAACAAGCATATAAAGTTAAGTTAGAAAAAAACTTGGCAGATAATAACTTAGGTTCAGCTTGGTCGGGTATGAAGACAATTGCGAGTATACAGCATAATGTAAATAAGAGTACTGTGTGTATTGACGGTTTTAGATCAAATGATTACTTTTCAAATGCTCTTAATATGTTTTATTCTAGGTTTGAGAGTTTTGATTTTAAAAATGAGGTAGAAGAACTAAGATGCCTGTGTAATGATGATTCCCATATGGTCTTAGAACAGGCAGCAGTGGAGAAAATTTTTCTCTCCACTAAGGAGAACAAGAGTCCGGGTCCAGACCATATAGGTGGGAGAATTTTAAAGCACTGTGCGAAGCAACTAACTTCAATATTTTCTGATATTTTTAATTGGTCACTACGGGTACAAAAAGTACCTAACCTGTGGAAAAAGTCTATTATTATTCCTGTTCCCAAATGTAACAAGCCTAAAGTGTTAAATGACCTGAGACCAGTTGCCCTCACCTCTTTAGTGATGAAATCATTCGAGAAATTAGTAAAATCTGAGCTTTTAAGTAAGACTGGACAAGTCCTCGATCCTTTGCAATTTGCATACAGAGCAAATAGAAGTGTTGAGGATGCTTCACTTATGTTATTAAATTTACTGACTAAGCATCTAGAGGGGAAAAATACTCACGCAAGATTGTTGTTCATTGACTTCGCGTCTGCTTTTAACACTATTCAACCCCACATATTAGCTAGGAGACTGTTAGAATATTTTAAATTGAACCACAATTTAGTGGGATGGTTACTAGACTTTTTAACCAATAGAACGCAGAGGGTAAAAGTAAATGGTAGCTTTTCTGATGTACTAAGTTTATCCACAGGATCTCCACAAGGCTGTGTTCTTTCGCCCTTATTATACATTCTATACACCAACATGTGTCAAAGCTCACACGAAAATAGGATATTTATCAAGTGTGCTGACGATACAGTGATAGTGAGCCTGCTACAGGGGGATGAGTCTGGCCATGGTCCAGTTGTAGAGGATTTTGTAACCTGGTGCGATGATTCCTATCTAAAATTAAATATTACTAAAACGAAGGATATGATTATTGATTTTAGAACACGCCCTGTTAATCATGTCACTACGATTATTAAAGGGGAGGCTGTGGATCAGGTAGAGAATTTTAAATATCTTGGTATAGTTATAGATTCTAAATTGTCATTCGAGCTGAATAGCGAAATGGTATGTAAAAAGGGTCACCAACGTTTGAGTTGCCTTAGGAAACTTGCAAAATTTCACATTGATAGACGCATGTTGACATTATTTTATTCTGCTTTTATTGAATCAGTTCTGTCATTCTCCATTGGGGTGTGGTATGGAAGCCTGTCAGTAAAGAACAAAAACTCTTTAAACCAAATTGTAAGGTGGGCGAGTAGAATAATAGGTGTAAATCAAAGGAATTTAGGATGTATTTATAAAAAACAGCTGTATCGGAAAGCAAGTACTGTCTTGAGTGATCTGTCGCATCCCTTACGTATTGATTTTAAGTTACTTCCGTCTGGTCGCCGGTTTGCAGCCTCAAGATGGAAAACAAGACGGTACAGGAATACTTTTGTCCCAGCCGCAATTGAAGTTTTAAATAATATTAGTACGAGAGAAGTTTTAGGATTTGCAAATTAATATGGATAGCAAAGATTTATGTGTTGCGGTGCAGTTTGTCATGATGCTTACTTATAAATTTGTATGTGTATTAGTTGTATGTTGTTATGTCTATTATGTGTGGACAACTGAATTCTTTTTTACTGCATAACAAATTTACCTACGGGTATGAAATAAAACTACCTACCTAAACTACCTAACTACCTAAAATGTATTAAAAATCAAAATGATCCCTGTTCACACAGATCAGCAAAAAAATACTGTATTATGCTGCCAGTTTAGTGGTTGGCGATGCCACTTTGTCAAGGAACACCCGTGAACATGTCATATGCATGCCGTTACCGTTTTCACAAATTAGCCTAGCGTTTTTGTTGTTAACACAGAGACATTATAGCCATCTTGTCAAAAACCCGTTTTCAAAAGCTTGTTTAAAAAAAAAAAAAAAAATTTAATTAGTTTAATCTGCTAAATAATACAAAAATACTTGTTACAAATAGCTTTTTTTTTGCCATCCACCTCAGCCTAGTGCAAAAACCTTTATGTAAATGTTTAAGAGTTGACAATGAAAAGTTTGCATAAAAATGGATGTAAACGGAACATGGGTGGATTCTCACTAACACTTTTTATTATTATTAACATTTAAATGTTGGTAGGAAAAGAGTTAAAGGATGGAGAAGCTCTGATGTCCAAAGTTAAGGTCAGCAATGGAAAAAGCATGATCACCTTCAGGCGTTGTGCGTGCCAGTGGTTTAGTCTGCTGATTTGACACTTATTTGTTTGTCTGTGTTATTGAAACCTAATCTGTGAGGTCTGTGTAAACTGACAGTGGTCAAACACACTGAACATCTGTACTGAACACAAGATGTGTGCTGCAGTTCTTTACACAGGTTCATGAATCCTACATGAAATAAAGATGTACACAATAACAACTGCAGAAAATTCACATTGATTCAACAGACATTAGGACAAGGTGGTAACACTTTACAGTAAGGTTCATTAGTTAACATTAGTTAATGTACACTGTAAAAAATCCAACTTACGTTTTGTATGACAAATTCAGTTTTTAAAGTTTTTCAACTATTTAACATGAAAAAAGTTGAGAAAAGTTGAGATAACTCAAACACGTAAGTTGAGAAAACTCAAAAATGTCCTGCAGCTGGTTGCCTTAAACTTTTAAGTTTTCTCAACCTTTTTTTTTTTTTACAGTGTATTAACTAACATTAACTAACAGTGATCAATACAGTTGTTGCTAGTTCATCTTTGTTAATGTTAATTAAAACAAAGCTGTTCATTGTTTGTTCATGTTAGTTCATAGTGCAATAACTAATGTTAAGAAATACAACCTTTGATTTTAATAATGTATTAGTAAATGTTGAAATTAATATAAACTAATATTACTAAATGTTGTAGAAGTATTGTTCATTCTTAGTTCATGTTACCTAAGGTAGTTAACTAATGTTAACTAATGAATCTTATTGTAAAGTGTTACTGAGAAGATAAATGCAAATAGTGTTTGCTTGAAGACAGGCGAGTGTGACAGAAGGGAGGAGAGACACGGTTGGTCATGTGATGCACATTTAAACATCGTCCTCCATAAAACGAGTATCGCTCTCACTCTCCATCCTAAAAGAAAGACAGACGCCTTTAATCAACCATGAAGAAGCTCTTCAAGTGCCTGTGGATCTTACTGGGTAAAGTACAACATGCTATTTTACTAGATTCACACTAATATTATCTGCGGTTTCTACAATCTCCCTGTGTTCAGAATGTTGCTCTGTTTGTAGTTTACTTTACACTCATCTCTCTACTGTGGGTTTATAGCATAAAGTATTGCTTGGAAATTTCTTTCCAATAAATCTAAATATTTTAGATTAGTTGTTGTTTCATACATTCATGCTTGCATGAAGCCATTTTTTTAACCAGTAATGAAGTATTATAACAATAAAAAAAAAAAATAAGTTTTCTATGTGAATATACAGTAAAGTGTAATTTACTCCTGTGATCAAAGCTGAATTTTCAGCATAATTACTCCAGTCTTCAGTGTCACATGATCCTTCAGGAATCATTCTAATATGATGATTTGGTGCTCAAGAAACATTTATGATTATCATTAATGTTGAAAACAGTTGTGCTGCTTCAGATTTGCGTGGAAACCGTGATGCATTTATTTGAAATGGAATCTTTTGTAACAGTACATATGTATTTACTGTCACGTTTGATCAATTTAATGCCTTAGTGATGGATTCAAGTTTTAATTTCTTTAAAAAAAGTTTCAACGGTGGTATAGATTATGGCTTTGCTTGTAAATCTCTGGGATAGTTTTTCTCAGTTTATTTTACCAAACAAATCTTATGTTAAATAGGTGCTCACTTGTGTATGTTTGTTTTGTTTTATTGGTTTATTTAAGAGGGGACAGTGCAATTTCATAAAACACATGAACAAACATGGTTAAAAAAAGCCAGAATTAGCCAAAGGCTATTTTTCATCTGTAGTCCCCTGGCCAAGATGTAAAAAAAGCATTAAAATACAAACATGAAAATACATTTACAAGTCTATGGCAAATCAATTACTACAATATAAATGACACTAAAATAACTTAAGGCACGCAATACCTGTTACAATATTTAAACACACAAAAAACACGTTCAAAAAGGCGACGGTATCCAAAAATACAATAAAGCGCAACAGGCTCGGCTTTTAATGTTGGCAGACATACATGTTAAGGAGCCAAATTTTCGAATTGTTTGTAAAGGCCTTGAAAGTGGTGAGCTGTTTAACCTCCTCAGGTATTGAGTTCCAGTCAGCGGCGCCCCTCACCGACCAGGCCGAGCGACTGAAAGCGCTTCTGCGCAGCGGGATAACACAGTCCCCTCTGGCAGAGCCTCGAGTGACGTGCTCAGAGCTGTTTCTTTGGCTGATGAGCTCTACCAGAGGAGCTGGGGACAAATCATGTGTTACTTTGTATATGAGACTCAGATCTACAAATTTATGAAGACTGTCCCAGTTGAAAAGGCTGTGTTTTTTTTAAATTGCACAGTGATGATAGTGCCTTGGTTTTTTGTCCATGACTTTAATGGCTTGTTTGTATAATATTTCCAAAGGTCTTTTTGCGCTCTGACTTGCCTGAGACCAACTTGTTAGGCAGTAATTGAAGTGGCTAAAAATCATGGAATGTACAAAAATTATTGCAGCTTCGGTTGACATTTCATTCCGAATTGAGCGGAAATTTGTCAAGTCAAGTCAAGTATATTTGTATAGCGCTTTTCACAATACAGATTGTATCAAAGCAGCTTCACAGTATTAAATTAAAATAATACAACAAGGTTTGTTTCTAGTGGAATTTATTGATAAAATCAAATTAGATATCCCCAGAATATCCCCAACTGAGCAAGGCAAAGGCAACAGTGGCAAGGAACCGAAAAACTCCATCAAGTGACCTAATGGTGTCCTAAAACTCCATCAGGTGACCTAATGGAGAAAAAAAACCTTGGGAGAACCCAGGCTCAGTCGGGGGCCAGTTCTCCTCTGGCGTTTATTAACTAGAGGCTGGATTGTAATTTGAACTGTAAGATTAAAAATATTATATGAATGCCTGGCTGAAGAGATGCGACTTTAATCTAGTTTTAAACTGGGAGAGCGAGTCTGAGCAACGAACACTATCAGGAAGGCTATTCCAGAGTTTTGGAGCTAAATGTGAAAATGCTCTCCCTCCTTTGGTGGATCTGGATATCCTAGGTATGACCAGAAGCCTTAAATTTAGTGATCTTAAAGAGCGCGATGGATTATAGGGCGATAGAATATCCGTTAAATAGACTGGAGCTAAGCCGTTTAGGGCTTTATAAGTCAGTAGCAATACCTTGTAATTAATACGGAACTTTATAGGTAACCAATGCAGTGATGATAAAATCGGTGTTATATGATCATATTTTCTTGATCTAGTAAGAACTCTAGCGGCGGCATTTTGGACTAACTGTAGCTTGTTAATTGAGGATGCAGGACAACCGGCTAATAAAGCATTACAGTAATCTAGTCTCGAGGTCATGAATGCATGAACTAACTTTTCTGCATCAGAAACTGATAGCATATTACGTAGCTTAGCAATGTTTCTAAGGTGGAAAAAGGCGGTTTTTGTAACATAAGAAATATGATTTTTGAAAGACAGGTTGCAATCGAGTAATTTGTGAGATTAAACTTATTTTTTTACATCATTTTTCAATATGGGCTTTAAAAGAGAGGCGTGAATCTATTACTAACCCAAGCTATTTGTATTGATTTACAATTTGTAGTTTTTCTCCAGCAACTATTATGTCAGGATTAGGTGAGGCTCTATTGGTTTTACTGAAAAAACATACCTACAGTTTTCGAAATATTCAGCTGCAGGCAGTTCTCCTGCAACCAGGATGTAACAAGAGTCATTGCTTTAGTGAGTTTATCTGCAACAATGTCTTTAGAGCGACCATGAACAAATAGAACAGTGTCATCTGCATACATCAAACATTCAACTTCAGAACAAACAGTAGGCAAGTCATTGATATAAAGGCTAAATAAGAGGGGGCCTAATGTTGAGCCCTGAGGAACCCCGGTGGTTCCCATATGAAAAAAACCTGCATGCTTCATATACAGCAACCATATATCTTCCTTACTTAAATCGGCCAGAATTACCTTCTGTGTTTCATATAAGGCCAATACATGTCCTATACAAAATCAGACCGATTATGGCCACTTTCATACTAAATAGCACACATACAACTTGTAGGGTATTTTTGCGTTATATATGAAATGAATACTGTTAAAATACTTATATGAGTTTTACATGACAAAAGTGTGCAAATGTGTATGGTATTAGTAGAAATATATAAAACTCATATAAAATTCATATATAAATCATTTAAAGTTCTTATATTGAATCATATGCTAGTCAAATTAAAGTCATATAAAATGTATACACATTTTGTGTCATTTGTTTATGTGTTTCATACAGATTTCATGTTTTGATGACCAACATCTGATTCACTTATATGCAGTTGGCAAATTTTTAAAGGGATACTACACTTTAAAATGAGAATTATATCATCATATACTCACCCTCATGTTGTTTCAATCCTGTATGAATTTCTTTCTTCTGCTGAACAGAAAGGAAGATATTTAGAAGAATGTCAGTAACCAGACAGTTTCTGGTCTCATTGACTTCCATAGTATATTTTTTTCCTACTATGGAAGTCAATGAGACCAGAAACTGTCTGGACATTCTTCTAAATATCTTCAATTCTGTTCAGCAGAAGAAAGAAATTCATACAGGTTTGAAATAACATGAGGGTGAGTATATGATGACAGAATTATTTTCATTTTAAAGTGGAGTATCCCTTTAAATTGTACACAGTGCAGAAGCCGGTTCAAGGATTACTAGCTGTCAGAATATCACTGACCTTTATGAAGACTGTTAATTTTCCTACAGGATTTGAAAGAGCAGTTATAAAGCAATGACATTGTAAGACCGTGTAATCACATTAATTGTGAACGGTCTGGGCCTGTTGTTTGTGAACAAATCATAACATATTATTGCAAATGAACAAAGTTGAGTCAAATATGTTTCTAGAACAGTGATTAAAATGTTGAAAATTGGCTGGAATATGTTTTTGTATATGTGACATGAACTCTGGTGGTGATGCACTCCTTTAATAAAAACCTTTAATATGATTTACTAAATTTTTTTGGTTAAACATTTTTACACTTAGAATATTGATTAGATTTTTAAGCAGTGAAATCAATTACATACACTGTATTAACTGAGTAAATGCAAGTAAAACAAATTAAATAGATCTGAGTAACTGCATTTGGGGGGTTGGGGACAATTAAAAACAAATATTTATGACTAATATTAACTGTGTTTATAAGCCAGTAATATTAACTTTTTTATTTCCTCTAAACCTTTGTAAAAATATTCCATACAACCACCGGTATAACGTACTCGGTTACTAACGTAACCTCGGTTCTCTCTAGAAGAGGGAATGAGTACTGCGTAAGATATCTTACGCTAGGGGAAAATCCTTTTTCCGCGAGATATTGAAGCCAAAAATTATCCTTAATTTTGTAATAATGCAAAACGCGTTGCGGCAGCATGCAGACATAGGCGAGACAGCTCGCGCGCCTATTGGCTGCTCTGCGGCAACTGCAGCAGCCTATCGAGCGAGGCCTGGCGTGACGCCAGACCCAATCAGGGCACTTCGCGCCCGCTGCGTCACGTCCCGCCGAAATGGGCGTGGTCTAGGCCTATAAATACCGCTCGCAGGCAGCTATTATCTGGTTTTTCATCATCGAAGCAACCAGAGCGCGTGCATGCACGGCAAGATACGCAGTACTCGTTCCCTCTTCTAGAGAGAACCGAGGTTACGTTAGTAACCGAGTACGTTCTCTTACGAGAGGTCTCTCGTACTGCGTAAGATATCTTACGCTAGGGGACCCAATGCAAAACGCTGTGCATGCTGAGATCTGACACCAAAGACCCAAGGGCGAAAGCCCGGGGTACATATAGTGCACAATCACTCAGGGAACTCACAGGGAGTCCAGGAAGAGGGAGGGGCGAAGCCGCACTCTTCCACATATGGTAGCGTCGCTGAGACGCGAATTTCATCATACAGACAGGGCGGGGTACGGCCTGAACTGATGGGGGAATGTGGGTCTTACACAGTTTGCCCAGGCACATCTCGTGCTGCTACTTTTTTACTGTCGAACATTGAGCTGCGCTCAGTAGACGCAGCATTCTGAGCTGATCGCATCAGGTCAGACAATACTGGTAAACTTAGACCGACAGCAGCCTGGCCTGCAGGGCGGGAACCTCTAGGTTATAAAACCTTATAAATGTAGACGGGGAGGCCCAGCCTGCCGCCATACAAATATCTTGCAAGGCAATCCCACTTGACCAGGCCCACGAAGAGGCCATGCCTCTCGTGGAGTGCGCTCTGACACCCAACGGACACTGCATGCCCTTGGAGGCGTATGCCAGCGCTATAGCATCAACTATCCATCTGGATAGGCTCTGTTTCGACGCGGCTAGTCCCTTAGAACGTCCGCTAAACGAAACAAAGAGCTGCTCCGTCTGTCTGAAACCAGACGAGCGAGACACATAAGCTCGTAATGCCCTGACTGGGCAGAGGAGGCTCGCGTCTCTTTCCTCATCAGGGACCGGTAGGGCTGACAGCGAGATAACCTGCGCCCTAAACGGTGTGTTGAGGGATTTCGGAACATAACCGTGCTTAGGTTTGAGTATAACTTTCGAGTCATAAGGCCCAAACTCCATGCACGCCGCGCTCACAGAGAGCGCGTGCAGATCCCCTATGCGCTTCACCGAAGCGAGACCCAGCAAAAACACCGTCTTGAAAGACAGGTGTTTCAAATCGATTGACTGTAAAGGCTCAAATGGCGCACCTTTCATGGCTTCCAGAACCGTAGAAAGGTCCCATACGGGGACTGAGGGAGGTCTGGGAGGATTCAGTCTCTTAGCCCCTCTAAGGAAGCGGATGACTAAATCGTTCCTTCCTATTGACTGACCAAGCGTTGTTTCTGAGAACGCTGCTATAGCCGCCACATAAACTTTGAGTGTGGAGGGGGCCCTGCCCCCATCCAACAGCTCTTGTAGGAAGGAAAGCACCTCCGCCACACCACAGTCTGTGGGTGACACACCACGGGCTGTGCACCAGCCCGAAAACACTGACCATTTCGAGGAATAGAGTCGTCTCGTAGACGGAGCTCTAGCCTGCGTGATCGTGTTTAATACTCCTTCAGGGAGTCCAACATGCCACACATGGGCCAGCGCGCTCCTGCTCTTTGAGAAAAATTCCTGACAGTGAGCGTTTTCTTGAGACGCAAACAGGTCTATTTCCGCTCTGCCGAATTTCTTCCACAGCAGTTGGACTGTCTGTGGGTGTAGGGACCACTAGCCTGCCGGAACATTGTTCCTGGACAGTCTGTCCGGTCCTATGTTCAGGAGCCCTGGCACGTGCGCTGCTCTGAGCGAGCGCAGGTTGCACTGAGCCCATACCAGGAGGCGTTCTGCCAGCCTGTAGAGGTTCTTGGACCTGAGGCCGCCCTGGCGATTTATGTAGGACACCACAGACATGTTGTCCGAACGGACCAAGACGTGGCGTCCTTTTATCTGGGGACAAAAACGCGTCAGCGCGTTGTCTACTGCCAGCATTTCGAGGCAGTTTATGTGCAGGAGCTTCTCCCGTTCCGACCACTGGCCGAAGAACGGTCTGCCCTCGAGCAGCGCTCCCCATCCCGAGGTGGACGCGTCCGTGGACACCACTTTCACCCTCGAGGAAGTCCCCAGGCTTACACCTGATTGGTACCAGTCGTTCGCTCTCCAAGGTTTCAGAGCTGTGACGCACTTCTGATTGACCCTGAGGCGAAGCGAACCGGATGCCCACGCTCTGCGTGGGACTCACGCTTTCAGCCAAAACTGCAGCGGGCGCATGCGGAGCAGGCCCAGCTGGAGCACTGACGATGCTGAGGCCATGAGACCTAGCATCTTCTGAAATTTCTTGAGCGGGACAGACGCGCCGCAGCGAAACGCGTTCGCTGTGCGTTGAATGTCTACCGCGCGCTGTGGTGATAGTCGCGCTATCATGGACAGCGAGTCCAATTCTGTGCCCAGGAAAGATATCTTCTGACTGGGTAACAGAGAGCTCTTCGCCCAATTGACACTGAGACCCAAATCCTCGAGGTGATCGAGTAAAATGGTCGTGTGTTCTATGAGCACTGCGCGAGATTGCGCTAGAATCAGCCAATCGTCCAAATAGTTCAGCACTCGTATGCCTCTCATTCTGAGGGGTGCGAGCGCCGCGTCCATGCACTTCGTAAATGTACGGGGTGCCAGGGACAAACCGAATGGCAGGACTGTGTACTGATATGCCTGGCCCTCGAAGGCGAATCTCAAATATCGCCTGTGACGTGACGCTATCTGTATTTGAAAATACGCGTCTTTCAGATCTATTGACACAAACCAATCTCCTTGGCGAATCTGCACAAGGATTTGTCTGGTCGTGAGCATCCTGAACTGTCGCTTCACAAGCACTTTGTTCAGTTGCCTTAGATCTAGTATGGGTCTGAGACCCCCGTCTTTTTTCGGTACCAGGAAGTATCTGCTGTATAGCCCTCCTTCGCTCTGAACTTGAGAGAGAGGCTCTATGGCCCCTTTGCTCAATAGTTTCGTCACTTCGGCTTGAAGTAAATGTGCTACTTCTGTTTTTACCGTGGTCTCAACGCGCGCCACATAGCGGCGAGGGCGTCGGCGAAACTGCAGCGAATAGCCTCTTTTTATAATGTTCAGCACCCACTTCGAAACCCCGGGCAGCTTTGCCCATGCGTCTGCATGGATAGCTAGGGGTTGAATACGAAGCGCGCTCCGCTCGCTCAGCGATGGAGAGGCTTCGGCGTGCTGCAACACAAGTATCGCGCTCGTGACATTTGAGGCATGGGGCGCGCTGATAACAGCGGGCAGATTGCCCGCGCTCGACTCCTCTGCGGTGGTCAGCCGCGAGGGGGAGGGCTGGGCGGTTCCCGTGGGAACTGTCATGTCTATGTGTGGATGTGGGCGCGGGACAGCGGGCACATTTATCACACCGAAAACATCGAGTGCACGTTGGTTTCGTTTTTACAGAAACCGTGAGACATGCACAACGCGGTGTTAGTGGGCACTGGATAGTGGGCACTTTCACCATGTTTGAAGCGCAACCGATCTGAGTCGGTTTTATGTGCGCGAGCCCTGTGTGACAGGCTGTGCTTGTGTGTAGGGATGGGCACTGGGCATTCTTACTACACATGAAACACCATCGGCCGTGGCCGGGACACCAGAAAATACACTCTTTTGGGGATTTATCTGGGTAGCCGTGAAAACGGCATTTGTGTGCAGGCAAGCGGGTGACAGAACCGACTTGTTGGCTGCAGAAAACACTGGAACAGTCACATTTGCTGGAACTGGACGAGCGAATAGCTTTGGTGTGAGTCTGGCCGCAGCGGGACTCAAACACCGTCGTTTTCCTAGCTGTGCTAGGACGACTTCGGGGCCTCGGGCTTCACCGTAATCCTAGGTCGCGTGCCACGTACAGCGGGGCGGCGACCGGATGAGTGGGAGCGCGGTCTCGCGCTTCGGGCCTGGCGGCGCTGTGAAGTGGAGGCAGTGGACGGTGGCTGTGAGCTCTGAGCAGACCGTTTCGCACGGCCTGCTGCAGAGCTGGAGCGCTTCGGGAGGAAGTGCTTCATAGCCTGTGACGCTTTCTGTACCTCTGCGAATCTCTCCGCGAAATCCTTGACGGAGGATCCAAAGAGGCCTGTGGCGGAAAGCGGGGCGTCGAGGAACGCGGTGCGCTTAGACTCGGCCATTTCCGAGAGCGTCAGCCAAAGATGTCTCTCAGTCACGGTGAGAGAGGCCATATTCCGTCCAATGGCTTGCGCTGCAGACTTAGTAGCACGGAGAGCGAGGTCCGTGGCACTCCTTAAGTCCGGCACGCAGATCGCGTCAGGCCCTTCCTCATCCAGTTTACGGAGGAGATCGGCCTGGAAGATCTGAAGCGTTGCCATGGTGTGCAGCGCTGACGCAGCTTGCCCGGCGGCGGAGAAAGCGCGGCGGAGCAGGCTTGACGTCGTGCGGCAAGCTTTAGAGGGTAGGGCCGACTTAGCACGCCGTCCAGCAGAGGGCGGGCATAAGTGGGCCGCTATCGCCTCTTCGACCGGCGGCAGCGAAAGGTATCCTTTGTTCTTGGCATCGTCAACAGCGGAGAATGCCAAAGAAACAGCAGGATGCACTCTAGCCGAATAGGGGGCGTTCCAGGACTTGGCGACTTCTTCGTGTAACTCAGGAAGAAAAGGCGCCGGTCTGGACGCAGGCGAAGCGCGCTCCCCAGGCAGGAAAAATCCATCCAGCCGGTTGTGAGCGGGCTGCTCAGGCGAAGACCACTCGAGGCCGAGGCTCGCCGCGGCCTGTGCGAGTACTCGCATGAGCTCCGTCTCGATGGACGCTCTCTTGCCTGAAGACATGCGGGCAGGGGGCGCGGGGTCCTCAGAGCCCGCCCAATCCTCACTGCCTGACGCCAGGATAGAGCAGGAATCATCCTCTCCCAGCAGGGCTTCCTCATCCACGATGTCAACGGAAGCGGCGGCAGACGGCGGCCGCTGTCCGTCAGGAAGCGAGGCTGACGAAGCCGGGGAAGCAAGCGGGCGAACCGGCGAGCTTTGGCGGCTGAGGGAGGGTTCCGGGGCCCGCTGGGCACGGCGCTTTTTACGGCGCGACGCCGCGGCGGGCGGGGGAGCAGTCTCGGTGAAGAAGGCTAGGCGAGTCCTCAGAGTCGCCATTGCCATCAGCTCGCAGTGAGGGCAGCCGCCGTCAGCGAGCGCGAGAGCTGCATGTTCCTCACCCAGGCAGGAAACGCAAATCACGTGGCGGTCCCCGTCGCTGAGTGTGGCTCTGCACGAGCCGCAGGAAGGCATCTTTAAAAAGACGCTAGCTCTTTTAGAATGTGTGTCGCGGCGGCGACACACACACACAAAAGTACAGTGTAATAAAAGGGAAGGATATAAGCGCCGGAAAGCGCAGCAGGAAGGCAGGAAGGCGGCGCGGCCAGCGACTTCAGTGACTCATCCCGCTGAAGGTGCTCTCTCTCAGACGGCGCGGCTTCTTCTCCGGCTCCAGCGATGCGTGTGCTTCGCTTGAAGGATGAAAAATCAGATAATAGCTGCCTGCGAGCGGTATTTATAGGCCTAGACCACGCCCATTTCGGCGGGACGTGACGCAGCGGGCGCGAAGTGCCCTGATTGGGTCTGGCGTCACGCCAGGCCTCGCTCGATAGGCTGCTGCAGTTGCCGCAGAGCAGCCAATAGGCGCGCGAGCTGTCTCGCCTATGTCTGCATGCTGCCGCAACGCGTTTTGCATTACTACAAAATTAAGGATAATTTTTGGCTTCAATATCTCGCGGAAAAAGGATTTTCCCCTAGCGTAAGATATCTTACGCAGTACGAGAGACCTCTCGTAAGAGAACTACATGACATTGGCCTTTATTGTCGATGAGTAGCCTAAGTTACAGCAATACAGCATATTTTATACTATTTTTAACACGTATACAATATTGCCTACATTTAAACTCATGTAAGAAACATTTTCGAAGTAAAAATTAAACATTTAGGCGTAAACATTCAAGTAATTCAAGTGTAATCAACCGGTCTGTTATCCAGCATCCACCGGATCAGCGCTGGTTCCCGTTCCGGAGATGGACTCGCCTCTGCGGGGGAACCTCTAACTTTACACCGCCGTCCTGCGTCACTCACAGCCGAAAGATGCTGCGACGCGACTGACTGCATCACCTGCCAATAAACAAACAGTGCACAGTTCTGAGGACAGTTTACCATCCAAATTAGTTATATTCATATATCTTGTGTTTTTTTTATACAAGCCGTTACAATCACGCGAAAAGACAGGCGCGAGTCGACACTCGTTTAACTCGTTTAAGGTGAGTAGCATTGCATCTCTGTATGTTCTTTCGCATTAAATAAATTGATTTAAAGCACATTAATGATTATACAGATCAAATAAAACATACACACACCTGAATTTCACAGAGGAAATGCACCAATTCTGCGCCGCTGAGAAGAGAAGAGGAGAACTGTTGCTCTGGAGACTGGAGAGAGTTCAAACAGCGCGCGCTCACTCAACCGCTGAGTTATCGTCACGTCAGAGGGTGGGGGAGGGGGGCATTGTTTTAATTGAGTAAACTTAATCAATTTATTATGTGTGTTAAACAGGGTTCGAAATGACTTAGGACTCTTGGGGGGGTCCCCTAAAATTCTGAAGACTACCTTGCTACACTATAAACTGTAGGCAAAATTATATGGACCAATGTTGAAGGTGGGATAATGGTCTTGGGATGTTTTTCATGGTTTGGGCTAGGCCCAGTATTGTAGTGGTGTAGTGGTTGATTATAGAAGTGGCTATAATCTAACAGGTAAACCTCTAACTCTGGAGCAACAAAGTTACAAGTTCTTTGTTCTTGTTTTCTCTCCATGATGCAGGATTCTAAATTAAGAAAAATAACATTAGCTTCCTAGATAGCTTACCAAGCTCTCATGTATATACTCATTCATGCTCAAATCACATTCACGTTAATCAACTCACAGACTTAAATTAAGTCCTGGTTATCTTTCGTAATCACTTGATTGGACAAGTAGGTTGTTATGCTAGCTTTGAATAACTAGTCTAGCTGCTAGGTCTGCTATGGAAGCTTGTTTCCGCCACAGAATAAAACATTTAAAAAAGATAATTGCGACTTTTTATCTCACAATTGCTTGTTTACATCTCGCAATTCTGACATCTTTTCTCAGAATTGTGAGATATAGGCTGCAAGTCCAATTCTAAGGGAAAAAAAGACTGACTGACTTTTTTTTTTCTCAGAATAGTTTATATCTCACAATTCTGACTTTATAACACGCAATTGCGACTTTATATCATGCTATTCTCTGACTCCCAATTGCGTATTATAAAGTCAGAATTGCGAGATATAGCCTAAACATGCAATTCTGAGAAAAAGTCCGAATTTCAAGTATATTTCTCGCAATTGCGAGTTTATATCTCATAATTCTGACTTTATAACACGCAATTGCGACTTTATATCACGCAATTTTGACTTAATAACACACAATTGCGACTTTATATCACGCAATTTTGACTTAATAACACACAATTGCGACTTTATATCACGCAATTCTGACTTTATAACCTGCAATTGCGACTTTATATCTGAGATAAAAAGTCAGAATTGTGAGGTCGTAAACTCGCAATTGTGAGAGAAAAAAAAGTCAGAATTGTGTATTTTTCACTCTGTGGCGGAAACAAGCTTCCATAGTCTGCTGCTCATTTGGCTTCATACACATACAACTAGCAAGAAACATTGACAAACGTATTAATAATTTCACTGGGTATCTAGTTAATGCAACTTTTGCTATAGGAACTCGAACTCCTAATATTTGACTATAAGCAATTATGGAGATATAAACATAATCGAAGCACTTACAGGATTTTCATTAAGGATTTCACTCTTTGTGAGGTTTCATTTTGCCGCGTTCAGCTACAGTGCGTGTCTGCGGGAGCACCACAACAACAATCTGTGACGCTGTATAGCAACTCACTCGGCTAATTCACCTTATTCCGGAAGTAGCACTGGGTGGCGCCATCCGCGTAATCTCACTTCCTGGTTTAGCTACTTAGCGCTTTGTTTTCCCTGGTCCAATCTGTTATCTGTCTTGATATAAGTCTAGATAGACTATAATATTATAGCCAAATGCGTTGGCCTATGGTTATTAACAACTGCTGCAACGTACTAAAGTACATTTCACTTGAAGCTTTTGAAACAATGCCACAATCAAATTATTTAATAGCTGTGTCTTTCTAATAGCTATTACTTAGTTATGAAGATGTGCACGAACACTACTACATGTAAAGTTTGAAACATTATTACACCACAGTTTGTTTGCTTAATCACCAGATACATTTGCAGTGTATAGCCAACAGATAGCCAACAAAAAAATAGCCACGAACTGGTGTAGAGAGAAAGTAGAGCCTCAACTAGATGAACAAGAGGGTAACGTTAGCTTAGCTAACTGCAATTTCTTATGGTTTGATCTCTAACACAAGTAATGGCTGTAAAATAAATCCAGCGACTGAATTCTAGAGGACCATAGCTTTCAAACAAGGTATAGCATGTGTATGTGTCCTGTAGTGAGACCATTACAACATTAGATGTTTGTGGCTAATGTAGGCTAAACACTACACATCGGCCGGGCTGCGATCAGACAGGCAGACGGTTCATATAAACACCTAAAAGTCGTTTAAAAATTACCCCGAGAAACAGTGCATTGCTGTGCTGTTGGTTCACACGTACATAGCACATTTGGCACAAATTAGCTTATCTTATGTGACATTTTATCAGTGAGACTTCTCTGCAGTTCTCCTCGAAATTGAATGAGGGTCCGCTAAACCGGAAGTTGGTTTACAACGGAAGTACTGGACAGAAGTAAAAGTGGGCGGGGCGGAATAAGGTGAATAGCTGCCCTGATTGCTGCCTCGCGCTAGGAAATAAATTAATTACTGTTATAAATATAAAACGTCACTAAAGACCTATAATTTTCACAATCATTTTTAATGTTAAAATATATTTGTAGGGGACCCCCCAAAATCCAAAAATAAACTCTTATGGGGGGTCCCTAATGACTTATGGAGGGTCCGGGACCCCCCCAGACCCCCCTCATTTCGAACCCTGGTGTTAAATATTAATAATATTGATTTTTAATTGGTTAGTCAAATACTAAATTATTTTAGTGAAAAACTTCAAACTTAAATACAACTGTAAATTTCAGACAAAATGAATTGTTGGAGTTTTAGTCAATTATTTCGGTATGTTCAACTCAAACTATCAAGTAAATGATATTCAGGGATTTTATTAAGTTAACCCCTTCCCAGTCACCACCAATTTTGGCAAGTGCTGCATACATGAAATGCCCAAAATAAAAAGGTTACTGCTCATAAGTAATTCTGAATAGAAACATAACACACATACATTTAGAAAGCCAACACTTGAGAGTTTATAGTTCAAGACTCAAAATTAACCAGACTGTTATTAATATTGAGATATATAAGCTCAAACATATTTTGAACTAAAATAATCTGGGATCACCAGTGATCCCTGACTGGTAAGGGTTTTTTAATAAAGTTAATTATTACTGTGATATTTACTTAAGCCACTGAATTATTTTTTAGAGTGATACGCATACGAATCACTTCGACATTTAGGAAAGTTTTATGTTTGTAGGTTAAGAATAGAACTGTTGTATAGTAGTACTGTGATAAAGTTTAGAGAAATTGTCACAAATGAAAATGAAATCTGGTGATGTAGGATTTAAAATGAAAACTATTGATATGTGAAATATGCAACTGTATCTTGTAGAACACACTCTAATAAATAATTTTGTAATTAAAATGTGTTCTTGTGTGTGTAGTTTAAATGTTGTGTTTCATCTAACCATGATTGACTACAGACATAGGGCTCGACTTAGGACAAGATAAGAACAAGCATGAGTGAAGTACAGCCTTACACTGATTGGTAAACTGCACTGTGTTTTATACATGTCCATGCTGGACATTCATATTAAATTAGCATTATTTTCCTATGTTTTTACATCATGAAAATCTATATGGCTTTAGTCGTATGTAGGACATATTTGACATAAAAATACATTAATATTATGCAATTTATATATGTGGTTTTTGCAGCATATATGTCCCTTACAATATTCTGTTGGAACATATAAGAATCACAGGAGTTTTTAGCAAACCTTTTCCATATGGGTTAGCCTAAGAGACTCAGACTTGCTGTTGTTAATTAATACAGATTGTGTACGATCATGCAGGTATGATTCAAACCAGCTAACAGTGCAATGGGAAAATTTTAATTGTAAGAGAACAGAGTGGTTTACTGTATCGAAAGCTTTCCTGATATCCAAGAATACCGCCCCTACTACTCCACCCTTGTCAAGAGAAGATTTTATTTTCTCGATAAAAAGGCACGTAGCCATTTCAGTGGAGTGTTTGGATCTAAAACCAAACTGCATGGCGTGGAAAGATGGAGAGCTACTGTTTGGACGGTCTGCTCAGCCACCCATTTTTCTGCAATTTTGGAAATGGCCGGAAGAATGCTTATTGGTCGGTAGTTATTCAAAGAGATAGAAACACCAGATTTATAAACTGGCGTAACAATAGCCGATTTCCAGGCCTTTGGAAAGTGACCACTGGAAATAGATAGATTAATAATAGAAGCAATGGGAGTAGCCAGAGCAGATCCTGAATCTTTAAGCATGTTCGTGTCCATTCCAAATACATCCCTGGCCTTAGATGGTTTTAGGGTTTTAAGTATGTTAATGACTTTGGTCTCAGTGATGTTTGTTATGAAGAAAGACTGTGTTGCAGACACTGAGTATTCTTTTTTTTTTGTTTAACTGTAAAGTTCTTAGAGATTTCTGCTACAGATTCAATAAAGTAGTTGTTAAAGGCATCAGCTATTACCTTGGGTTCTGTTAAAATGTCTCCATTTAATTCAATTTGCATTTGTTTCGTCTTATTTTTGTTGGAATCACCTGTCAGTTTTTATATATAATGCCAGGTTATTTTAGAATTTCCACGTGCACTATTCAAAGAGATAAATTGATGCCTATTAAATCCTGATTTTACAGCCAACTTCAAGGAATGATCTCGTTCTTTCATCAATTTCAGAACAGATTCATTTAACCAAGGAAGACCTTTTTTTTAGCTCTTAATCTAATTTTCCGTGTAAATTGTGTAATAATTTGCTGTATTTTGTTAGATAATTGAGAGCAATCCTCGTCCAAGTTTATGCCAGAGAGTAATTCATCCCAATTTACATCATGGATTGAATCTATAAAGGTTTGTAGTTCCTGCTTTGGTATCCAAAAGGATTCTGTGGGTGGCAAAGGTTTAAAACGCTTTTTATTTAATTTTCTGGTGACCATTATGAGATTGTGATCAGACAATCCTGTAAGCATAGTGTATGATTTCAAAATCCTTTCTGGCCTATTTGTAAAAGCTAAATCAATTTGAGTGCTCGTAGAGTTTGTGATTCTCGTAGTGCCTTTAATCACCTGAGCCATATCCATTTTATCAATAACCTTTTTCAAGTTTTTCCTGATTTGCTTGACTTCCAAATTAACATTTAGGTCACCCAATATTATAAGTTCTTTTACAGGGTTGAGTTGTTTTAATAAAATGTCCAGCTTTTCATAAAAATCAACATTTGATGAAGGAGGTCTATAAATAACCACAAGAATGAAGGACATTTGCTGTGACAAAGTTACATTCAAACCAAGAAATTCCAAATCATTCTCATCTGTGAAATGAATTTCATTACCGTTAAAACCATCCTTGGCATAAATCATTATCCCCCCTCCCTTGGAACCCTGTCTGTCTTTACGAAACATTTTATAACCGGGTATAGATATTATTACAGAGGGTGAGGTTTCATGAAGTCATGTCTCAGAAAGGCATAAGAAGTCAATATTAGAATCAGTAAGTAGGTGGCGGACTTGATCACTTTTTGACTTGATACCTCGTATATTTAAATGTGCACATAGAATACCTTTCGGTTTATAACATGGAGTGATCCATGTAAATGGTCTGACGGTCTTTATGTCTGTGTTTGACACCACATCTGTTAATGTTTCCTAATCCCACTTTAGATTAAAATATTCTGGTGGTTGCAGATTATTATTATTATTATTATTATTATTATTGTGTCAGTAGTTTCCTCCAACATGGTCATTATACAGATCAATGTTTTATGTTTCCATTATCATTCAGACTATATTGTGTTAGTGACAATATCAAAGTAAATTAAATACAAATCTGAAATGTTATTCAACAAATCCTGGTTCTCTGACACTCACTTGAATCTCGATTCCACAGGGTTTGTATTGATTGAGGAAAGAGCAAATGGACAAGAAGGTAAGAACCACTCATTTTTTTTAACCTTTGTTTTGTTTTTTTCTGTTTGACAAAAATGTGCCTTTTGTCTTTGAAAACTTTTCCAGAGAATGCAGCACTTTGGGGCATAGCTACTCAGTCATCAACTCATTCAGTCTCTTTCCCTAAATATGCGATTGATGATTGGCTTGACAGCTGGTCTTACACTAACTCACAGACAGACCCATGGTGGAGAGTGGATCTACTGAAGGTATACAGAGTGAACAGAGTGACCATCACTGTCAAAAACTATCTTGCTTCGACGATAAACGGGGCAGTGATTCGCATCGGGAACTACCTTGACATTTACAGCAACACCATGTGAGTCTTTCTTTGACTGTTTTGATTAATGTGGCTGAAGATGACCAGAAACTGATAACAGATTATCTCTCTGTCTGTAGATGTGCTGTAATTTCTAGTCTTCCTGCCAGTGCTACGGCCAATTTCTCATGCGGCGGGATGGTGGGACGTTATATGGTTGTTCATATTCCTGGAGATCAGAAGATTCTTACTCTTTGTGAAGTTGGAGTCTACGGGTATTTGGCAGGTAATTCATTGTTGTGTAGCACTTTTTAAAATTGAAAGTAATAAATCATTTTTATTCCACAGCTCTCTGAAATGCTTGAACCTGATTGGTCAGTCAGCATTGTATAATGGTCGCTCATCCGGCGTCTTTGTTTTTAAATGAAATGGGAGGACTTGAGTAGACCTACGGTAATATTGTCATAGTGTTCTTTTCGTTGCCTGAATGATTGTTTTGGACACGTTAATAAACCAGAAAATTTAATGTTAATAAAATTCCCAGTTATTCATTTTATGTCTC
Organism: Rutilus rutilus; assembly: GCF_951802725.1. NCBI lineage: Eukaryota > Metazoa > Chordata > Actinopteri > Cypriniformes > Leuciscidae > Rutilus > Rutilus rutilus. Next base: position 2,222,197 of record NC_140211.1, read on the forward strand.
ATAATGTGTATTTCTTAATTGTAATTTCACCACTGTAAGTGTAACCACCTCAAGCCTCTTCCCTGAATGTGCCGAAGTTGCGAAACGCAAATCTGAAGGGATAGAGAAAGGGAGGCAAATCCATAGCCGGATTCGAAGACTTGTGCCTTCGTTGGTAAAAGAATTAGCTAATCACCATTGAGTATTTCACTTTTAGCGACTATGAGTGTTTAGAAAAGTAACATGGCAGATACGTAAATTACATGATATTAGTTTGAACTGCTACCGCTGTTGTAACTATGGAGAGTAGAGATATTGAATATTTGATCGCAAACAAATTTACTAAGCTACCATTCAAACACCCGATACAAATTAAAAATGTTAAAAATGAATTAAGAGCCCATGCCTGTCAAGATCGCAAGAGAGGAGACAATAGCAGGTAAAAAGTATGTTTACTGAGGAATAAACAGAGTGGTCAGAGTCACACACACGACCCACTGGGACGGGAGAGTGACACAGGCACTTCAATAGGCAACCGGCTGGTGAAGGGTGATGGCAGAAGTGACGATCCAAATCCAGGAAGGTGACGAAGATGAGTAGAGACGAAGACACGACGAAAACTCCACAGGAACACAGGTCACAACCAAAACCAAAAGGGCATGACAATCATGAGTGCCGGCTGCCCATCTCAGTCTTACCGGGAAGAGTGTGGACGATGGTGATGAGGTCCTCTCCGCGGAGATCCCACCCGATAGTAGCCTCAATGTTACTACCGGGCTTGGCCTTTTACTGGGCAGGTGTTAAGGAAGTGGCCCGCTGCTCCACAGTACAAACAGAGTCTCTGGGATCTCCTCCTCTCCCTCTCCTCTTGGGAAAGCCGAGCTCTACCCACCTGCATGGGCTTGTGATCGACGATTGGACTGACCGTGTCACTGCTGCTGGACCGTGGTTGCTCCATCACTCCAGGAAAACGAACCAGAAGAACGTGACGTTCCATTCTGGAGAGACGTGCATCCACTCTGAGGGCCAGATCGATGAGTCCATTCAAGCTCGTGGGTAGGTCCAGCATGTACAGGGTGGGCCATTTATATGGATACACCGTAATAACATGGGAATGGTTGGTGATATTAAAGTCCTGTTTGTGGCACATTAGTATATGTGAGGGGGCAAACTCCTCAAGATGGGTGGTGACCATGGTGGCCATTTAGAAGCCACAAACAGGACTTTAATATCACCAACCATTCCCATGTTATTACGGTGTATCCATATAAATGGCCCACCCTGTAGATCTCGCGTTGCACACGGTCAGCCAACCCACACCGGAACATGTCCCACTGCGGCTCCTCGTTCCATCGGCACTCGGTCACCAGAGTACGGAATTCTATAGAGTAGTCGGAAACAGATCGGTCACCTTGTTGTAGGTCGGCGAGAACTCTGGCTGCCTCTCTTCCTACCATGAACCGATCAAAAACTCTTTTCATCTCTTCAGCGAGTGCCTGGAACAAGGCGCAGTATGGGTCTTGGTTCTCCCACACTGCCGTTCCCCATAACACCGCCCTCCCAGTCAGCAGAGTCAATACGAAGGCCACCTTCGTTCTCTCGTTGTGAAAAATACGGGGCTGTAAGGAGAAGTGCATGGAGCACCTAGTCAGAAACGCTCTGCAAAAATTGCGTTCACCTGAGTATGCCTCCGGAACCGGCAGACGAGGTTCTGACTGGAAGGGCGACTCCGATGGTGCGGGTTGAACTGGCGGTGTGGGTGGAGCAGCGGGACTCCTTAGCTGTTGGAACTGCTGGGTGAGCTCGGACACCTGTGTCACTAAAGCTTGTACCGCCCGCCCCGTGTTCGCGATACTCTCTCCTTGAGAATCCATCCAGTTGATACTATGAGCGATGAAATCATCCACGTTGAATGTGGGTCAGAACTTTCTGTCAAGATCGCAAGAGAGGAGACAATAGCAGGTAAAAAGTATGTTTATTGATAAATAAACAGAGTGGTCAGAGTCACACACACGACACACTGGGATGGGAGAGTGACACAGGGACTTCAATAGGCAACCGGCTGGTGAAGGGTGATGGCAGAAGTGACGATCCAAATCCAGGAAGGTGACAAAGATGAGTAGAGACGAAGACACGACGAAAACTCCACAGGAACACAGGTCACAACCAAAACGGGACAGGAACAGACACTGCATACACCACAAGGTTCTGACAACAGAGGACACCAGTCACAGAGAATATAAAGGTGAGTTAGATGGGAATCAGCTGGCGCTGCTGATAAGCAATAATCAGATGACACCCCCACACGAATTAACACACAACACAACAATCACACGAGACAAGGAAAAAGCAGTGAATTCATGAACCGTGACAATGCCTAAATTGGATATAGGCTATAGAACAATAAGCTTCACTAAACGGCTGAACGTTCCCTTTTAACACGGACATTTAAAAGGATAGGCTAGGACTAGGTGAGTGAACTTATATTTTCTTGATGTATGTGTTGTTTTCTATAATTATTATGTCTATAAGTAAATGTATGTATAAATAAAGTATAAATAAATGATAATTGTAAAGCAGTTAAAAAAAAATCCGGCCGCTAAAATTTTGTGTGCCTCTTACCCAACACACGCCTCTACTCAAAGCTGCTTACCAGGAACTGTTTTTCTTTGTGGAAGCTTTGCGTTTGATGTATATATGAAGAGTTCAGATGCAAAAGCCTCTAAGTGCCATCTGAAATTTTCTTCTAGAATTTTTAAAAAGCTTGTATATTTAAGTTCAGTAATTTCACTTAAATGGCAATGAAAATTACCTATTAATTGTCATTTAAGTGAAATTACTGAACTTAAATATACAAGCTTTATAAAAATGATTATTCTAGAAGAAAATTTCAGATGCCACTTAGAGGCTTTTGCATCTGAACTCTTCATATATATATATATATATATATTGGCAGCAGAGATAGAAGTTTTGATAAGCTCAGTAGAAAATTAAAGGCTTTTCTTTTCAGTAAGTTTTAACCATAGTCCACTCTTTGTCTTTGAGTGGACTATGGTTAAAACTTACTGAAAAGAAAAGCCTTTACTTTTCTACTGAGCTTATCAAAACTTCTGCAAGAGTTGCAGAAAATGTGTCTGCAATGTTTTGCATATGTGTTGCATAAAGATGGGTCGAGACAGGTTTTTATACATTTTCTAGGAAATCGGGCAGTAGGAGGAGCTGCTACACAGTCGTCAACATCTGGGAGCTGGTTTGCTGAAAAGGCCATTGATGGTGATCGTGGTCTCCAGCAGTTGTACACGGGATGCACCTCAACCCTTAATGAGACTAACCCGTGGTGGAGGCTGGATCTGCGTGATGTGTACCGAGTTAGTAAAGTGGTCGTCACTAACAGACGAGACTGCTGTGAAAATCGAATAAACGGAGCGGAGATTCGCATCGGAAACTCTTTGGAGAACAACGGCAGCAACAATCCCATGTGAGACTCTTGAGGTTGAAAGAACATGAGAGCTTGAGTACAAATGAGAAGGATTAAATGTGAATGTGAAGATTATATGACAGTATCTTTATCTCCATCTGTTTCTCTCTCTGTCTGTAGATGTGCTGTTATTCCTGCTATTCCATCTGGCGAGTCCTACAACTACTCATGTGAAGGGATGGAGGGACGTTATGTGGTTGTTCGTATTCCTGTAGATCAGAGGATTCTTCATCTTTGTGAGGTTGAAGTCTACGGGTATTTGGCAGGTAATTCATTGCTGGAGAGCATTATATTCAGTATATAATACCATATCAAGGGTGTAGATTTGGTTCGAAGTGTGAAGCATTTTAGCAGATTCTGATCTGGCACATTATCCCTTGAGATTTTTGTTTTGTTTTTGCTAAATGTTTTTGTTGAAGCGTACCCAGATAGCAACATTGTATCGGCCCACATCTGGCACATATGGAATGAGGATCTGGCCCACATACCGCGTGGAACGATGGCACTTGGGTGGATCACTCCTGTTTGCCAGATCTGGGCCACAAGCAGGCCATAGCAATGCCACATGTCAGTCAAGAGCAAAAAATAAACCAGAACTGGAACTTATCTGAGCCACAAAATATGTGTATAATAAATACGGAGTCATCTCAGCCTTAATAAGCCTGTTAACAAGCAGAATCACTGAAGGAAAGAAGAGAGCAGAAAAAGAGACGAGCAGAAACACAAGAACTACAACTGACTTCAGCCACAGTCTAAGATGAAATCACCTGAAGATAAAAGAAGACATTAAATCTTTCAAGATCTCAGGAGAGGAGGATTAAACAACTCCACAAACAGCATTACCAGCTTCACTTATTACTAACCAGTTTGACTTTATTTCTGTCAGACATCTACAGAAGTTGTTATTGAGAATTAACAGAGGTTTAGCTCCGTTTCATTTGTGGTAATTAGTGTTTCCATTAGTTTGGCTCTTAACTCTTTATTATACGTTTGTGTTTTGTGGCTGCGGTGACAGTGTGTGTATCAAACACATTTGCAGTAGCAAAGGAAGCTTAAGCAAAATTATATCCAGTAATGATGGTTGTCTGTTGACGTTTATAATCATCATGAAATAGCCTGATTTCATTTGAATCTAACAATTGTGTGGTGACATTAATACATTTACATTACATTATGAGGCTCTGCACCTCCTCACAACTCCAAGTTTATCAGCGAGCTGCCATGGGGCTATGTTGCTTAAGAGCAAACTATCAACAAACACTTGTCCTAATCCCATAGTGCACAGCACAGACGGCAGATAGTTTAGTCCAAAAATACACAGTTCTTTAGGAATTTGGGTCTGTTCGTAGTCTGCTCAGGTTCCCACCACAAACGAGGCGCACCAGTGTTCGTTTGAAAGCGTACAGAGACCACCTCCATTCCACTGTGCTACTTTTCCATGGTTGTTCATAGATATTTAATAGTTGTGCGTCTTTCTGAGGGAGACTATAAAGAAAGGGGAACCATAAATTGTCAAATTTAGCCTCGTTGCAATCGATAACATCAATACTAAAAAAAATCTTAGTGTACCTTTGATCCACTTTTGAGAGTTTATCTTTAATCCACACAGCAAGTAAACATAAATGGCGCTTTTCCACTGCATGGTACAGCTCGGTTTGGCTCGGTACGGTTCGACTCGGCGCGGAACGGTTCGGCTCGCTTCGCTTTTCCACTGCGTGGTACGACTCGACTCGGCACGGTTCGGTTCGCTTTAGCTCGGTTGCTTTTCCACTGCAGTTAGTACCACTTCAAAGTGGGTGGGACTGATCGTTATAGTTGCCGCCTCTACTGCCATGACATCATTGTAAACGCGCCACATTTTAAACGCACAACACAGGAACAATGGAGCCTATCGAGGGGATGGTGTTCTTGATTCTCGGCATGTGGATATTTTTAACTGCAAGACGGAGAAATGTGTTTAAAATGAGGCTGATGGCAGCAAAACAAAATACTGCTAAAAAAAACGAAAGAGTCTGCGAACTCTTACAACGAAGCGCAGATGACGACATCACTCGGTTTGCCCGACGGCGCACTAGGGTAAGCTAATCTTGTTTAGGGTCTCAATCGCTATATCGTCACAAAGCATTTAATGAATTTAGCTGCCAATTTTATGTATTAAAATGTGTAATCTGTGTATTTCAGATGTATCATATTTCGCAAAGTCGCCACAACAGACCATCTGTTTGGACATTTAACAGAGTTTCTGAGTGGTGGGATGTGATTGTTCCTGGTTTTATAAACACGCAGTGGTTGGAGAACTTTAGAATGTCGGAAGAAACGTTTATCCACTTGTGCAACAAACTGCGTCCTGCGATGGAGAGACGGGACACAAACATCCGCGTGTGTGTACTTCTTAAAGAAGAGACTAGCCATTGCACTGTGGAAGCTTGCAACCGGCTCAGAGTACAGAAGTGTTGGACATCTTTTTGGAGTAAGCATTTCAACTGTGTGTCGGTGTGTTCAGGAGTTCTGTGCTGCAGCAGAGACGTTGTTGGTACCAGAACAAATTCGTTTTCCAGATCAGGAGAGGTTTAAAGAAATGGGTGCCTATGTTGAGAACAGAGGGGGACTCCCACAGTGTATTGGTGCTATTGATGGATCACACATACCCATAATAGCACCACAAGACTATCACTGTGACTATTTCAACTGTAAAGGCTGGCACTCCATCATCCTTCAAGGGGTTGTGGATGGAAAGGGAGTTTTCTGGAATGTGTTCACAGGACTGCCTGGAAGCCTGCATGATGCTCGGGTTTGAGACTGTCCACACTGTGGGAGGTGGCAAGCCGTGGAAACCACATACCAGCTAGCACCAAAAACATTGCTGGGGTGAATGTTGTCTACTACATGCTAGGAGACTCTGCCTATCCCTTGCAGAACTGGCTCTTAAAACCATTCATTGACACTGGACGGCTGACAGCGGAACAGCGGGTCTACAACATGAAAATATCCAGAGCATGTGTAGTGGTTGAAAATGCTTTTGGTAGATTAAAAGGAAGATGGCGTTGCCTTATGAAAAGAAATGACTGTGCGGTCGACCTTGTGAAATCTATGGTGCTGACATGCTGTGCTCTACATAACCTTTGTGAGAGTCATGGAGAGGCCTATGAGAGTGCATGGGATTCACCTTCAGCAGCAGAGCCTGTGCTGGGACTGGCACTGGCACAGCCTGTAGAGGAGGAGGGCAGGTATGTCCGTGAGGCTCTGATGCGTTACTTGAATAGTTGACTATGTCTGTTCTGTAAAGTGTGTTGTGCAGTATTTGAAAATGTTCCCCTTGCATATTTATTAACCCCATTATTATCAATACATATAATATTAATATAATATTAATAATAAATAGCATCATTATAAAGATGTAATACTCCAGCTTTGATATTTGACCACTGTTTATGATAAATCTGCTTAATTTATTCCAGGAGTGCAAAATTATTAAACTGTAACATTTGATATTTTGAATAGGAATCATCACTCATAATGCAGTCAATCATGTTTTCTCAGATTTATTTGTGTTCACTTACATGCAATATACAGCATCCGTCAGGACTCTTATCCAATTGTGTGCATATTTGGAGAAATAATTATTACATGTTTTTAAAATATTTTGTCATACAGAATAACATTTCTATTCATTTTATGTCATAACACTATTTTAAACCACGAGCGAAATATGATACAAATACTCGATGGTGGTTTAAAGTAAGTTTTAAGTAAAAGTGTACTATTAATCTTTTAAATTGTGACATGTAGCTTGATGATACCTGTTGCTCTAATCCACCTGCTGCAAGAGCTATTCTATTACATAATTTAATTTGTTAAAAGAATTCACATGAGGTCCCAAAAATATATATATTTTTTTGTTTTCTAACAAGACTTAAAATAATAGGTGGATTATTCATGTATAGTGGGATGACAGAGGTGTCGATGGCCAAGCATAATGCCAGAATAAAGGCTATAATGGCTGAATTCAAACAAAATAACAATGATAAAAGAATAATGAAGATTAAGTCTCATACCGGCAGAGGTGTGAAAGGTACGTTGATTGACTACAGTAAAGCATGAATGGGCCAGTTCTCCTCACCAGACATTAGTCATAGACTGTAAATGGGTGTCTACAGGGCAATAAAATATTTGATAAGAATCTAATCAGCCTTCTCTTAAAAAAACTCTCCTGATATACTCCACAACATGGATAATTTTAAAGATATCTTCAGATTTAAAATGGAGCATGAACCCACTTGTGGCTACACTAGTTGTGGTTCTTATCCTACATTCACATAATATTTGTATACATTTAATATATATATTTTTTTATGTTTGAGCTTATATATCTCAATATTAATAACAGTCTGGGCCCGGTTTCCCGATAACGCTCACTCTTAGTGCGCTAAGAGAGCTCGAAAGATATATCTTACCAAAGGTGTTTATGTTCCTAAGTGTGTTCCCCGAACCATACCTTAGGAAGCTGCTTAAGATATACCTTCTTACGTGCGACGTTACCCGGCGCTGTCAGTGGCGATGGTACTGAATTGTTTGATATCGATGGCTCGACAATCAATTATTCTCTCGTGCAGGGGCTGTTTATGTGAGAAAGCGGTGATCTTTATAAATGAAGCACTTCAGAAATAGTTGAAATTGCAATTTATTATGATTATTGGATATTATAAAAAATAATCCAAACTATAATAGCCTATAATAGCCTAGCCTACATATTTTAAAATTGTAACATATATTGCTGCCACAATATAATCCTTCCTTCGCCAGCTGAAGAAGTTCAATCTGCCACAGGAGCTGCTGATCTAGTTCTACTCAGCCGTCATTGAGTCTGTTTTAAGCACTTCCATCACTGTCTGGTTTGGTTCAGCTACCAAATCGGACATCAGGAGACTACAAAGGACAGTCCGGACTGCAGAGAGGATTATTGGTGCCCCCCTGCCAACCCTCCAGGACCTGTACTCTTCCAGAGTGAGGAAGAGAGCAGGTAAAATCATCACGGACTCCACTCACCCTGGACACCCCCTGTTTGAACTGTTACCGTCAGGACGGCGACACAGATCACTGGCCACAAGAACTTCCAGGCACAGGAACAGTTTCTTTCCACAGGCCATTTCCCTTCTGAACACTTAACATGCCCCCCAAAGCATATGCCTGTAAGTGCAATACTCCCACTGTCTAGTGCAATAAACTCAGGTGATATTTATATCTATATTATTCATACTACTCAAAATACTGTAAATATGTTTATAATCTGTAACATGCGCTAGACTCCCACTGTCTAGTGTAATATTCTCTAATTCAGGTGATATTTATATTTATATTATTCATACTACTCAAAATACTGTAAATATGTTCATAATCTGTAAATGTTTATTCAGACTAAACCCAACTGTGACCCTACTTTTTTACCTTTATTCTATTTTTATTTATTTTTTATATATTTTTATTCTTAGAATTTGTATTACTATGTTCTTGTTGTATTTGTATTTGTATATGTGCACTGGAAGCTTCAGTACCAAGAAAAATTCCTTGTGGGTGCAAGCACACTTGGCAATAAAGCTCTTTCTGATTCTGATTCTGATTCTGATAACCTTTTCAAAAATTTACGTGCCTTCTTCTCTTTCCCATTTTTGTTCGCTGAGGTGGAGCTGCGATGAAATATTGTTCTTGTAAATACTTTCCAGCATTTCAGTAATAAAAGTTTACATCTTGCGTACGGTGCTCGGCAGTGATCAAAAAGGATTTAAACCGTGAATTTTTTATCTCTTGTAAACTCAGAGATGTGGATTCAGACGGCAATTAAATTACCACACGACCTGTTTGTCAAAAAACAGAAGGTACTAATTTGGCCAGGGATTTTTACGCGGGTTGGGTGAGAAAAACACTGATATTATGGATTCGGACGGCACTAAAATCACCGACTTACCCCTGTAAATGTTTAAAATACCGGACGAGCCCATGAGAAACAATATTAGCGTCCGAATAGGACTTAACTGACAGTAGCCTATGCCTTTAAAAGAGCGTTTTAATTAAATTAATAATATTGTATAATAATATAATTAAAAATCTAACAACAATCAGTGTAATGACAATTTTATTCTTTGCATGAAAACACTTGAATTAGCCTAATTTAATACTGTCTGGGTGTATTAAAACTTCAGAATTATATTCATATAGACCTGCAACAGTGATAAGGTAAAGCTAAGAGTGGTCCAGACCAACCTTACGAAAGTGTGACTTACAAAAGATATACTTAGCGTACGAACGTTTCGGGAACCGTCCCATAAGGTTAAGAGAGAGGTTAAGGAATAGGTTAAGAACTACTTAGAGATAAGAACGCTTTGGGAAACTGGGCCCTGATTAATTCTGAGTCTTGAACTGTAAACTCTTACTTGTAGACTTGGCTTTCTTAATTTTGTTGGTTATGTCTCTATTCAGAATAGATTCTATTGAAGTGGGGCATACACGACACCCAAAATAAAAAGGTTGCTGCTCATAAAGTCACAGCAACCTTTTTATTTTGGGTGTCATGTATGCCCCACTTGCCAAAATTGGAGCTGTCTGGTAAGGGGTTTTACAACAGGTTTTTATCATTATTTATCATTTACATGTATAATTAGCTATATTACATGCTCATGAAATATTAAAGAATTAAAAAGGAAAGTACACATTTGACAAGTACATTTTATTGAAGAAAAATGTAAACAGATCAAACTTTAAACAAACTGCAAATGTATGTACTGCAATTTATATATATATATATATATATATATACATACATATATATATATATATATATATATATATATATATATATATATATATATATATATACATATATATACACACATTTAAAAGTAAAAAATGTACACCAAGCAAACTTTAAATGTTGTGCAAATGTATGTAGTGCAAAAAAATAAATATAAAAAATATAAATATGACATACATATATATATATATATATAAACAAAAACATTTTAAGGTAAAAAACGTACACTAAGCAAACTTTAAACGGTGTGCATAAACATATGTAGTATAAAAACATTCACAGAAAAAACAGGTTAAAAAATAACCATTTTCATGAAGTATGGACTAGGGAGGTTTTAGTCGGGCAGAGAGTTCTGTTCTTGCCGGCCACTCATCGCCTGTACAAGCATCCCCATGACGTTGAGGAAGGCTTGATTGAATGCAGCCGTTTGTGCATTTTCCTCCGTCCTTAAGTCCGCTTCCTGCTCCCTCGCCTGCCGGGCCTCATCGATTGCCATCTGCAAATGGAGCTCCCTCTGTGCCCGGTTCCGGGCAGGTCGACTTCCGTAGATAGCGTCCATTTGGTCGAACCACTTCCACGTTCTTCTGTTTGCACCACTCCGGCCGTTGTGATCCTTTATGGTTCTGTAGTCACTTTTAAGTTTTTTTTTATTTGTCCCTACACTGTTTGTAGGTCCGGTGGTAGCCGTGTGCGGCTAAGAGCTGAGCTACTTCTTGGAAATCTTTTTCATTCCTTGTTGCCCCATCCAGCTCTCGCTGGATCCGCTACTCAGCAACCAACGAGAGGAACGTCTGCATTTCTTTTTTTGAAATTTTTTTACTTCTTTTTTCAAGCAAATACTTTAAAAACAGGTGCTACAGTGTTGGCTGTTGTCTACTGGCTATTTAAATCTAGCGGGTTTAGTGTCTCGTGTCGCAAATACAATTACGCTGGTAGTGACGATTCTGTCTGACCAATCAGTGATCTGCAGTGTTTTCACGTCACATTTTAGTATCGGTACGGTATGGTTGGAACCTCAACAGAGGTGGTACCATTTAAAGCGAGCCGTACCGTACCGTACCATGCAGTGGAAATGCACCATAAGTGAGCCGTACCGAACCGAACCGAGCCGTACCGTACCATGCAGTGGAAAAGCGCCATTAGAAGCTAAAAATAATAATTTGCTTGCCAGGTTGACCTGGGGAAGTGATAGATCACTGTCCTCTTTAGTCTTTCCCAAAAAAAAAAAAAAAAAAAGCATCTTTACCAATAGTGCAATTCAATATACAGTCAAGCTTTGCTTTAATCTTGTCCCAAAAATGGCTTATCATGGGGCAGAACCAAAACATGTAGGAGTGTCTAACTGAGTCAGATTCTTTAATCTAGGACAAACTGGTGAATGTACTTCCTAAGATTGACCCAAAACATTCACCATTTTGCCCTAAATGTAAGAATCGGACTCAGGCTATTTAGGTGTAAATGTTGGTGTAAATTTTTCCCCCAATCTCAAAACGTTGGCCACCCTTAATTTTGTTACAGGCCTGAAAACAGTGTAAAATGATCTAGATCGCTGGATGGATCTTTCTTATTTCTTGGATAGGCAGAATAAACTTGATCAAAATGAATGTACTACCTTCAGTAGATTGCTGGATCCTTTACGCCTAATAGGCAAAGCCCTTAGGGGACCACTTGAAGAGGAACATTGAAGATAGCTGAGTCTCCCCACTTCCCATGCAGAGTTGCCTCTGACTTATTAAAATTAATCTTGTAGCTTGAAAAGACTTCTGATCAGATCAATCAGGGCTGGCACCGACATTTCTGTCTCAGAAATAAAGGCATATGTAACCCCTCTGATTCTACTCTAATCGAGCTGGTTTCAAACTGGCGTTTCTGATATTGGAGGCAGGCGCACTAAAAAGGGCCTCAAGGGTCAGTCGCTAGCGCACCTTTTGAGGCCAGGAAAGTGAGATTTACCTGTACAGCTCTTTACTAGATGACCTCTGTTAAACATGTCATCGGCATACAGTGAAATGGTATGAGTATGCAACCAATTAAAATTCCTTTGTTAAATCTGTCTTATAGATACTGCCAAAGGTTCCAGGGATAGTGATTTGTGAGGACTGATTCTCGTGGTGCCCTGTATATCATTTCTAACCAATTCACAAAGTTATCCCCACAAACCCACAAGTTATAAGACCTCAAACAAATACTTCCACTCCAAGTGGTCAAAAGTGTTTTTGGCATCCATAAAAATGACCATAGCCTTACAGTGAGTCAGAAAACAATACTGTGCAATGCCAAGACGACTAATATTAATAATTGAGCATCTTTCAGGAATAAATCCAGTTTGATCTGGTACTATGAGTTATGGCAAATAAACCTTTACTCTTTTAATACGTATTTTGGATAAAACTTTAGCATCAACATTTATTAAAGATAATGGCCAATAACAGGAGCAATCCATATAGGGATCATCCTTTTTTAAGATACATGAAATGTTTGCATGATAAAGTGAGGATGGGAGGCATCCCGATTCAAAGGAGTGTGTAAACATTAAGAAGATGATCAGTTATCATGTCCCTGAATCCATCCATCCATCTTCTTCCGCTTATCCGGGGCCAGGTCGCGGGGGCAGCAGTCTAAGCAGAGATGCGCAGACTTCCCTCTCCCTAGACACTTCCTCCAGCTCTTCAGGGGGGACACCGAGGTGTTCCCAGGCCAGCCGGGAGACATAGTCCCTCCAGCATGTCCTAGGTCTTCCCCTGGGTCTCCTCCCGGTGGGACACGACCGGAACACCTTCCCGGGAAGGCGTCCAGGAGGCATCCAGAAGAGATGCCCGAGCCACCTCAGCTGGCCCCTCTCGATGTGGAGGAGCAGCAGCTCTACTCTGAGCTCCTCCCGAGTGACCGAGCTTCTCACCCTATCTCTAAGGGATCGCCCAGCCACCCTGCAGAAAAAGCTCATTTTGGCCGCCTGTATCCAGGATCTTGTCCTTTCGGTCATGACCCACAGCTCATGACCATAGGTGAGAGTAGGAACGTAGATTGACCGGTAAATCGAGACCGGTACATCTACCACATTACTGCAGAAGCTGCACCGCTGTACCGATCCATCTGTCAATCTCCCGTTCCATCCTTCCCTCACTCGTGAACAAGACCCCAAGATACTTGAACTCTCCACAAACCTGAAGTGGGCAAGCCACCCTTTTCCAACTAAGAACCATGGCCTCGGATTTGGAGGTGCTGATTCTCATCCCAGCCGCTTTACACTTGGCTGCAAACCGTCCCAGTGCATGCTGAAGGTCCTGGTCTGATGGGGCCAGCACGACAACATCATCTGCAAAGAGCAAAGACAAAATCGTGTGGTCCCCAAACCTGACACCCTCCGGCCCCTGGCTGCGCCTAGAAATTCTGTCCATAAAAATTATGAACAGAACCGGCGACAAAGGGCTGCCCTGCCGGAGTCCAACATGCACCGGGAAACAGTCTGACTTCCTGCCGGCAATGTGAACCAAGCTCCTGCTCCGGTCGTACAGGGACCGGACAGCCCTTAGCAAAGAGCCCCGGACCCCATACTCCCAGAACACCCTCCACAGGACGCCGCGAGGGACGCAGTCGAATGCCTTCTCCAAATACACAAAGCACATGTGGATTGGTTGGGCAAACTCCCATGAACCCTCCAGCACCCTGGAGAGGGTATAGAGCTGCTCCAGTGTTCCATGACCGGAACGAAAACCTCACTGTACCTCCTGAATCCGAGGTTCTACTATCGGCCGTATTCTCCTCTCCAGTATCTGGCATAGACTTTCCCGGGGAGGCTGAGAAGTGTGATCCCCCTGTAGTTGGAACACACCCTCCGGTCCCCCTTCTTTAAAAGAGGGACCACCACCCCGGTCTGCCAGCCCAAAGGTACTGTCCCCGACCGCCACGCGATGTTGCAGAGGCGTGTCAGCCAAGACAGCCCCACAACATCCAGAGACTTGAGGTACTCAGGGTGGATCTCATCCACCCCCGGTGCCTTGCCACCGAGGAGTTTCTTGACTACCTCGGTGACTTCAGCTTGGGTGAAGGACGAGTCCACCAAACCAGCCAGGCCCGATAGGACTCCTTCTTCAGCTTTACTTCTGGTGTCCACCACCGGGTTCAGGGATTGCCGCCTCGACAGGCACCGGAGACCTTACGGCCACAGCTCCGAGTGGCCACATCGACAATGGAGATGGAGAAAATGGTCCACTCGGACTCAGTATCTCCAGACTCCCTCAGGATCCAGTCGAAGCTCTGCCGGAGGTGGAAGTTGAAGATCTCTCTGACGGGACTCAGCCAAACATTCCCTACAGACCCTCACAGTACGTTTGGGTCTGCCGAGTCTGTCCAGCTTCCTCCCCCGCCATCGGATCTAACTCACCACCAGGTGGTGATCAGTTGACAGCTCCGCCCCTCTCTTCATGTCCCTGAATTTCTCATAAAATTCTTGCACAAATCCAAGAATCCTTGGCACCTTTCCACTTTTAAAATGTATCTGTATTACAATTGTTACAATGTCTGTAGAAAATTTAAACGAGTGAAATTTTTCTTACGCTTACATGTAAGATTTCTTACCTGTATGCGATGGGCTTTTGCTTCAGGATGTTGGGCAGAACTTTAGCCTAAAACTATCCCACTAAATGTTTACTCTTTGAATGAATTTGAACAATGCAAGTCTACAGCACTATGACAAAAATTTGCTGAGTAGTATTTGCTACTAAAGCAAGGCCCTGGTAAGCATATCCATGGCAGACTGGTGGGAGTGGCCTTGGACGATAACATGCCCAGTGCATTATGGGTGTTGAAGTTTTCCAACCTATGTGGCAAAGGGGAAGACAACTTTATTTTTTGTTCTCTCTTGGCAGCACCGATTTCAAAAATGAAATTGCCTTTATACTGCATAGGCAGCCAAGTTTTATTGAAAGCCCATTTTGCCAGCAGTGAAGTACCCCTTTAAACCACATAATGACACCTATAACCTCCTGTTTAAAAGTCTGTTTACAAAGTATCTTCCTATTCTGCTCCGTTAAAAATGGCAATAAAATGTTCTCCTGAAAGTTACTAATTTCATTTCCAGGGTTTGTGTCATCACATGAATACAATTGTTGATAGCAGTTTGCCATTGTTTTATTAACAGACCTAGTGTTCACCTGTAAAACACTGTTTGAATCTATGGCTGCATTAACACTGCAAGTCTTAATCCACAGATCTGGGGCCGTATTCACAAAGCATTTTATCTTACCACTAGGAGTACTCCTAAATCGCACTAAAAGATTTTAGCTAGGAGTTTTCTCTTAAAAGTTATTCACAACGCCTTTCAGACCTACTCTTAATAAAGAAAAATGACAACTCCTAAACTAAGAGTGAGTCTTCGTTGCTATGGATGACGTCATTACTCATGCACGAGCTTGACTGAAGTGTCCACCTTGATTGGCTGATGATTGGAACGCGGGAATGATTCCAAACCCCTCCCCTACGATGATGATTGACAGGTGACAGGTCTGAGAATGCGTGCGCTACACAAGTAGTGCGAAGGACGGAAGATGATGAATAACTGAATAAATAGCCTAAATGAATAAAGAGTAAGGAAAAACAAATAGCCTAGTAGCCTAATGAAACATATGGATTGATGCAATATCTTTGCAACATTATTGAATTAATCTGTCACTATATATGCCTCTGCCTACGTTTGCAAAGAGAAGAACATTTTAATTTGATTCACAATCAAACGTTACAATTAGTTTACATGCAATTAATGAGTAGCCTAGTTTTGGTTGTTGTTGGTGGCGTTATTGCATCCCTAGTTATGCCTGCAAACTACAATGCAAAATTGTTCCCTCGCGATTGGAAGCTCCTGTAGCCGCCGTATTTCAAAACATCGCAACGTGAAATGCCACAAAAAGCGGTTTGTGAATCGGTCTTAGTGAGTTAGGAGTCCTCTCGACTTCTTTTAAGCTGTCCCAGGCTTAGGTGCTACTTTAAGAGCTAAAATGCTTTGTGAATTACTCTTAGTCAAAAAATTTAGGAGTCCTAAAGTTACGAGAGACACGCCCATTATTTTTAGGAGTTGCTCCTAAATTTGCCAGTTAGGAGCTACTTTTAGCCTTAAAATTCTTTGTGAATACGGCCCCTGATCTTTTGACCATATCCAATTTCTGGCCCACCTGTTTACATTCACTTTAGACATAACTAGAATCTGATATCTGGGTTTACATTAATGCCCGCCCACAATTATTTTCAGTGATCGTTTTACTTTGCACATGGTAGACCCTGGTTTTGAATGGCCGTGCTATTACAATTATTTATATAATTCATGTCAGGTGGTCATGATTATTTGCCGGTATGGACAAGATAACAGCTGTCATGACTCATGAATTTTTTGCAGCGCAAAATCTGACAGAACAGATATAGTCTGGAAATAATTTTTGTATCTTCAGCTCAGAATTACAGCAAAGTTATCACCTCATTGCTGAGAAATATAATGTAGCTTTCATTAGTGAAGCTGTTTTATTCATAAAGTCCCAGGCAGCTCCTGAATGTTTCTGAATTTCTTTTTCTTTTTTTTACAAAGATAAATATAAAGTTTCCACCTCAATAAAAAGCTGTGAGCGAGCGCATACAGGCACATCTGCCTCATAATACCACATTAAAAACCTATCTTTGTTAATAAACGTGTCATTCTCGCCTTGTGGTTGCTTGGAATTCAAAGGGGAATCGAATATGCATGTTTAAACGGGGGTCGGATGTCCAGATATCGGATTTGTATCTGATTTAAAACCACATTAGGAAGTGGCTCAAATCGGATCTCGTACGGATTTTTGTGTTTGCACTGATCCGTGTTAGATGTGAGTGAAAGATCAGATTTTTTGTGTCAGTGTAAACGCAGCCTTTAAGAGCTGCAATACTATTGTAACAATCGGCCTAATAAATAGCGTTACAATAACAAAATTGGGGCCAATAAAAGCATAGAGTCCATTGGTTCCATACCATAAAACAGTCTTTAAGAGTCCTTGCGTGCTGTAAGTCCCAATGTGTAAGTGTCCACCGGTGTATATACAATCCAAATGTAGTGATAATCCAATGAAAGGTCCAATGCTGAGGTTTGCTGGAATGGTAAGTCCTTAAAAGTAACTCCTCGATCCAGTTTTGGTCGTCTTGACAGAGACCCTGTTTGTTTGCCATGCTGCTTCCTTTATGCTGGCTATTTCCTGTTTCCTGTCATGTGATCAGTCAAACCAAAATGGTTTAAAGACATACACACATTAAAACAGATAAGAAGAATAAAATGACTTAGACAACATGTAAACCTATTAAAACTCTAATATACATAAAATCATCATAATATAAAAGGTAGATAAAACGTGTCATGTGTGACAGTGTCACATTATTAGTGCTTGTTCTCTGTTTCACAACCTTGCTAGAAGACGCCCTAACTTATTTTCCGATTCGTAAAACCTTTGTCTTGCGTAAAATAAAGCATATTCTGCCCTCTGAGTTAACAACTGATCCAATGCCTCTCAGAAATGACTCACTTCACCTCAAGTCATTGTTCGCTAATAAT
This sequence comes from Rutilus rutilus, assembly GCF_951802725.1. NCBI lineage: Eukaryota > Metazoa > Chordata > Actinopteri > Cypriniformes > Leuciscidae > Rutilus > Rutilus rutilus. The sequence goes on from NC_140211.1 coordinate 2,240,023, forward strand.
CTTCCCTTCTGCTACAAACTTTGTGCATCAATGTAAATGCCCTTTTTTTCATACATTTTCTAGAAAATCTGGCAGTAGATGGAGTTGCTACACAGTCATCAACATCTGGGGACGGGTTTGCTGAAAAGGCTGTTGATCGTGGTCTCCAGCAGTTGTACACGGGATGCTCCTCAACCCTTAATGAGACTAACCCGTGGTGGAGGCTGGATCTGCGTCATATTTACCGAGTTAGTAAAGTGGTCGTCACTAATAGACGAGACTGCTGTGCAGAACAAATAAACGGAGCGGAGATTCGCATTGGAAACTCTTTGGAGAACAACGGCAGCAACAATCCCATGTGAGACTCTTGAGGTTGAAAGAACATGAGAGCTTGAGTACAAATGTAAATGTGAATATATGACAGTATCTTGATCTCCTCCATCAGTTTCTCTCTCTGTCTGTAGATGTGCTGTTATTCCTGCTATTCCAGCTGGCGAGTCCTACAACTATTCATGTGGTGGGATGGAGGGACGTTATGTGAATCTGATCATTCTTGGAGACATGAAGACACTCACTCTCTGTGAGGTGAAGGTCTATGGAGAAGGTACATCAGTCATATTGGTTTATAATATCAGATAATAATAATGTCTTCACATCGTAATATATTTTTGTCAACAAGACACAGTGAGGAACAGGGAAATGTTTTAATAAATGCCAGTGTGTAGGTTCCAATATTTCTAACATTTAATTGAATTCGAAGTTTTATGTATTTACATGTATGACTGTGTTTGTTTAGGTCCCTGTTTAAAAAGGTCATTTGTAAAAATTCAGTTTAACTCCAGCAATGATTTGACTGACCCTTCAATGAGAGAAAATGTTCTGAAACAGGTGAGAGAAAGAATCACATTCAACCTTTATGATTACTGTGAGAAGCACAAATATTGTATATTAGGCTAAACTGTTCTCAGGTCATTTAATTTTTGCTGCATTTTAGAGTAAACATAAAAAGGTTATTTATTGGCATTGATTGTTCCATTAAGAACCTTTAACATTCATGGAATCTTTCCATTACTCAAAAGGTTCTTCATAGTGGTAAAATGTTCCCTATCAAAAGCTACTTTCAATGCTGCGCTGGCAGCGCTATGGGAAAACATCTTTGTTTGACCGGCTGTGAAGCATGTGTGACAAACACGCCAATAACTTGGCTTTAAATAATCTCTGATGATGATGTCATTAGAATGCACGCTCGTGAAAGGCTATAAATAGACGTGAAACAGGTGAAATTTCAGATTTCTTTGTCTTCAGAGAACTGTTTTGTGTGTGTGTGTGTGTTACGCTCTCTATCTGTCCACTTGTTTGGAGTTAGAGTTACAGCTGTAAATGAGCAGAAATTTCTCAATGTGAAAAAAAGAGAACATCTTGTCGCAAACAATTAGTAGATGCATGCCTCCATTAGTTCGAGCATTGTGAGTTGTTCTCCATTAAAATGCTTTGTGCTCATCTCGCTTTTTTTTTTTTTTTTTTTTTTATATCGCGAGTCGTTCTGGCTGAGGAGACGGGTCCTTCCCTTTCTCTCGTGCTCTCTCCAGATCATGACATCCTCCAGTTCGCTGCTGAAGACAGTGCCGCTTCAGAGCAGGCTGAGGACAGATTACGGGTCCGCTATATATAAATATATCCCTTTCGCTCTTGTTCAGCCAGACCGTTTTTAATTGTCTGTTTAATATTTGGCTGCATTTAAAGGGGTGGTTCAGGATTTTCAACATCGGACCTCATTTTCAAGTGAGCCTGTTTGTCATTCATCAGTGGAGACAGTTTTCAAAAAAATTCATCCAGTCCTTACTTTTGGATAGTTCGCCGGTGCTAGGCTAGCGCGAGTCAACGGTAGATGCGTTAGCCTGCCATTAAAAACAGTTTTACCCACTCCACAGTACATCAAAAGCAAATCAATTATAACGCCAGACTACCGATGTAAATGTCTGTTGAGAGAATAATGTTAGAAATCAAACTACACTTGCATCTCAATGATCGCATTACATTTACAGGAACTAGTTTCTCAGCAGTGGCGGAATTTTACTTTGCTCCGGTTAGTACTGCGCCGAAAAGTAAACACAGAAAAGAAGCGCACTACAGTCGGGACGTCTAGCTAGCTAGTAGTAGTCTCGGTTGCCTAGGTAACTTAATATCACTCCGCCGCTGCTGTAGACTGTGCTAATAAACACAGGGAACAAAGTATAACTATTGCAATGCGATGAAAGGGTAGTTTGATTTCTAACATTATTCTCTCAACAGACATTTACATCGGTAGTCTGGCGTTATAATTGATTTGCTTTTGATGTACTGTGGAGTGGGTAAAACTGTTTTTAATGGCAGGCTAACGCATCTACCGTTGACTCGCGCTAGCCTAGCACCAGCGAACTATCCAAAAGTAAGGACTGGATGAATTTTTTTGAAAACGGTCTCCACTGATGAATGACAAACAGGCTCACTTGAAAATGAGGTCCGATGTTGAAAATCCTGAACCACCCCTTTAATTTTGAGGAATTAAGTGATTTAAATACTCATCGGATTTGAGAAGTTAGATGATTGTATTAATATCTTGTCTGGCTGTTCTTTGGCTAAATTTAATTCTGAGGAGTTTAATGGCAAAATAGCCATCTGGAGATGGACTTTGAGAACGCCACCTCCGAGCGCTCCTCTCGTGATGATAAAGTGCATGAGGAGTTACTCTATGTGGGCTCTCGTGCAGTGGCCAGATTACAGCTTGACTGAGCGTTTGAGCAACCGAACACACATCTCAAACCCATATTACGATACGTTACGTTACGCTCCGTTACGTGTCAACGGTCGCTCTGGCCAGGTGGTGTTTATAGCATAGGGGGCGGAGCTTCAGATTCTAGAGAGCATTTGATTGGACAAAAGATGTGATGAGAAACTGATGCCCGCGGATCTGTGATCCATTTTAGCGGAAGTGAGTGGCTGTGCGTTTTGAATGCCTATGTCCTTAATGCGAATTTTGTCATTGTTTTGGAACACACCAGCTTATTTATTAAATTAAGGCAAACATATTTATCCTAAGAGCTAAAAAACTTACATTTTTATTTCAGGGGGCCTTTAAGAATAAAATCAGTTGTTGTTTTACTGTAGTGCATTTGCACTTACAAAAAGAGAACTGGTTTAAATCAAAACGGCACTCTTGCTCCTCAAGCTAAAAAAAAAACAAAAAAAAAAACATTCATTTTCAACCGATATCCACCTTATTCTGCTCTAAACAATGCGCGCTGCCATAAAGACGACTCCGGTTGCCTACTTCCGGTTCGTAGCGCTTGACCTGTACTAGCAGCGAGAGAATGAGTTCAAGCTGCTCATGTGCTGTTGTTGGTTGTTTTAACAATTCAAAGAAGATTTCAAACTTTTTAGAAACTGAGTGTTTCGAGCATAAGATAAGAAGGAGATAATGCCCATGTCCGGTTCCGTATCAGATACATTCAATAAAGTAAACGTTTAGAGTGATTAACTTGGCTGCGTTAAAACTGAAGCATAAGAAAAAAAGTCGGAAAACTTTGCCCATTAATTAGATGTGCAAGGCAAGCAGGCTAGTTTTCGGGTTGTTTTGGACAATTACAAATGTGAATATTCACGTTGCACTAGCGGTGGACTTTCAGTGAATTTATTTAAAGATTTATTTTTTAAAGAGCCGTTTGTGAGTCAAAAGAACCGGCTCTTTTCAGTGAGCTGAGTCAAACGAGCCGAAATGTTTACTTTTCACATCATTTTAAAAATTAAAACAATACAGTATACAGTATACTCGAGTCATAACTTAGAATTTTATTATAATTGTATTTCAGATAATATACAATAATTAAATTTTTACTTGTTATATCAAATGTGATAATTGCTAGTTCGTTTAAAATATCAAAATCTGCACCCCATACACTTACCCTGTTTTAAATGAAATAACGATGTCATAATATTGTGAGATTTACACCATTATGGAAACAATAGAGAATAAATGACATTCTCTGTGATCGATTCGCGCTACGGTAGCATTTTTCGACAACGCAGCACAAATCGTCGGAACACCGGCTCACGAAAAAGAGCCGAAATGCCCATCGCAACGCAAGTTATTGTTTCACTTTCCCCTCCAATAATATTTTATTTTAATATCGCGGCGACGTATGTGTGCTTACTGGGAACATAATAAAGACACCTGGACTCGGTCGAGACCAAAAGCCATATTTGGCAAGACCAGTGGCCGAGACCGGGACAAGTCCGAGTCCGAATGCCAGCGAGTCCGAGACAAGTCCGAGACCATAGAAAAACGGTCTCGAGTCCAAGACCGGACTCGAGTACTACGGCCCTATCTACTACTTTTAATAACTACAAACGATCACCGTACCCTTTACGCTAGTAGCTGCTACTAACGTTCTATGTAAACAAACACTTCAACCGGAAGTAGAAAACCGTTTAGTCAGTTGAAACCGCTATGAATCACGGGAAATAGAACGGGCGCAGAATAAGGTGGATAGCCTATGACGTCTGAGGGATGTTGGATTAGTTGGAGTCCAGCGTCTTCCTGGCGTCACATTGACATACTGTGCTTTTTGGGGAGGAAGGTTTGAGTCTATCGTCACATTCTGATCTAATCAGTTTAGTATGAATGTTATTTTCAGTTGGGATCTGCTCTTGCTGATAGAGGACTCACAGATGTGACACTGCGATGGTCTCAAACTCCTAAACGGGTGATCCAGGAGGTGAACGATGCTAAACGTGAGTCTGTTCTCACACCTATGAAATAAGCTGCACAAATGGAAATGATTTTACATTTTTGTAATGCTTAATGAGCAAAAACAATTTCATTTACAGGTCACTGTGAGAACAGAAAATCCCCTTGAAATCAACACTGTCTTCTACTCACTAAATTCACATTCACATTGATCTGATTCTAATTACACAAAATTAGATTTATTCATAATTACAGTGTAAAGACTTTTAAAGTTCCCCTGTAGTCAATAATTGTATCCCTTAAAACTCATCTTTGATCACCAAAATGACATATGTAAAAAAAAAAAATCTTAAACAAATTGCTCATGCCTTAAAATAGCTTGAATGTAACTCGACACTGTTGCTTTAATATGCTTAAAAACACCATATAGACATATAAACAACATTAAAAGCTTGATTTTCACCACAGGGGGACTTTAAATCACTTCTGCTTCACAGTTTCTGTTGATTCAAACCTTTAAGAACCAGAAAACATTGTATAATGTCAACATATAGCATTAAAAATACATAGTAATAGTAATATACTTAAAATATAAAAATATAAATAAATTGTTGTTCACATTAAAACCCATAGTTGTAATAAAAAAATAACATGACCTTTTTCTGTATATTCACTTTTAATATTTAATTTAATTCTTATTCATGGTTATTTTGATATTTTATTTGACAGTTTATTGTAATATTTTCAGGGATAATCTAGATTGTTATTGGATGGGTGTTTCAGTTCTGTCCTTCAGTTTTCTCTGGTTTCTCTGTGTTTCAGTTAGTCTCCTAAATACAGATGGTTTGATTAAGTGGCCACTGGTGTTTCACGTTTCTTTGATTGGTTTGTTCTGTCTATTTAAGGCCTGTGTTTCTTTCAGTTCATTGTCAGTTCTACTTAATGAAGTTGCTTGTTCTGTTTCTGAGTTCTGTTAATAAAACTAAGACTGCTGCATTCAGATTCTTTTCTCCTCATTATTGCAACCCATTTGAGACAAATTTCTATGTATTATAAGTTTAATTATCTTTTAATTAAATGCCCTGCAGTTTCATACTGTGCATATTTGGTAATGTTCCTGTAATGATGATGGAGAACAGCGCATGCGTGGCAAATTACCGGTGGTGTTTTTTTGTTGTTGTTTGTTTTTTTACAAGTGAGAAACGTGGTGAAATGCCACAATACTTACACTGTGTCCAAACCAGACGCACCACGACACACAATAAAATATTTCTTTTCCATGTAAATCTGACTTTTTGTCCTAACCAGCCGTGAAAGAGATATGCGACGATTCTTAAAATTGTTCCTATTTAGAAACAACAAATAGGACAACAACATACAAAGTATGACAATTATCATTTCAGGTACTGTTTGTGTGCTTTATTTAATGTTAAGAGCATATACTGTGAGTTTGAATATAATTTTGCATGACCTTCATAGCCGTTCAAAAACGCAGATTCATTCAGTAACGAAACATTTCTGTTGCCCTGAGACGAGCGATGGCTGTACTGTTTCACCAATGAAAATTATTCCTAACAGATCCAGAGCAAAAACAGACAATATCCTGAGTCTAAAATGTAAGTCACATATAATATTAACTTCTTGTTTAATGAACTTGTAGCGCCCCCTACTGTCCTAGGTGTATCTACCCTTAGGAATGTTGGACGCTCGAACCCAGATTCGTTTATTTGTCTCTCAACGTGATCTTATAATCAATCCGTGACCCTTAGTTCTACACTACCTCTTACAAAGTGCAACTCAGATCTCTGCAAAACCACTTTTAACTAATTACAGCTACACAACAAAACCTAATCGAATTAAATATGAATAAAATCTGTTCAATCATCTTCTGAATGAACTGGTATTTTCAAATACAGTGTTTGATTCTTCTGTGCACAACAACAGGCACTTAAAGGGTTAACCTTTTAAACTTCCATCAAAATAGGGCTATCTAATGAATCATTCTTTAAATGAACCACAAAGTACAAATTTGTCTTCACTTAGTGTACACCAATATACCAGTGTAATTCTGGTATGAAAACTCAGTACAGAAATAAAGCACGTTTACTTCAGTTCTGAAATACAAACTGTAACCCTGTAATAATATACTCAGTGAATCACTATTAAACCATTATATCATTCACCAATAAAAAAAAAAAAAAAAAAAAAAAAAAAAAACGTATTGTGGGCCTACCACACGCACTCACACACACACACACACACACACACATGTCTGGTGCACTATCTTTGTGAGGACTCTCCATAGACGTAATGGTTTTTATACTGTACAAACTGTATATTCTATCCCCTTACACTGCCCCTATCCCTAAACCTACCCATCACAGGAGACATTCTGCATTTTTACATTTTCAAAAAAACGAATTCTGTATGATTTATAAGCTTTTGTACCCATGGGGACCTCAATTTAGGTCCCCACGGTGACACGAGTCCCCAGACCCCACCGGTGTAGAAAAACATGTCCAAACACACACCCCGTTGCAGGCTTGAAACGTACTGTGTGCGCTGAGGCCGAGTGAAACGTAAAATGGCCGCTTCGCTCTATAAGGGCACAAATAAAATAAACGAAGTGTACCTGAGTGTAAGTGGCAAGAGTTCATGTTTTCCGTCACCCGTCAGATACATCCACGTGAAGCTGTCATCAGCTAGCAAACTCCGTGATGCTGGACCCGGCGCCAGAGGAACTCAGTAACCACTCGCCGATGAGGAGCGCTATCTGGATTCCTCCTCAGCGGCTCTGTCACTCTCGATCGATGCGCTAACAGTTCTTGGCAATCGCTTAGATCACCTTTGAGACTCTCACATTCGCCGAGGTAAGGGATAAACTTGAGTAAAGTTTCTCACCGGTAACACGAATAGTCCAATTCACTGCGATAGCGATCAAGCGTCAAACTATAACAGTTCTTCCGAATCGCGTCGTGTTGACTTCACAACGGAATACTATTCAGCTTAACACTTAAACAATGCAGTTCTGGCTATATTTAACACAAATAAACCAGCGCGCTACCTGTTATCATGCCGACAATATTCGCATTTTTTCCTTCTCTCCCTACCTCTAACCCTATCTTGACTGACATTAGCACTGGCCAATCACAGTTGCCATAACTGATATAAGGCCAATATCGTGAAACCAAACACAACTTACTGACATCAACATTTCTGAAAAGGTAGGCTACACTTTGATTCAATAATAAACTCTTGTCACCAAGCAGCACATTTCTGCATATACCCATTTAAAATAAACAAATTAATAAAATAATATGAAGAATAATCATGTAGAAATTAACCCAGGGTTACAAACTGTTGTATAAAAAAAACTAACATTTGCCAACGTGCTGATATTCGAGAAAACTGCACTTTTGCTTGTGTGGTATTGCTAGACCTATCCGACATAAGTATTTTATACACAACGTCTCCGTCTTCATCAGAAAACGAGGGTTACACTAATAACCGAGACGTTCTCAGAACTGTGTACTGTTTGTTTAAGTGCAGGTTAAAGGGGAATCAGTCACGACATCGTGCAGCAATCAGAAACATGAGAAGACGGTCTGAGGTTTGCACTTCGTATTTTCCCTGCCGAACATCAGCCCATCAACGGCTCCGGTTTCGGTAACACACACCTGGGTTAGTTTATTTGAAGTTGATTTGCTTGTCTGTGTTTTTGCAGCTGATTTGGGAAGTCTGTGTAAACTTAAAGGCGTTTGTACACAGCAGAAAACACCCTGAAAATCTGTGCTGAACACGATGATGATGATCGTCACCTGACATGACTTTTCTTGCCTTTCTCAGTCTCTTTTAAAGGCTTTTATTTGATCAAAAATATTACAATTTAAAATATCTGTTTTCTATAATGAATTTATTGTAAAATGTAGCCTAATTTATTCCTGTGATCAAAGCTATATTTTCAGCATCATTAATCCAGTCTTCTACCCTGGTAATCCAGAGTTAAAGGGGTGGTTCGGGATTTTTGACATCGGACCTCATTTTTAAGTCAGCCTGGTTGTTATTCATCAGTGGAGACATTTTTTTTTTTTAAATGATCCAGTCCTTATACAGGGTTCTCAAGTTTTATCAAAAGCTTGGAGTGAGATCACATGCGGTTAGGGGAGGAGCCCTAATGGAGCCCCGCCCCCGCCCGTCCATCCCCGCCCCCCAATTTTAACCATTGTTCATAATTAACCTGCACAAATTGAAATTATAACAATTGGTAAATCTGATAAATGACAGAGCAATTAATCACATCAAATATACTCTTTAATGTTATATTTCAAAATTACAAATATACAAAAATATAACAAATTGCTCCAAACAGTTTGGAAAAACAAATCTTTTTGCATTTTGAATGTGTCTAGTCGTAATGGTATAATGATTTATTGTGTGGTGGGACATTGTGAACAAATGACATAGTATTAAGGTGTGTGTGTGTGTGTGTGTGTGTGTGTGTGTGTGTGTAAGTGTGGCCTGGTAAACCTTACATTATGGGGACAAAATGTCCCCACAAGGATGGCAATATCCGAAATCCTTGTTCGTGTGGGGAAATTTTTTGGTCCCCATGAGGAAAACGGCTTATAAATCCAAAAAGTTATGTTTTTTTGAAAATGTGAAATTGCAGAAAGTTTTCTGTGATGGGTAGGTTTAGGGGTAGGGTTAGTGTAAGGGAATAGAATATACAGTTTGTACAGTATAAAAATCATTATGTCTATGGAAAGTCCCCATAAAAAATTAAAACACTACGTGTGTGTGTGTGTGTGTACACAAGAGTACACACTGCAGCTTATGAAATGTGTTTTGTGTTGTAAGTGTTTGTTGCACATTTTGACGCCTTGATAACATTGATATATTTAATGTTCTGGCCTAAAAATGTTAGACGAGCTTTCTTAATTCCAACTTACCTTCTCCATCACGACGTGTGTTCGCGTGATGTTGTTGGTTACTTAATAACGAACGTACGGCGGCCGAGAATTTTCCGTCAACTTCCGTGTGTTCGCGCCTATGGTTCGCGCATCTATGTTGCCTAGTAACGAACGCAATCTGGCCGAGATACGTGCAGAGAATGTCTGATACTGTACGTGCTGGCGGCAGGAAGCTTCACTTTGTGTGCCTGCGCCTCGTATACAATGTTATATATAAAGCTTGCAGGACAACTTGGTTGGCCTTTTCAGCGTGAGAAATACACGGTGTGGCGTGTGAGCGTGTGAACTGGTTGAATTGCGTGTGTCTCACGGCCAATGCGTGAGACTTGAGAACCCTGCTTATATTTGGATAGTTAGCCGATGCTAGGCTAGCGCGAGTCAATGGTATATGTTAGCCAGCCATTAAAAACCGTTTTACCCACTCCACAGTGCACCAAACGCAAATCAATTATAACACTAGACTATCGATGTATATGTCCGTTGAGAGAATAATGTTAGAAATCAAACTTACCTTTCATCACATTGCATTAGTTATAATTTGTTCCCTGTAATCATAAGCCTTGTCTACAGCAGCAGCGGAGTGATATTGATTACCTAGGCAACCGAGTGAGCCGGTACACACATGACGCAAGTGTATTTACCTGTGTTTACTTTTTGCCGCATTACTAACCGGAGCAAAGTAAAATTCCGCAGCTGCTGAGAAACTAGTTCCTTTGGGATCATTGAGATGAAAGGTAAGTTTGATTTCTAACATTATTCTCTCAACGGACATTTGCATCGATAGTCTAGTGTTATAATTGATTTGCGTTTGGTGCACTGTGGAGTGGGTAAAACGGTTTTTAATGGCTGGCTAACATATACCATTGACTCGCGCTAGCCTAGCATCGGCTAACTATCCAAATATAAGGACTGGATAATTAAAAAAAAAAAATGTCTCCACTGATGAATAACAACCAGGCTGACTTAAAAATGAGGTCCGATGTCAAAAATCACCGAACCACCCCTTTAAAGTTGAATTTGCTCAACTAGTTACTCTGGCGTTGAGTAATGATGCTCATTAAATATACCCCTCGATCTGAGCTGCACCAATCACAACGGGTTATCTGATATAGGCGGGCCAGAGGCGAGATGACGACAGCGCAGTGATGGCGAAGTCATTAGTAAACATTGCAAGATGGATATGGATGAACACCAGTTGTTTGAAACGGCTTTGGCCGCTACAATGAACGAGTTAGACTGGGATTTTTATCTAAAACAGGAACAGAAGACGCCGCTCGAATCCTTCCTTTGCAAGAAGGCCGTTTCTGCTGTTTTCGCTGACCGGATACGGTAAGAGTATAATCAGAGAATGTCTAATAAGGTTAGCTCCGCTGGTAGCTGGGGTTTATTGTTGTGATTGGTCGTAGTGTTATCCAATTGCGTGCAGCGAGATTTTCAAATGCATGCTTGGTGCCGCCCCTCGAGCTGGCCGAGTTTCATTAGTCCACACCAGACAAATCTTTTAGATTTAGGTCTGGATTTCCAGGCTGCCAGTCTTCAGTCTCTGTGTTTTTACTGATTCCAAACTTTTGAAGGGTTGCTGTCACTTGATCTCTAGGATAGTATTTCTCAGTTTATTTTTTTAGATCTAAGACTTTACTAATCAAATCTTATGTTGAATAGATGCTCATTTGTGTATGTAAATAGTTTGACAGCCGACTTGATGTTTGTGTTTGTCAGGTTAGTGATTCCACAGAAATGTAAATGAATATACATTTAAATAGTGTATTAATCATTTACTTAAACTTTCTAAATGATCTTATGAACCACTGAAAACTCCTAAATAACTGGTTTGTAAATAATGCAATTCTTCATTTAGAAATTATAAATTGATCATTAATAAAGTATGAAAATACAATTATTAAACACATTATAGATATGCTTATAAATCAAGAATAAAGCATTTATTTTTATTCTGCTTGTTAATGTCTATTGCTTTATAAATGATGAATTAACTGTTTACTAATCCTTAACTAATGATTAATAGTGTTTAGTTATTATAAAGTGTTACCATATATATATATATATATATATATATATATATATATATATATATACATATGCTGTATATATATATGAAAAAAAAAACATTTTTAAAAATCTGTTTAGATTCAAGATGAATGGCGTGCTCAATTCCTTTTGAGTTTGATTTGGGTGCTCTTCGGTCCAAGGTAGAACATCTTAAGAGGCAGTGTAGAGAAGGAATTCTCTAAAAGCCGAGGCACTCCTTAATTAAAATGTCTTTATTACAAAAATGACATGTCCTAACTGGACAACTTTAAAATGCCCACGCGTAGCGGCATGGGGCCTTCTTCAGGGCATAGTGAAGCAGATAGAAAACTGATCTTATAATGGCAAAGACACACAAGTAGAAGCAAACACACAGGTGCTGACAATCAGTGTTGAAGGTCTGCAGGTAATTGCTAGGACACACCTCTCACCCGGTTCTCAGCACTAAAGCTATAAGTCACAATAATACACAGAAACACAGGCAACAGATAGCATATTCATGCATACATTGCTAGGACACGCCTCTCACATGATTCTCAGCACTAAAGCTGTTGGTAAGCAAAAACACAAGCAACAGGTAGCATGCATATATTCATGCATACACATGCATACACATTCATGCATACATATGCATACACATATACATATGAAAAGTGAGTAGTCACAGTAAAAAACAATGTTACAAAATCACAGAAAAGGTCTATAATCTATCTCCTCATTTAATCCTGGATAGTCCATTGCTTTAAAACTCCATATCCAAAAGGTATCACGTTGCAATAACTGTTTTAAAATGTCACCTCCACGTATTGATTATTATTTTTTTTATATAATTTCAATGCCCTGAATTCTCAAAGATGATGGGTCACTATGGTGTATTTCTTTATAGTGTTTGGCCATTTTTAAAAATCTGTGAGAATGTTTTCTTCCGATTTCAGAACACCACTCCATGCCACTGATTCCAATGCATATACAATACAAATGTTCTCAACTAAATTTCATAAATTCATAGGATTATTGTAATTTTGAACTGAAGAGACTATATTTGAGACAGGCCTACTAAGAGCAATGTCCGATTTGTCATGCATTAGACATGCATTCTCGCTCATTCTGTATGTTTCTGTATTTGTTGTGCATTAAGTCCTCCAGCAGGTGGAAACATTGACTTTCCCCTGTGATTACATGAAGGGCCGATACAGAGATGTGAGGTGGAGCAGGAGTCAGCTTATAAACACACACACACACACACACACACACACGCTCAAACCAATCATCAGGCGTTTCTCTTTCCACATATCAAAAATGATCATCCCCTTGCTGTTACCTGAATTTGTATTCACTACTTAGATTTCTTAAATGTTTTATTTATTTAAAGACATCCTACATAAATATTACCTTTATGGAGAAAGAACATATGAAATATAATGTTTAACCTGAATACCGAAAACTGGTAAAAAGCTTTGCATGTGATTGTGATTGTTGATATTTAAATCACAGAAAGACTGTTAAACATTCATGCTTTACTTGCAGCCACCACAGTGTGCCACTTATTCTCCACTGGGATATCATTATAATACAGTTTTTTTTACAATATTAAATCGTGAGATAGTGAGGATAACAGCCCAGATAGCAAGCAACCACTGAAACAATGTTAAATCAATCTTAATGCGTCAACGTTAGTTGCACTGAATCAACATCACTTTCCACCCACAATTAAGGTTGATTAAATGCCATTACCGTTGATTTTTTTTAATGAAATGTCAAAATGTTTTCAATAGGGGTGGGCGGATCGATCCTGAAGTATCGATACTATCGATCCTCACATAAAAATATCGATCCAAATGTGTGTGTTTTTTACCAGTAATTTTGTATTAATTTAGCACACAATTCAGTGCGTAAAATAAGCTTCTAAGTGGAAAAATAAGCGAATGTTAGCGGATAATTGTGTAGGATAGAACTTTTTCTCCTAGTCATCTGGAAGACGAAACCAATCAATCACAGAGAGCGTTTGATGCTGGTGGTTCGCTGAGCTCACAGGCCCAGTGCGTTTGGGAAAGGAAGCCTTGCTTAGATGACAGAGAAACAATCGGGAGTTATTTCGCAATAAACAAACCAAAAGTGTACAATGAATTATCATCATGACTGGAGTAATGATGCCCAAAATGGCCCTGTATTTACTTGGTATCGGATTGATACCGAAATTTGCAGTATCGCCCACCACTAGTTTTCAATATTTCAATGTGATGTTGGTTCAACATCATGTTTGCACTCTCAGAAAATGCAACTCAAGATCTACAACTGATTTCCAGTTTTTTGAAACTGTAAAAGTGCAGAAGGTTTTCTGTGATGGGTAGGGTTCGTGTACGGTGAGGGAATTTACAGTTTGTACAGGATACAAATCATTATGTCGATGGAACGTCCCCATAAAACATGAAAACCCAACCAAGTGTCTGTGTGCATTCACAGTATTTCCATCCCGTCAGTCACCACTCCAAACCAAACCTTTCCCTGTCACTAGAATCTGATTGGCCAAGAGAAATGTTGCAAGGCTGTTGATCGAGAAACATTGTGAAATGTTTTTAACTCAATCAGATCCGATCTTTTGTCAGTTTCTGTTGGAGTTTTTGGAAGGATGCTCACGTATTTAGACCCTCGTTGAGAGTCTCATGACGCTGGACTCCTGTGCAGCTCAAGCTCTGATTTACATCATTCAAATCCACACAAAACAACAGGGAAATGATCAATGATCGAGCTGATCCAGATGGAGTGGAAAGCAGGACAAACTACAGGCCGAGAGCTCATGATGAAGAACTGTAAAATCAGCCTGAGGGGCCATCGGGTTTATACAGTTATTATTATTAAGACAATAGATGCATTTGCATACATGCATTGTGTAATCATATAGAACGCAAGTTAGTTCTCTCTACTCTGTCATTCGGTATTTGCATGCAATTTTTGGCATGCATGAATATTTCCCCAAATATCTGCGCATCTTTTCTGCTCTTTGCCTCGGATAGTTTTTACTAAATCTGGCATTGTGTACAATGAAAATTCTTGTCTCTGAGAAATTGCTTGCGATGTTCCTCATTTGCAATGGCTTTGGATAAAAGCATCTTCTAAGTGCATAAATGCACATGTGAATTATGATAAACATATGCACTGTAGTTCACAGCATTGCATTCGCTTTTCCACATCTGTCTCCCAAAATATGATAGTCTTAAGGTATGTTTACACGACAACGATGTGCTAAAAGTTTTTTCTTTGTACAGATGACAAATTAATCAAAACGATCCCCATTCACACAGATCCACGAAAACGACTAATAACGCTGTATTATGCAAGCCAGACAAGTAGTCGGCGATGTAACTTTGTACACTCGCGCCGAACGCACATACCTATAGACACAAATTACATAATCTATCATTTCTTTGTCTGATTTTTATTCTAAGGATGGAAATCTTGATAATACTGTATTATTACTTTGTCCTCTGGGTAATTTCATCGTCACAAAGCCAGACACATTCACTGTAATCCCAATTTTAGAGTGTTCTCCTCTGATTTGGGTGGTTGCCCTGCACGCTTAATAAACAAACTACAGCTGGTCCAAAACGCAGCAGCTCGAGTTCTTACCAGAACCAGGAAGTATGGCCATATTGGTCCTGTTCTGTCAACACTGCATTGGATTCCTATTAAACATCGCATAAATAGCTGGACAGTGCGATATCTAAATTTCTGTGGGGTGGCAAACCCGCTAGGATCCGCAAGGCGATACTACAGTCCCCTAAGTATGAGGGGGGTCTGGCACTCCTTAACTTTAGACGATATTATTGGGCAGCTAACCTGCAAAAACGTTTATACTGGATGAGCGACGACTGTGCCTCTCTTCCTGTCTGGGTACATTTGGAGCGGGCGAGCTCACGCCTTCCACTGCGGTCTGCCCTCTGCTCCCAACTCCCTTTGCCTTCAACATCTGCGGGCACATGCCCGATTGTATCCCTCTCGCTTAAGATCTGAGTAGAGCCTACGGGCACCCTATCCCTCCCAACCCTTTGTCAGCCATTTTTGGCATTTCCCCAGACACTGACCACCCTGTTGCGCTGAGGCGGGCCCTGGCATTTACATCTTTGCTAGCTCGAAGACTGATTCTGTTCAATTGGAAGCTCTCCCGCCCCCCTACGCACGACCGTTGGATTAAAGAGGTGCTTGACAATCTGAGGCTGGAGAAGCTCAAATCTTTTTTTTTTTATTTTATTTAGTCTCTTTCCCCTTTTGCCTTCTTCCCTGCCCATCTCTACTTACTTTGTCTACCCCTTTTACTGTTTTAGTTTGGAAGTTGTTTGTTTTGGTGAATGTCTGTTGGTATACATGGGTTTGTGTGTTTGTCCTCGTTTTTTGGCCTGTGTTGGGTTGGTTCGTGGGTGGGTAGGGGACCGGTGTCAGGTGACATTCCGATCCCACTGTACTGTGTTTATTTTGTTCACTGTATGATGTCACCTGTTGTTGTAAAAATTCAACTTAATAAAAAAATTAAAAAATTTAATTAAATAAAAAAACATTCCATAAATTTTAAAATATTACTGATTACTTACAAAGCACTAAATGGTTTAGCTCTGCAGTACTTGAGCGAGCTCTTAATGCATTATAGTCCTTCACGTCTATTGCGATCTCAAAATTCCGGCCAGTTGATAATACCTAGAATATCAAAATCGACTGCTGGCGGTAGATCCTTTTCCTATTTAGCACCAAAACTTTGGAACAGTCTTCCTAACATTGTCCGGGAAGCAAACACACTCTGTCAGTTCAAAGCTAGATTAAAGACACATCTCTTTGACCTAGCATACACATAACACATTATAGACTTCTATAATTCAATATTAGGCTGCATAGATTAGGTCAGCCGGAACCGGGAACACTTCCCATAAATCCTGATGTACTCGTTACATCATAAGAAGAATGGCGTCTACGCTAATATTATTCTCTCTGTTTATTCCGAGGTTTACCGCAGTCCGCCAGATCCAGGCCGTATCCAGATCTGATGAAGGACCTGCGCCTGGACATACACACACACACACACACACACACACACACACACACACACACACACACACACTCCAAATCTGATGAAGGACCTGCGCCTGGACACGATGACAACGCAGTCCTGAAGTGTCAACAGTCCCTCCCCTGTGAAGGCCTCCTTCCTCCCTTTACCTCAGTACAGATAAAATGTTGTCGGGATAATTCCGGTTCACGAGGCTACGCAGACGCTACAAAAAATGTCTGTATTATAAATTAAGGCCAGACAAGTAGTTTATTCGTTTATTGAGGGTTGATTTGTAAAGAAGGACTACACGCCTGCACTCATATATAATCAAACATGCATACCTTTGGACTGAACACGTAATGCGCATGTGCATTTTGACAACTTTTTGGACGAAAAAGTTTGCGTTTTCGCGGGTTTGAGTTTCTGAGGTTTGCGCAGAGATAACGGATAATCATTTGCACCTTCGAACCTATTTCCGGGAGTGTGTTCTCGAGACACCAGGCACTTTTTTCTGCGGATGGGCGGCCGGAGCGCGTTAAGGGTTTTCCTGTTAGAACGGTGTCGTGTTAGCGGCCCCTAAGTTAATAACTAATGATCTTCGCAACGGAAGTGAATCAGTCAATCAAAACTAACTTTAGCTGGACAATAACTTTATTCTAGATCTGCTGTAAAGCCTGTAAAATCTGTTATGGTAATTTCCTATTATCACTGTAAAGCTGCTTTGAAACAATCCATATTGTTAAAAGCGCTGTATAAATGAAGGTGACTTGACTTGACTTGATATAATGTCCCTTTAAGAAAATGTCAAAACCTTTGAACACAAAGGGCCCTATCATACACCCGGCCGTAGTTTCAGCCCGACGCAGTTTTCATTTTCACGTCCTGCGCCACGTTGTTTAAATAGCAAATGCATTTGCACCATCTGTGGCCCATGGGCTGCTGGTCTGAAAACCAGGTGTGTGTTCAGGTGCATTGATGGAGCGTTGCTATTTTGAGGAACAGAAATAGACTGAGCCATTGACCAACTGAAGCCTCGTCTAAAGTCAATGGCGCAATATTTTTTGATGTTATTTAAAGAGTGTGTTAGTAATGTGAGCCTATAGATGGGACCACAACGCACATACACTCTGCTTATTACACACACACTCTGCTTATTACACACACAGGGATGCGCAGCAGCACACAAACATGCCAAATATTAAAAATAAAAGCATTACAATGTAAAAGATTCTTATTGTGTAAATAAACATATGGTGGAATCCGCTTATCCCATAGATGGTCTCACTTAAACCTCACACACACACACACACACACAGCTTTATCCTTGCGCATGAGCAGATCCGTTTCCTCTCTGGAGACGCGTATGGTTTTTCCACTATCAAATTCCGTCATGAAAATAGTGAATCCCCGATGGCGCGAGCGGAACTGGCATTTAAAGGGAATGCGAGATGAGACTCTGGTTGGTTTATTGCACGTAAAGCCCAAAACACACCCATTACTCAGAGAATAGAGACAACCCTTTTAGACCATGCGCCGGGAGCGCCGACCATTTTTCCCATCGTTAAACTAGCAAAAGTGGATTCAGACACGATCTAAGTGAACTTGCGCCCTGTGCTTTAGACCATGAGCTTAGGTCGTTAAAATAGGACCCAAAGGCTTTGAAAACATATGTCCGTTTTCAAAAACTTGCACTTTGAAACCAGTTTTCAAAAGTTCGCGTTTTCAGGCCACCAAAACACTGTTGTTGTGTAAATGAACGGCCAAAAGGCATAAAAAGTCATAATAATAATAATTTCTGCCCTCTATTACACTGCTGTAATAGATAATGCAATTAAGAAGATTGGTAATCAGCTGAATTTTTCTTTTGATTAGTTTGTTAGTTAGTTGACTGGTTTATTTGCAATGTCAGGTTTTGTTATGTCTGGTGCTTTTTCATTAAAGGACCTCATTTTTCAAGACATGTCAGGCTAAACATTTAATCCATTCCATCAAGACTGGGAAGTTTTGCATGTAAAAAATCTAACCAGAGTGGAAGATCCAGCCAAGGGATAAAGGCCATGCAAAGTGAACCTCAAATGTATGCAAAAGAAACACTGAAAAGAGCAAAAACGGCTTAAGAGGCATGAAGGATTTCCATAGCTAACATTACAGGTATGAGATTGTTTCTATTATATATTCTTATTTATATAAATACTTTATATATGTTTTCTTTTAAAATTAACTTAATTATTAATTATATCTTATTAATTCTTTTTTTTTTAAATATATATATATTATTAAAAACTCTTAAAAAATGGTTCTTTATTGGCATTGATGGTTCCATGAAGAACCTTTAACATCCATGGAATATTTCAACTGCACTAAATGTTGTTGTTTTTTTATAGTGGAAAAAGGTTATTTAGATGATTAAAATATTCTTGATTCTTGAGAAAAAAAGGTTTCTTTTATGAACTAATCACTTAAAATGATTCTTCTTTTGCATTACTGCGGAAACAGCATTTTAGAACCTTTAATTTTTACGAGTGAATGGATGAGAGTAGGAATATTATTTCTTTATTTTACATTATGTAGTCACATGTATTTCTAGCGCTTTATACAAAATATCAAGTTAATCTATTATGAAACTGTGGCGAGCACGACGAGGTCGAGGGCCGTGGGAGGACGGCGCGAGGCCGGTGGCGTGATTGATAATGAGCGACACGTGCGCGACGCACCGGTCTCGCATCTCTCACGGAGGAGCGGAAGCATAAAGGAGGAGCGACGACAGTGAAGAGCGAGAGAGGAACAGGCCTGTGTTTTGTTTGATGTTTTGTGTGACAGTAGTCGTCTGTGAGGGGCTGCTGTCTTTTACTTTCGTTTTGTATTTGTTTTATTTTATGTCATTAAATTATTTGAATGTTCGCCGGTTCCCGCCTCCTTCTTCCCATAACAATATACCTCCTTACAGAAACAAAATCAATTTCAGCTGTATTTATCATCCAGTTTCACATGAACAGAGTCTGATGGAACAACCTACTTTGTAATGGATGTTTTCAGGTGAAAGTATTCAGAAATGGATCTGAGAATCGCTCTAGTCCTGTTTTTAATATGTGAGTGCACATGATTATACTAAAGCAGAATAAAAATTTGTATTTTTATGAATAACCCATAAAACCTGTCATTTTTAAAGTTCATGTACTTGGTCACAGAAAGTCTTGCTCTTTGTGAATCAATCCAAGACGTTTGACGAGGCTCAGCGATACTGCCAAGACGATTACAGATTGATCTGGTAACTCTCTCGGATCCGGGCAGACACAGAGGAGCTTTATGCACTGGGAATCTTCACTTATGCTGAATCCTGGATTGGACTGAAGGCACTGGGCTCTGGCCGATGAAAAGCTTTACAAGGACGTGTCCGATCCTCGTACACAAGCGGCCATCTTGGCGGAGGTCAGTGTCATTCACCAACAAAGCGATTTACTTCAGGTCTTTTTGTGTGTTTATCCCACTTCTGACAAACATGAAGCAGAAACTGGAGGAGCTGGGAATGGCATACACCACTGTGGTGGCAAACAAAATTCTATCACTGAATAAGAGACAAACATTTCCAGTTGTCTTTGATGAGGTTTATTTTCTTGCAAGAAAAGGTTTTCTTATGACTTGTTCATCAAATTGTCTCCTTGAGTGGAGGCCCTCCTTCATCCTTTATAGTCTTGACTAGACTATAAGTCTTGACTTGACTAGAGTTCTTACTAGATCAAGAAAATATGATCATATAACACTGATTTTATCATCACTACATTGGTTAACCTATAAAGTTCCGTATTAATTACAAGGTATTGCTACTGACTTATAAAGCCCTAAACGGCTTAGCTCCAGTCTATTTAACGGATCTTCTATCGCCCTATAATCCATCGCGCTCTTTAAGATCACTTAATTCATACCTAGGATATCCAGATCCACCAAAGGAGGGAGAGCATTTTCACATTTAGCCCCAAACTCTGGAATAGCCTTCCTGATACTGTTCGTTGCTCAGACTCGCTCTCCCAGTTTAAAACTATATTAAAGTCGCATCTCTTCGGCCAGGATATAATTCATATAATATTTTTAATCTTACAGTTCAAACTACAATCCGGCCTCTAGTTCATAAATGCCAGAGGAGAACTGGCCCCCGACTGAGCCTGGGTTCTCCCAAGGTTTTTTTTTTTTCTCCATTGGGTCACCTGATGGAGTTTTTCGGTTCTTTTACAGCCATTCTCATGTTCTCTATGATATTGATTATGTTGTCACTATAGTCTGGAATGTTAAAACAACATGATATATACCAAAATTTTACACACTCCTCCTTTCTCAGCAGTTACCATGTCTAACAGTAATCTATTCTGTAAAACAGCATCTCTGATTTGTTTAATTTCATCATTAACCATTGTCAAATCATTCTCAGTGCTGTTTGCTGTTTCCAACACAATAGAGCTCACATGAAAAATTAAATAGAACATAAAATAAAACATAAATGAACATAAAACTCCATCCATCATCTTCCGCTTATCCGGGGCCCGGGTCGCGGGGGCAGCAGTCTAAGCAAAGATGCCCAGACTTCCCTCTCCCTAGACACTTCCTCCAGCTCTTCCTGGGGGACACCGAGGCGTTCCCAGGCCAGCCGGGAGACATAATACCTACCCGGGAAGGCGTCCAGGAGGCATCCGGAACAGATGCCTGAGCCACCTCAGCTGGCCCCTCTCGCTGTGGAGGAGCAGCGGCTCTACTCTGAGCTCCTCCAGAGTGACCGAGCTCCTCACCCTATCTCTAAGGGATCGCCCAGCCACCCTGTGGAGAAAGCTCATTTCGGCCGCCTGTATCCGGGATCGTGTCCTTTCGGTCATGACCCACAGCTCATGACCATAGGTGAGAGTAAGAATATAGATTGAGCGATAAATCGAGAGCTTCGCCTTGCGGCTCAGCTCTTTCTTCACCACGACAGACCGGCACATTGACCGCATTACTGCAGAAGCTGCACCGATCCGCCTGTCAATCTCCCGTTCCAGCCTTCCCTTACTCGTGAACAAGACCCCAAGATACTTGACCTCCTCCACTTGAGGCAGGAACTCTACCTGAAGTGGGCAAGCCACCCTTTTCCGACTGAGAACCATGGTCTCGGATTTGGAGGTGCTGATTCTCATCCACTCGGCTGCAAACCGTCCCAGCGCATGCTGAAGGTCCTGGTCTGAAGGGGCCAACACGACAACATCATCCGCAAAGAGCAGAGACAAAATCGTGTGGTCCCCAAACCTGACCCCCTCCGGCCCCTGGCCTTCTCAGCCTCCCCGGGAAAGTCTATTCCAGGGTACTGGAGAGGAGAATACGGCCGATAGTTGAACCTCGGATTCAGGAGGAACAGTGCGGTTTTCGTCCCGGCCGTGGAACACTGGACCAGCTCTATACTCTCTACAGGGTGCTGGAGGGCTCATGGGAGTTTGCCCAACCAATCCACATGTGCTTTGTGTATTTGGAGAAGGCATTCGACTGTGTCCCTCGCGGCGTCCTGTGGAGGGTGCTCTGGGAGTATGGGGTCCTTTTTCGGTAAACAAGGTTTGCCATCAACACTAAACCTAACGCTTCTTTTAATACAGCAGCCAGAGTTCCTCCAAACAGACTTCTCTGTGTCTTAATCAGAAGACTAATGCTCTGTAACCAGTCAGAAAATAACTTTCAGATAACGTTACTCATAATCTCCTTCGGTTGGGTGGCAGCAGTTTTTCAGCTGCGTCTGCCATTTCCTATAGAAATAAAATCTTTTTTGTTAGTATGTGTAACTAGCCAATATTTATCAGTGTTTGTGAATGTAAAACCCCTGCCAATATTTTACAGTTCTGCTCATTCAACACATAAATGCAAAAAGTCTCCTATCGATCAGACATGAAACTGAACCGCTGACTGAAGCATCACGAGTCGTGACCCCAGCTGACAAACACGCGTTCTGAGAACATTTCCATGAAAACTTAATGTTCTCTGAACATTCAAACCATCCAGTTTAAAAAAAAAAAAAAAAAAAAAAAAGTTTTTTTGGTTATGCAAATGTTAAGGGAAAATTCCATTTGATAATTCTTCAGACATTATATGAATGTTACTTTTGAATGTTCTCTGAAGTAGTAACATTTAAAAAAATGCTAGATGAACATCCAACTAAAATGTTTCTGAATAAAAGCTCTCTGTTAGTGATGTTTAAATAGCCTAATGTTTCTGTGGGGACATTATTAAAGACCAGATAACTTTGAACAAACATTCTATTAATGCTAGTGGAAGAACGTTTGTCCAGAGAATCTTGCCAAAACGTTTGACAAATTTCTGAGAATGCTGGTGTGTATATTCTGCTTTCCTAGAGCTCGAACTACTGCGTTTCATAAACGCATGAGTTAAAGTCCAAACAAGTCACACAACATGCAACCATTTATCCACATGCAAATAGAACAAGTTAAAGCTTTGTATATTTTCCTAAAAGATTTTGCATGAAAAAAAAAAAAAAAAAAAAAATCACTTTAAATATTTTTTAAATGTATCTTAATTTCAAAATATCGTTGTAAATCAGAAAATATAATTATAAAACAATATATTATTATTATTATTATTATTATTATTATTATTCCAGTATTTTATCTGTCTGGTACAGAAACCAATCCCTGTTTGATCTGAATCGGGTCTCTCAGAACAGAATCTCTCAATCCGACTCCAGCCCTTGTGACGTCACACCGGGAGAAAGTACATCAGTCTCCTTCAGGAATCATCCACGGATTTCCAACTGACTGTAAAACCGCTCCATCATCAACGCTGCTGATCCAGAACGTACGGATTTCACAGGACAGGTTAGTGCCGTTCATTTTTAATAAAAACAAATATGACTGCAGATATTAGTGACCACAGTTGCTGATTACAAAACTTTTGAGTGTCAAAACAAAACCATAAAATAAACATGCCTTTATTAATAATAACAAACTGTTAAGCCAGTTTTACTAATTAAATTTCCTTAAAGAAACTTCGTCCTCTGATTGTTTGTTGTTCCATGTCTTGAATTGCAGAAAGTTTTACATGTTTTTAATGTGTTCAAAATGAAAATGAAATGGTTGACTTAACTGACATGTAAAACACTTCCAGATGGCCCTCGGTCATTACTGTCTGTCAGGAAACTCTGAAGCTGCGAGACGGACATTTTACAGCAATGTTCCTCTAGGCTCCATGACATCAATATTTGTCATATTTCACATTTTTGTCTTTTGTCCCAACATTACAGAGCATTATAGTACATATTTATAAGGGCTTCTCTGTGAGATGATGGAGATCATCGAGTGCTGGCTGTTGTTATTGGGTAACGTAAGACTTTCATTAATAACGGCAAAAAAAAAAGACCTGTTCACCCCAAGAACGATAATTATAACGATAACGACGATAGTTTTTAAAAAATCGTTTGAAATATAAAAGAATAGCAGAGTCTGCACCATAGAAACCATATATTTGGACTCACATTCAGAACGATTTTTTTTTAGTTGATGAACGATAAAAACATTGACAGCCAATCAGAATCCATCATGCTGTAACGAGCTCGAGCATTTAAAGTGACAGATGACAAAACCGCAGCGTGCTTAGAATAAACAGTACGATATTGTTATCGGTATAGTTATCGTTCTTGGGCCATAAAGTGATAGTTCACCCAAAAATTTTAATTATGTTGAAAACAAAAGAAGATATTTTGAAGAATGACGGTAACCAAACAGTTGACGGGCCTCATTGACTTCCATAGGATTTCTTTCCATACTTAAAAACATCAAATTTGTATGGTGTTCCTGAAGATATGAAAGTTTTATAAACTATAGGCTAATTAAAATGAACTCATTCAATCAGTTTTATAAATACATTTACCTGTGCGTATAAATGTATTTTTTATTAGAAAAAAAAAAAAATCACTATTTACACCCATCAAGTATTTCAGTTTGTTGTAGCCCTACTTTGCATATTGTACTTTGACTTTTGTGCATCAGTGCATGGTTCATTACTCATTCACTGCTTTACAAAACAAACCTAATGTCATTTGGATGCTCATTTGCCTCTTTACATCTGATTGTTTATTATATTATTGCTCTGTTATATAATAGTCTGTCTTTTGCACATGCAGGGCTGTTTTCTGTTCAGGAACGGGCAGATTGCACTAAAGGTAGAGCAACTTTTCGCAGCAAAATTGAGGTTTTCAAATACACACACAAATTTAACAGCATCTAAATAAGCTTTCTGAATTGAAAAAAGAGAATAATTTCACCTTAAGATCCACTGGAATTTAAAGCTATTTTTTATTGAAAGTTCCCTGACTGTCTTTTCCAGAGAATCTTGCACAAAGAGGAATTGCCACACAGTCGTCAACAAGCGATGATAAGTCCGCGGACCTCGCCATCGATGGCGGGAAGGACTTCTCTACATCTTCTAGTACTTGTGCCACAACCAGTTTGGAGCAAAACCCGTGGTGGAGGCTGGATCTCCAATCAGTGCATCTACCAAACATCGTGGTTGTCACTTACAGAGACGACAGCTTTCCAGGAACAATGAGACCAATCCAGGTTTTATTTGGAAACTCTCTGCAGATCTATGGAAATCACATGTGAGGCGCTTCAGATGTTACACTTTATTACAATGGTCCACTTTAGACATTCTACTAAATACTAAGTTATGGCATGAAACTCTAGATGGCGCTGACTGATAGGTCCTTACTCATTTGGTAGCGATCGCATCATCATCTACACAGCGCAGCTGATTGGTGCTTTCAGAAACCCTCCACCTTCCCTAGCTCCACCTGTATATAAGTCAACTACATGTCAACTTACTCTCATTAGAGTATTAGTAGACTATAAGGTTAGGGTTATGACTAGTTGAAAAGATGACATGTACTTGCGAAGTTACTTATAGTCAGTAGAATATTTAAAGTGGATTAATCACAAATGCATGAATGAATTCAAATTACCATGAGAGAAACATTGCACAGGAGTAAAAAATTCAACTAAACATGTCATTTACTTGGGGTTCTGACATAGTTGCTACAGTCTGTTTAAAAATGTTTAATTTTGATAAAAAAAATTTAAATTGGTTTGGATTAATGATTCAGTGACTCATGTGTAAAGACGCAGGCTGCGTCCGAAATCGCATACTATCATGAGTAGGTACTTATTTAAATTGCAAGTGCTAAAGAATGTGTATGAATGTAGTCCTACATCCGCCATGATGGCATTATCATGTGACCTACCAGCGTCAGTCGCTTCACTGCCATTCATAAATCACCTCCCGTGGCCTCATGGGATAGTAAAGTGTCCATTGTATGCACACTTCAGGATCTCAGCGGAAGTAGTAGTCTTTCACCTATGCTATATAGTAGGGAAGTATGCGATTTTTGGAAACACAATTGAGCAAAAACTAGATATTTACAACCTTTAATTTCTTAAAGGAAACATTGTTAAAAAAGCCTACATCTAATTCAATTCATTTATACTGGTAACTAGTGTGAAGGAAAAGATCAGTGGTAATATTGATTGGTTGTGTGTGTGTGTGTGTGGTCCTGTAGATGTACTGCGATCTCAAGTGATCAAGCAGCCTTTACCATCACCTACTCTTGCGGTGCACTGGAGGGTCGGTACGTCTTGATTCGTGTATGGTGGTGGAGCAGTCTGTCGGTGTGTGAGGTGGAGGTATATGAGACAGGTGATCACACACAAATCAGATTTCTGTTTCTGTGCAGATATACCTGTCGAAGGCTTGTGAGTGTTTGATATAAAGGCTTCTGCGTAGATCAGGGGTGCAAAACCTCAGAGCCCTGCAGAGTTTAGTTCCCACCCTGCTCCAACACACACACCTGTAGTTTTAAAATGAACCTGAAGGGCTTGGTGAGCTGGATCACAGCCCTGGCGTAGAAGCTTGTAACTGTGGTTCAGCCGCGGCGCTACCATTGGGCCCACCCATTTTAGGTCCGTGCCCACCCATTTTCTACTATGGTTTTGTACGTTTCTTCATTCGGATCTATTTGCGATCCATTCCATTCTAAACAAACAACGCAGTTTACATGCTTCGTCCTTGTTACATTATTCATTAATATAGTAATTATTAAATGCATGCATAATTATCAGTGAACTTGATAAATGTTGCAGATATGTTTTACATACATGCACAAACAAATGCCTTTCAACTTAGTGTGCAAAATTCAGAATAAAATGAATGTGCAGCAATTTGTACAAATAGAGAGTCTGTAGGCCCTACTATATGTGTTGTAGCCATTAAATAAGCTCATTTAGTTTCATATTTGTTAAAATTATTATAATGTTATTTTTTCATTTATGTTGATTATGAAAAGTTACGAGTAAGATAGGATGCGCAATATCGAGAGACATGGAGCGGGTCAGACATGATTTTGACCACTTAATTAAGGTTTGTTTTGTAGAAAACCTTTTTTTAAGTGAATTTCGTTTTGTATAAATTGTATCTTAATTTTAATATATATTTTTTTTATCAACCAATTGCCTGGATTTAATAAGAAGCAAATATAGCAGACAACATAATCATGGAGGCGCCTGCGCGGTCACTTGCATTGCTCGTGAACAGGAGCGCTCATCCTAACTTAACGAAACTCAGCATATGCCTCACAGACATGAAATATATCTTAAGAAAGCTTGAAATGTATTTTTAACAATTTAAAACGAAAAGAAATAGGCTACTCTCTGGTTATGTAATCCATGATGTGCATTTCTCTCTATATGCGTGTTCACTACTATGGAGATGGCGATCGTCAACTTCATCTTTACAGCTGTTGTTGCTGTTAATAAACTAAAAATAATAGGCCTATAATTTTATTAAACAATAAATTAAATGAAACTGTAATTATATTAAAAAAAGCTAAAAAAAATTCCTGTTTAATTTTTTTTAAAACCTATGCTAATTACACATTAAATTCAGGTAGGCTACTGAGTCCTCACTGTCCTCAGTGCCACAGAAAAGCGTTGAAACGGAGATGAAGGGGAACCCGTTTTTTTTTTTTTTTTTTGGCTTATTTTAACTGGCCCATCAAAAAATAAAATAAATGCAATATAAAAAATGGAAATGGAAGATTTATAAGGTGCAGGAAAATCATCATCAAGGTCATCAAGTTTTTGCGGTCGCATTTACTATTTAGCAAAATTTTGCGTAATCTGGTCATTCGAACAGGAATCTGCGTGAGGGCAAAACAATTCTCCATGTAGATTTTGCTCTTGTTAAAGTTGGTGACGCGAATTTGCCACACTGACAAATTCCGATTCGGTTGGAGGTAGAGGCTGACCCATAGTGGATTTTACTGATAACGATAACTTGGACCACGCTGGCCGATTACTGATTAATCAACCTATCATTTTTAAAATGGATATTGGATCATACATAAAACATATAATAGTGCTGAACTTTAATACAAAAAAAAAGAGAAAAAGTACTGAACCATGAAAATGTACTGTACTTTTTAAATATAAATATGAATTATACCTTGATCATTCATGTTAGTTCATAGTGCAGTAACTAATGTTAAGAGATACAGCTTTAAAATGTAAAAATAAGTAAATGTTGAAATGAACAATAAAAAAATACTTTGATTAACCTTAATGTTACAGATGGACTCTGTTACCATTTCATATAAATTCAAACAGTAACGCTCACAGATGGCCATCTTTAAATATCCACACAAAGGCCATAGCATTGCAGTTAGACACATATGTATATTGTGTGTATACTCTCACACGTAATTTACTTCTATTTTACAACACTTGATTATCTAATGAAAATATCAAATTATGTATTATGTTGACGATAAAAAAAAACCCTGAAATTGACTCGGTGTCTCTGATTTGTTTCTGTCGGCTACATGAGCATTCGCTTTTTCACGTCACTAGCTTCAAATATGCAACTTCTCTGCTTAACGAATGCATAAAAGCGACGGTAGATGGTATCAATTGTGACATTAAACATTTGGGTCAGGCTTGCATGTGTTTTTGTCACATTGTTTTAACCGCCTGAGGAACTAATGTTAGCGTCCTCTCAGCCTCTACAGGACATTAGGGAAATTTCGTGTGCAAAAATGTCCAACGTTAGTAGCGTCAATAGCAATTTGCTGATTAATCTGCACCGATAACAGTCAACAAAATAATTACTTTATAATGATATGAAAACACATACGGTAGTGTACTGTATACATACTGCTTCATTATCAGTTTTAAATCCGCATCTGAAGTGTCCCGCTCTATGCAGCCGCAGCCTCACGTGTCAAAACAAACTCCACGAGGCGTCAGTGATAGTTTTTATTTGGCCTCTAGTGGGCGCTCTCGCTCTGTATAATGACAGCGCACACTTCTCAGCCGCTCCAGCAACGGACGCAACACTGAATAACTATCGGTATGGACCGGTGCAGATTAATCTGCAAATTGCTATTGACGCTACTAACGTTGGACAATTTTGCACACGAAATTTCCCTAATTTGACAACATTTTAAAAGTGTCTCAGTCCATACCTTAATTAGAATTTTTATCATAATCATAATAAAGATTAAGTATGTGTGACTGATACTTGTGTTTGTTTGATGCAGTTATTTCTTTAGATTATATAAAACGATCGTTCATGAAGCTAGCGTTTAACTCCAGCGCCGATCTGACCGACCCGACAGTAACGGATCAAGTGCTTAAAGAGGTGAGAGTGTGATCTGAGTGTCTTATCCTATTCTGATGCATCAATATGATATTAATGAGTGTTCACTGCAGTTGACGTCTGCGCTGGCTGTGAGAGGAATCACCAATGTGACGCTGAGCTGGTCTCAAACTCCTGAGGAAGAAGTGATCGAAAACGGTGAGTGAATCCAGGAGAGCCGCTGTAAAATCCCTCAGTGATGTGCTTAATGACGAGGAACGCCTGAAGCTCTGTGATTTTCACTTTTAGATTCACACTGAAGCAGATCTCTGGAGACTCTCAGAGGAGGAGTGATCTTCCATATATATTCATCATTCATGCTCCTCAGTTATTCATACAGTTACTGCAAGATGCCAGAATAAACATGCTGTTTTTATGAACCCAATATGAATGATTACACCAGGAAAGAAAGGGAATATAATGTAATAATTAAATAAATATAAACATTAAGCTTTTTTCTCCTCAAAATTATGTATTTTGATATTATTGGAAAAAATTGCTTGTTTATAAAAAAAAATTATAAAAAGATTTATAAAAATAAATATGAATATTTATGTAACGCATTTAAAAAATATATATATATAACATTACGCTATTTCTCCCATATTTCCCAAGAAATTAAGCATTTTGAGAGAGCTAGAGAAAATATTGTACATATAATAATAATAATAATAATAATAATAATAATAATTATATATATATATATATATATATATATATATATATATATATATATATATATATATATATATATATATATTATAATTCTTGAACAGCCATTTTGATTTTATGTTGTCATAAATAATTACAAAAACAAGAAAGCAGTGAAATAGAATTGTGAGTAAAGATGTAACATCACAAACACAAAAACAAAAAGATTATAAAGACCTGCCAATAGTATACATTATGCATCAGATGGTTTAATAGGGCTTTTTTTGTATATATAGGCCTTAGTGTGTTTTTCATTATGTATTTAGTAGTGTGGCAAGACTCTTGTTTTTGCTTAATATCACACTTGTATCAGGCATTTGTCATTTTCTTGCAGTCACTCAACTGTATAATTATGTGTTTTATGTATAGAATTTAGTGCTTATAGTTGCAGGAAGAGTCTTTCAGGAATGTCTTATCAGTAGTCAACACACACTGTGAAATCCAACAGTTGTTCTAACACTTTTTAGTTAACTTACTTAATGTCTTAACTTAATTGTACAAATCTAGCAATCTACTATTCACATACTATGCCTTGTTTACTCAGAAAAGCCAAGTTAAGATTTTGTTGAGTACATTTGTGTCAAGCAAAAAAAAAGAGAGAACATCACATAAGCTGACTTCATAAATGTTATTTTTCCTAAATGTTTTTGTTTGAACTCGCCATTATGGTGATCAGTGTCTCTTTGGTTGGGCACTTGAAACTTCATTTATATTATTGTAATTCTTTATCTATTGATGCAGCGATGCAACAAGAAATCAGTTATTTGGTTTCAAAGGAAGGGAAGTAATAAATAGTTTGCTTTTAAAAGGTGACCTAACTTTCAACTAAATTATTAACTAGTCTATTTTTCATGTCGAAGAATTATTTTTTTTATCATTTTTATTGCCAACTCTTATGTCATAAATACTGTGTGAAACTTTGAATTTGGTCGATATAATCCCTCTATATTTGTGACAATATCATGCAATTGATCATGTTTGAGTCACACACAGACTTCAACATTCAGCATGCAAAACACAACAATGGTAGCAATTACATTTTATTTATCATTTATTATTTTTTTAGTTACTAGAACTCTTGTGTAAGTGAACTATACTAACTAAGCATTTGTCAGTACAACATATATTCCTATTTCACTTACTTGGTTTGTTTAAGCCAATCGGTTTGCAAGCTTTTTTTAAGCAAGTCTATAACTAATTCGATTTTGCAGTGCAGTTACATTCATATATCGGGTGTTCAGGGTTAAAAAAAAAGTAATATTTTAGTTGTATCTACTGGATAAATATACAGTACATTGTAGTAAAATCATTTTTGAACAGGATACACGATCCAAGTTAAATAAAAATATACGTATATTGTCAGCAGTTATCACTGAATGAAAATAATTTGAATGATCCTTCAGATGTACCACTATATTGATCAAATGACCAGGTGTTCATTGATAAAGTGAAACTATAATGCCCATACATGTACACAGATAAGTTTAGCTAATTACTTATGCATATTTATATGGAATGATTCATCTAATTATATGAACCATGTCAGGATAATTAATTTAAAGCAGGAACAATTACATAAATCAATTGAAGAATAAAAAATATCTGCTTGAAAGATTCAGTCTGTGTATCCAGATTAATGTTCAGCACAAAACCTGTAAATAAAACATAAATATTGATTAAATCATATATACAGTAGTTTATCTCTGTGATCATGACATTTTTTAGTGTTTGGGTAGTCCATTTGCATAAATGCTTTTTTTTTTATAACATTATTGTTTATAATCATTAACATGAACTGAACCTAATGATCATATGCATGATACATTACGGCAATATGTTTTCTATGTAAAAATATTTACATTGTCCAACATATTATGCATTGACATAAAATGTATTTTAAGATAGGAAATGTATTGTCTTGCCCATCAAAGTTCATATATTTTGGCATTTAAATGCTAAAAAGATTTTAAAGATTTGCTCAAGCTTTGCATATATTTAGCAGGTTTATAGTTTTTATTGTTGTCTATGTAGGAAAATAAGAAGAGATGTCTACACATACTTTCAGAAATAAAGCTGCTCTGTACTAAAGTAAAAAGTGTGACAGGTTTACCTTTTTTTTCTCCTTGTGCGTCACTTCCTGGTACGGGAGTCTCGTCCAGGACAGTTTAACGTCAGAAACCGAACTCAACCCCAGAGCGGACTGCAGCTAAAACACACCAAAACCAGGTTTTGTTCAGCGTTTCAGGAACCAGAGTGACATCAGCACCAGACGAAAACAAAAAATGTCTATCGGACTTGACAAAGACTGAATAGCAAATTAGATTTTTAGTTTTGTTCATTGTTGTATTCAATTCAATTCATATTTATTTGGATAGCACATTTTCACAATACACATCATTTCAAAGCAGCTTTACAGAAAGTACATGAGGTTCATATTACAGTTTAGAGTGTTCTTTTATCAGTGGTATTCTCAGTGGTTCTGTTATCATGTATTTCAGAAATGTACATATACAAAGTCATATTTATCTAAAAATCTTTTTTTTTTTTTTTAAACAATGTAATAATTTAATGCAGAAACAATGAGCTCATTGAAGTAATGAATACTTGTTTGTTAACAAATGATTATGACATTTAGAAAATATAACATTGGTGCATGTTGATTGGAATTCAACAACAACAACAGGAAGTGTCATCATCATTTCTTAAACTGACTCTATATTTGATTTTCTGTCTAATTCTTCAATCTGCTTGTTTTCTTACCTGATGGAGAAATGTGTTGTTCACTGCAGCTGCATCAACACTGGAGGCTAATTCCATCCTCAGAAATATTTTTTTCCTATAAGCTGAAAAACGGAAAATATCACTGGTTTAAAAACAAAAAGATTTGGTGGTGAAGTAAATACTACAGAGAAAAACAATTGTAATTTCTACCTGAGTTAAGTTAGTTCAAGCAAGAATTTAAAAACAAAGTCAATTCTATATTAGTACTTGATTTAAGCCCAGAGTTAAATGTTAGCGTTATAAAATTAAATTAAATTAAACTTTGATACTGTAGGTGTAATTGAATTAACATTTTTAAATAATTATGTGTAATTCATTTAAATTCTGACAATTTCTGACTCAATACGTGCAATTCACACTGTAAAAAAAGTCAGTTTTAACGAAGTAAGTAGCTATTTGTTCTGCCTTAATTTTTTTTGTTTAATCAACTGTAAATGTGAAATTGTACAACTTAGATTTTGAGTTGACTAAACGTAAAATTTTTAATGCAGCACGAATAATTACAGTGTGAATTGCACTTATTGAGTCATTAAAAATTGTTAGATTTTAACTGAAATTTTAAGTTTAGTCAACTTGAAATGTGAAATTGTAATAAGTGACAACTTGGATTTTTGAGTTGACTAAACTTTAAATTTCAAGGCAGAACAAATAAGTTATTTTTGTACTTTTTTTTTTTTACAGTGCATTTTTATTCCTCAAAGTGGCGCTGTCTGATACACAATACACAACATCATCAGCCAAAGTTGAAATGCTGAGCAGGGCAAGTATTTTATCGCAAATATTAGTGTCACTGTCACTTGATGGTGGATCTGGTGAAGAATATGAGCCAGATGCTGAATACTGGGGGAATGAGCTCTGACGAGGACGTGATGATGGGGAAAAGCATCTGCTCAAATTAAACCCTTAAAATATCAGGAGAGTTTTATACTATTGCGGCAGTTAGAGATCCATCCGTGTTAGATATACATTCGAGTCGATAGAGACCTGAATATGTAATAAGGATTGCTGAAACATTAATGCATTTAAGGGTTAAAAGTGTACAATTAAGTCAGATTTGACCTGTTCCATAAACCTCCACCTCACACAGCGTGAGAAAAGTCTTGATTTTAGGAAGGAACATGTTGACGTAACGGCCGCCCATTCCACCACACGAGAAACTGACAGTGCCACCTGCTGGAACGGGCGAAGAAACAACAGCACATCTGGAGAGAGAGAGAGAGAGAGAGAGAGAGAGAGAGAGAGACCTCGAGACATCAGGTGACCTGCTCAAATCCCGATCTGAGGACATGCACAGCGAGTAACTTCACCTGGGATTGTCGTTGCCGTTGTTTTCCAGGGAGTTTCCGATGCGGATCTCTACTCCAGTCATGCGCTCCGGACAGCAGTCTGCTCTGTTGGTGATTGTCACCCTGTTAATGTAGAAATAATCCAGCAGGTCCAGCCTCCACCACGAGCCGAGCTGGTCTGATGTGATGGAGCAGTACGAGGCTTCACCTGGAGCGTATTTGATGCCGTCGATGGCGTTTCCGGCTCCCCAGCTTGCTCCATATAAGCTCGACTGCACAGCTTTTCCTTTCAGTGCCAAATTCTCTAAAAAAAGATTTATTCAAAAAGATACAGAGGGCCAAGAAGAAATAAGACTGTAATGTGCGAAGTGTCAGTAGAACTTTGGCAACACTTTAAAATAAGATTCCATTAGTTAACGACATGAGTTGACAATGACGACTACATCTAAAGCATTTATTAATTTAACATTTAGTTTATTATTAAAATCACAATTTCTATGGTAAAGCTGCTCTAAGCGATGTTGGGTGACGTCACTTCTCGTTGGCGTTCGAAGTGTTGTCAAACAAAACGGAGGCTAGCTCAACCCTCCCACCTCCTCATCCCGTCCCCTCCCTCCCGTGCTTCCTGAAACCAGGCTGATCTCATGAAATGGCGTATGTATGACAAGCCAATTCGATTTCCATTTTTGGCGTGCTATCAACACGCATAATCGCTTTTCAGCGTGTTTATCAACGCCGTTGACTTAACGTTACATTATAAATATGACCTACCCCAACTCCGTCCCTAAACCTACCCGTCACTGGGGTTAATACCATGTATAGATTATAAATGTAAGATCCCTTAACTGTACTCCCACACCTAAACATACCCATTTTATGGACAATATTAAAATGTATAATCACAATAATTAACCTTACAACACAACATCGATTCACAAAATACACCAATTTTATTAGCTTGATGTAATCCAAACCTTCAGAATCCATTATTTGCAAGAAAAAGATCCAAACTCAGCCCTTTATCCAGTAATCGTCATCTTGACCGTACACGTCAAACCCCGCGCTTGTTATGAATTCAAATTCAAAAATTGTGCCCTCAAGAAGCGTTACGACAGGTTACTATGGTTACGGCAGTAATATCAAACGCTCATTGGCTCTCGCCTCGCCTGCTTCGTCACAGATTGCGTCATGCACATTCACATTTGAAATGAAGCGCGCATTGCCGCGCAGGCGGCAGCCCTCCGAGCGAACCGAACCGAAGACGGATTAACATTTTCATGGATTTGAATTAATAAGTTAAATTCTGCTCTGTTACCTCATACAAAACCACTGCCAGAGAGGACACATCGTCACGTGAACAACTTTTGGTACCGATTTTGACATTTTCTCATTAAATAAATTATTGTGATTATATTTGTCTGTCTGTTGTTTTTCTTTATAATTGTAGCCTACGTAGTTTTAAGAAATGGTTATGATTAGATGGTAGGATTAGCAAACGTCCGGGGATAATGGTACGTGTAAGATTCACGTCTGAGGCTGTTAAACTGTGACATCTACACGTTTTCCAAAGGGGACCAACATGATTAATTTCACGTACATTTTGCTCCGTTTCGCTCGGACATTTAACGGCGTAGACATACACGCGGAAGATGACGGTTCGTTTCGGCGTGAACATACACGCGGATAGCTCAAAATGCGTATAAATAACACGCCACTTTTGACTTGAAAGTGGCGTGTATGTTTACGCAAAGTCATGATGTCATGTTGCAGGCACAGTCATGAACCATTTAGAAAAACCAAACTGGATCAACACACCTGTCCAGCAGAAACAGAGCCTCCTGAATGTCGGATCGGAAGCCCTTCTGCCGGCGGAGTTCTCGCCACCTTTTGAGTGCTTTTCCAATGTAAATTAGGGACTTTGTGCGTTCCTTCTCCATTTCCCTTTTCTTTTTTCTTTTTTATGCGTTCATCGGAACGTCGTCTCTTTGGACGTGTGTCGGCCATATCAAAATTCTCAAGAGTATAAATTTTGAACGTTAGTCGTTGTGGATGTCTAGGACATCTCTCCTCTCGCTAACTTCCCTTTTCATGCTTCTCTCTCCTCCACCCCCCACACCCCCCTTAATGTGCATGCGCACTAACCCCCCAGCCCCCACCCCCAAATCATTCTTGTCGGTTATTGGCTGGAACACTGTTTGTTATGTTTCATGGTCCAGGCTGGGCCAGTTTGTTTTTCTTGCCGTTTGTGGAGCCTGGGCTGTCTACAGAGATCGCGTGTCTTTACAGTGTGTTCAGGGGACAGGCGGCTAGCAGATAGTGAGGAGATGTTTGCTGGATGTGACAAAAAAATGCTTCTGCCTAAAAAACGTGTGACATCGCTTAGAGAGCACCTTTAATATTATTTAATGCATCTGAGCTGACATGAATGAACAGTTGTATTTTTATTAACTACTGTAACAAATGTATTGCCTGCTTAATGCATTAACTAAAGTGTTCCCAAAACGTTTTTACCTTCCAAGTTTTCTGAGCTGCCCTGAAGGGAAAAGACACCTGTTGCAAAAAACAAATATTTCTAAGAAGCTGATTAATGTTGCATTTGATTCTTTGAATATTTGCATAAAGAATTGCCGAACAGTATCTATAATTTCAGTATTATCTGACTGATGCATGTCGTTTACACTCACCAAAAAGTAAAAACAGGTAACCGAGTCCCTCCATCTTGTTTTTAAAGATAAAGGTCACTGGAATAAAAGGACATCTTCAGTGAGGACATCATATATTGCAATAATTGAAGTTATAGGCAAGATTCTGCATGTGAGAATGACATACTGCACCTGTGATGGTCAGATATGAAGAGTTTCTCCGTCTTCCCTCTTTATATTCGTCTTTCTCTCTTCGCAGCTTCAGTCTCCACCCTTATGAGATCCTCTCTGGCCGTTTGCTGAATAAATTTCACACGTCATTGGACCTCCAGAATTGCTTTTCTATGCTCACCTTCACCTCTCACGTCAAGACTGATTTACAAAACAAATCTGCCAAAATTGATTGAGATTGAGAATCTCAGGCGTCAGAACAAGAGAACAAAATGGACGGTACTTCAGATTCATTTTCATACAGTTTTTCTTTCCAGGCTTGTCTACATCCATCTAAATGACCGATATGTACGAGTAAAAGTGAACATTTACATCTCATAAGAAAACACAGCATGGTTACGATGATTCAAATGATGTCAGATGATTCCTTATAAGAATTGATCCTATTCTGAACAAATACTAATGAAACTCATGGAGGGAGGGGGGAAATCTGTTTGCAAAACATTATCTGGCATTTTTCATCAACATCTTTTATTATTCAAATGTTTTGTACTGAATAAGGTTTTAATAAAAATATTTGTTGTAAAGTATAGATGGCACAAAATTTGAGAGATTTAGTCAGTCGAAACGGTTTTGATCTAATTTGATCTAATTTTGTGTCTCAGGAAAATAGTGATCTATGACATTGTATTGAATTCCCAAATGAAGCTAGATGATGATGATGATGATGAAGATTCAATAACAAGAGTATTTATTCCAAATGCGATAACAGTGTGCACTAGACACAAACAATACCGGACACTAAGCTGATGAAAAGCAGGAACTTAAATACACAGACAATTAACACAAATGACGAACAGCTGCGGTGAAGTGTCCATGGTGACTGATCAGTGGCGGGAAACACAGACAAAGAAACACATGTGACGAATGAAAACAAACTAAAAGTCCATGAATTGGCAAAATACAGATATGGCCAATTATCGGCCAATCAGTATTTTGCCTGTTGTTTCTAAAATAGTCGAAAAATGGGTGGCTAAATTACTAATCCAGCATCTCAATAAAAGCAATAATTCACTTCACCCTATGCAATTTGGATTCAGGGCCCATCACTCAACAGAAACAGCCAACTGTTTGTTTTTGGAAAAGGTTAAAGGCTACCTAGATAAGAGTTCTTATGTTGGTGCTGTCTTCCTAGACCTAAAGCGAGCTTTTGATACTGTTAATCACAAAGTTCTTTTATCTGAATTAACATATTTTAATTTCTCCGAGCAAGCTCTCAACTGGATAAAATCATACTTGTCCTGTAGAAAGCAATGTGTTCGTATTAATGACTCAAAGTCCCCATTCTGTGAATGTCCAGTAGGGGTTCCCCAAGGCTCCATACTTGGTCCAATCTTGTTTACATTGTATATAAATGACCTGCCAGAGGCATGCAAAAATGTTGATGTTCAGATGTATGCAGATGATGCTGTAATCTTTACACATGATAAGAACTACCAAGAGATAGCATCCACACTTTCATCTGTAATGGCTCACATTGATGACTGGCTTACTAAGTCATGTCACTATCTAAACACTAAAAAAACAGTCTGTATGGCGTTCACTAAACAAAATATGAAGGTGTCACATCCCAATGTGTTCTTTAGAGGACAGGAGCTTGATATTGTTAATGAATTCAAGTATTTAGGAGTCATATACACAGCAAAAACTCCAGTGTTAAATTAACACTCCTGGGAGTGTATATGAGTCCACACTCAAGAGTGTAAAGTGTTAAAATATGAGTGTTAAATTAACACTCGAGAGTGTTAAAGTTAATGAGCTAATTAAGTGATTAATTTAGTAATGATTGATCATTATTGAAGACACCTGATGTTAACAAGCAGAATCACTGAAGGAGAAAATCACAAATTGTAAGCCACCGTTATGGTGATGGGTGTTTGCTTTAGTCGGGCTCTTGACCCTTATAAATTTACTTTAGATTTTGTTTGGCTGTTGTATCTTATAACTGCCCGATGAACAAAGAGAAAAAGTGATCTGATGGTGTTGGTTATATTATGACAATCATCATTTGAACTTGATCACTGAACTCATTAAGATCCTTATTTCTGACTTAGATTTATGTTGTTGATTACAGCATAACTGTGAATCTGCATAAATATCCAGAATTTCAGATATAATATAAAGGATTTCTTAAAAGTTGTTTAAAAAAAAAAAAAATTCTTTCTTTTAGGCACACACAGACGTCAAGATTCAGTCTATGCATCTCAACAATGGTGACGAGCAGAATATTCAATTAGGAAAAGTAAATTACACAGACAATTCAGATCATAATTTATTCATACCGCAATGCATGATGGGAGCCATTAATGAGTTGTGATTGGTGGCAGCGACTGCAACATGCTTTATTATTGTCACCATTGTTGAGATTCACAGGCTGATTATTGATGTCTGTGTTTCTAAATAAATTAATTTAAAAGTCTTTTGATCAGAACAATGGTTATGAAATATTTTTGGATTATATACTGAAAATCATGTGCTGTAGAATCACAAAGCTGCTGTAACTAGCAAGTTAAGCCATCTCAATAAGTTTTGTTTTACAGATCACAACATGATTATGTCAAAACATAACCAACACCATCAGATCACATTGTCTTTTTGTTCATCTGACTGTTATAAATTAATAACAGCAGACAAGCCAAATTTAAAGTAAACATATAAGTGTCAAGAGCCCAACTAAAGCAAACACCCATCACCTTAATGGTAACTTACAATTAGTGATTTCCTCCTTCAGTGATTCTGCTTGTTAACATCAGGTGTCTTCAATAATGCTCAATCATCACTAAATTAATCACTTAATTATCTCATTAACTTTAACACTCTTGAGTGTTAATTTAACACTCATATTTTAACACTTTACACTTTTGAGTGTGGACTCATATACACTCCCAGGAGTGTTAATTTAACACTGGAGTTTTTGCTGTGTATGACTCCACCCTAACATTCAAACGTCACGTAAAAAAGGTGGCAAATAAAGTAAAATTTAATTTGCAGAATTTTAAACAAATTAGGCCATTTCTTGACACAAAAGCTGCCAAGTTGTTCTAACATAGTATGATTTTTTCACATAATGAGTATTGCTTTACAAATTGGTCATTATCTAGCATATCTACTCTTAAAAGCATTGAATAGTGTTTCATAATCTTTCATAATCTAAGCTAAGTTCCTTTTTAATGCTCATTTCTAAAAGTTATCAGGGTATTGGCAACATGCTTGTTGCTAATGCTATTCGTGTGCTTGGACTTATCTAGTCGTTTTCATTAAAATGCTCTTGCTAGGCTTACTCGATCATATTGGCAATGTGCGTTACTTATCTGTCGTCACTGGCAACTGCTCGCGTTGCACATGCCGTGCTTTTAGCACTATGCAGCACAGATTCAAGCAGCTTGTGGTGATAGTTAGGAAATAACAATTCATGGTGCAAATGAAATAATTTCTGCTGTGGCACAGCTCTAAAAAGACATATTAAACAGTCACTATTCAGTTGAGTCAATTCAGCGTAGATCCTGTCGGGTATTGGACACGCTTGGTCTATCTAGTTCTCGGAAACACGCCATTCTTAAAGGCATACAATGCAGTTTCCGTTTTTGTCAAACAGCGACCCCTAGAGTCGCTGTGGAGTACTTGTATTTAACGTTACTGTCGTAAATACGTTTCTCGTTTGATTTTCCTTGACTCTTCCAACTGCGCTTTCTTCGTTTTCTTCGTCGACTCTGCCGTGATTCACGTCTGAAGTGTGTGCTAGTGTCTTCCATTGAGGCTGCTTCATATGTTGTTGATGTATGTGACGTCGTGCCGTAAAGCAAGTCGTGATACGGCGCGGCACCACCTCTCAAACCTGCATTGCTGGTTTTGCCAGCGGCGTCCCCCTTGTCTGTTATTCAACACTAACAACATAGTAGCTTGATGGTCCTGTGAAGGAATGTGGAATCATGGGAGTCGTCATCTTCACCTCCACAGCCAATGGAATCCGTAGGACGGGAGCAGAAATCATGTTCATGAATGAGGAAGAACACTGTATTCATAGCTTTGCTGCGCACTACATATGACTCAGAGCTAGAGGGCTTATGCTTCCCCTGCCAAACTACACTAGTTTTAATACTAGTCCTATGGTTATACAAACATGCTGATTGAATCAGATTTTGTTGCCGCTAGTCTGAGCTATTGCTGTAGGGTGTATGCTTCCCTTGCCAAACTACACTAGTTTTAGCAATAGTTCCGCGATTACACATGCTTGTTGTATCAGATTTTGCTGCCGCTAGGGGTGTAAGCTTCCCCCAATAGATCCCATACAATTGTTAAATTGGCTACAGCAACACGCTTGTTGCAATGTGTCCTTGCTTGCTCCAGCGGGGGTGATGCTTCCCCCATAAGATTGGATCTGCAGTGCTCAACATATGGCGCTAACATCAGGGTGTATTAACCATTCTATCAGCCTCAGTCGTGTACGGGTAGTGTGTAAAAATAAACAAATCATATTTTCTTGCTTTCTACAGAAGTAAACTACAAGCAAGTATAACAAGGTTATGACATCATTGACAGGTGTCAGTGTACGCAGTTTTTGCAAACCTACATATTTGTACCTAAATATATCTAAGTATCAGAATCACGCTTGTTGCATTAAACCATCCAGCTGTATTAATGACATGTTGCTTAATTCTGCGTGAACTGGAAGTTTCCACCAACATTACTCGGTATTGTGACGTATTTCCATTGAAAAGGATAATTGAAAATGAAATCTCCGAGGACGGGAGACACCTCTGGACTCTAGATGAGGACGGGGACTGGAGATTCAGACGCGGCGGCGGCCATCTTGGCTGAAGGCTCAAGCATGGCGGAGGCCATCTTGGCTGGAGGGTCAAGTGTGGCAGCGGCCATCTTGGCAGAGGGCTCTGGTGTAGCAAGCCATGGCAGGAACAGATTCTGGAATGGCGGCCATGACGGGACGAGACTCTGGGGCGACAGGGATGGAAAGGGAGTCCCGAACTGCTTCCTCCAGGGTGTAGGACGAGATGGAGAGAAGCAGATCGGCTGGGTCTAGGGGGATGAGGAAGATACCCATCTTGCGGTCTGTTTTTCTTAGGTCCGGTCTTCTGTTGCAGAAGCACACTCGGACAATGAGAAGGAGATACAACAGTTGGTTGTATTGACAACAGGGGCAGTGTGCTGTGATAGGCAGTGCGCTGTGATTGGTTGTTGCAGGAACCTGGCAGATCTGTGACACATCCTGTACATGCTAAACTTTTTTCTAAATTTGTTCCAATTTAAAAGTAAATCCACATGGTTTTGAATGGGGGAATATTTCCCAATTCTACCCTATTATAGCATTATTAATCATTATGATTATTAAATACAGATTAAGTACTTTTATTAAGAATTGTTGTTATGTATTATGCATTGTTGCATTTATTGTTAATTCATCCAACATGTCTATGTAAATGCACATTGAGTCCAAGACAAATTTCCTCTCTGGGATAATAATTGATTTTCTTTCTTTTCTTTTTTTTCAACAGAAACGTTATAAATTCTGTGTTCTCCTCTGAGACGTTTGCAGATTAATTTAGTGTGTGGAATGTGTATCAGACTCTAGACTATCACATATGAACAGATTATATTAAAGGGATAGTTCACCTAAAAATTAAAATTAGCCCATTATTTACGCACCCTCAAGCCATGTAAATTCAAGACTGATTTACAAAACAAATCTGCCAAAATTGCACATGAAAATTTGGATCTTTGAGAATCTCAGGCGTCAGAAGAGAACAAAAGAAATGTCAGGTACTTCGGATTCATTTTCATAAAGTTTTTCTTTCCAGGCTTGTCTTCATCCATCTAAATGACCGATATATACGAGTAAAAGTGAACATTTACGTTTTCAGATAATGTTTTGCAAACTCAGCAGATTTCCCCCCTCCCTCCATGAGTTTCATTAGTATTTGTTCAGAATAGGATCAGTTCCTATTAGGAATAATCTGACATCATTTGAATCATCGTAACCATGCTGTGTGTCCTATGAGGCATTTTTCATCAACATCTTTTATTCTTCAAATGTTTTGTACTGAATGAGAAAAAGGTTTGTTGTAAAGGAAAAATTTGAGAGATTTAGTCAGTCGAAACGGTTTTGATCTAATTTGATCTAATTTTGTGTTTCAGGAAAATAGTGATCTATGACATTGTATTGTGTTGAATGTAATGGACACTGTAACGCTAAGATCCAAAATGAAGACGACGATGATGATGATAAAGATTCAATAACAAGAGTATTTATTCCAAACTCGATAACAAGCCAACATGCGAGACAGTGTGCACTAGACTCAAACACAGACGATTAACACAAATGACGAATAGCTGGGGTGAATGTGGTTAGTGTCCATGTCATGTCAAGTCAAGTCACCTTTATTTATATAGCGCTTTTTACAATACAGATTGCATAAAAGCAGCTTCACAGTGATAACATGAAAATAATACAACAAAGTTTGTTTCTAGAAGAAAATTGCGTCATCGTCCACCCTAAGTAAGGCAGATCAATAATATTGTTGAATATTAAATGTCCCCAACTAAGCAAGCCAAAAGCCAAGGCAAGCAACCAAAACTCCATCAGTGACAGAATGGAGAAAAAACCTTGGGAGAACCCAGTTTTCCTCTGGCCAACGAGTGAACAGTGTATGATTATGATCCAGGCAGCATTACAGGTCAGAAGTCAGATTGGTCGTGTCGATGAAGCCTTCACAGGGCTGATGAGGCTGGCATTATAGGGATACGTCATGGATGGGTCCAGGTGCAGGTCTACCATCTGATCTGGATACGGCCGGGATCCGGCTGACTTCAGCAAACAGGAAGAGACTGGTTGGGACTTCAGGACTGCGTTGTTATCATGTCCATGCGCAGGTCCTTCATCGGATCTGGATACGGCCTGGATCGTGGTAAACCTTGGATAAACAGAGAGACTAATATTAGCGTAGATGCCATCCTTCTACTGATGTAACAAGTACATCAGGATTTATGGGAAGTGTTCCCGGTTCCGGCTGACCTAATCTATGCAGCCTAACATTGAATTATAGAAGTCTATAATGTGTTATGTGTATGCTAGGTCAAAGAGATGTGTTTTTAGTCTAGATTTGAAGTGACAGAGTGTGTCTGCTTCCCGGACAATGTTAGGAAGACTGTTCCAAAGTTTTGGTGCTAAAAGGATTATTTTGATATTCTAGGTATTATCAACTGGCCGGAATTTTGAGATCGCAATAGACGTGAAGGACTATAATGCGTTAAGAGCTCACTCAAGTACTGCGGAGCTAAACCATTTAGTGCTTTGGAAGTGATCAGCAATGTTTTAACATTTATTTTCATTGAGAGCATATGATATAATTTAGGTATATTTTTAAGATGAAAAAATGCGGTTTTACAGATGCTAGACACGTAACTTTCAAATGAAAGATTGGTATCAAAGAGCACACCCAGGTTCCTAACCGATGACAAAGACTTGACAGAGCAGCCATCAAGTGTTAGACAGTATTCTAGATTATTTTTACATGAAGAAATCTTTTGTCCAATATTCAGAATCTCTCGTTTTTCAGAATTAAGTAGTAGGAAGTTGCTAGTCATCCAGTTTTTTTTATATCAGCTATGCATTCCGTTAATTTTGTGAATTGGTAAGTTTCGTCAGGGCGTGAAGAAATATAGTGCTGAGTATCATCAGCATAACAGTGAAAACTAATGCC
Organism: Rutilus rutilus; assembly: GCF_951802725.1. Taxonomy (NCBI): domain Eukaryota; kingdom Metazoa; phylum Chordata; class Actinopteri; order Cypriniformes; family Leuciscidae; genus Rutilus; species Rutilus rutilus. Next base: position 2,284,856 of record NC_140211.1, read on the forward strand.
ATGCTTCCTAATGATATCTCCTAAGGGTAGCATGTACAGAGTGAACAGCAACGGTCTTAGTACTGAGCCCTGTGGTACGCCATACTGAACTTGTGATCGATAAGACATCTCTTCATTTACTGCTACAAACTGATAACGTTATAATAACGTTATAACTGATAATCCGTTATAGTCCTGTTATTATCCTTTCATGTCCTGTTAATTATGTCCCTTTTTTTAAAAGCCTTTTTATTGTTTTGCCAGGTTGTGTCCAGCAGAATGTGTCTTGGCCACCGCTGGAAAATTGAATAATCAAAGAAGAATAACCGAGCACACAGAGGTAAACGCAAGATTTTCATGAGGTGAAATTGAATAGAATATTATTATAATATGACCAAGCCAATGGAAATTCTACTACAAAATACCAGAAACATATTGTCACGGTGTGGTGCAGGCAGAAGAAGACAAGGGAGAATCAAGAGGTCTGTCTAATGCAAACTTTTACTAACAATATAATCCAAACAGGTACAGACAGGCAGAAAGTTCACACACTCTTAATACAGCAGAGATCAGACAAGGACTGACTGAACAGAATGGAACTAAATACAACCACAGATGAACACTGATTAACAGAACACAGGTGAGACAGATGACGATGATGACTAAACAGGTGATACAACTGAACTGATAATGACGTTACCATAGATACAAATGAGTGGCAGGAAAACAGAACAAAGGAAGACATGTGACTAATGAAAACAAGAATCAGACAGAACACAACTGTGACAGATATATAGTGTGATAAAAGTTCTTTACTTTTTTGTCCAATGACGAATTGTTTTGTGTGAGGTTAGTATCTTCTGCACATGTGTGTAAACCTGCAGACCTGTAGTTTGTCCTGCTTTCCACTCCATCTGGATCAGCTCGATCATTGATCATTTCCCTGTTGTTTTGTGTGGATTTGAATGATGTAAATCAGCACTTGAGCTGCACAGGAGTCCAGCCCCTGCTCAAACCTATAGTTTCTTTCACATACATTCTTAAAGATAAAGGTTCTTTACTGGCATCAATGGTTCCATAAAGGACCTTTATATGGAGGCAGATTAGTCTCAAATATAAATCACGCAAAAAACATGATTCACAAATGCGTATACAATTTCACATGCATGAAACCTAATTCACGTACACACAAAAAAAAATCCACGTGCGTGAAAAAAAAATATTTTCACAAAAAGCAATTCACATGCGCAAAATATAATTATATACTCATAAAATAAATTTCACAAATGCAAAACACAATTCGTAGATATACAACTGTGCACAAAAACCTTTGAATGTTTATGAGTATAAATGTATGAGTGTATCCTTGCATTTGAATGTGCAAATCGTCATTCACGTACGAATCGCCTTAGATATGTATGTGTGTGTGTGTGTGTGTTTTTGATACTTTCCTGGCAGCATAACATTAGTAACACAGAGCAGTCGTACGCTTTAGCCAATCAGATTTAAAGGGTTAGTTCACCCAAAAATTAAAAATTTAAATTTTTGGACGAGAATACTTTTTGTGCGCAAAAACAAACAAAAATAACGACTTTATTCCACTATTCATTTCCTTCTCTCTGGACCTCTAGTTGGTTTGCGTAGTGTTTTTGCGCAGCGCGTCTGTGTTACACGTCACCACGTAGGCTCACTATTGGCCGACGCCGGTCATGTGTGTGTTGCGTGATGACGTGCAACACAGACGCGCAGCGCATAAACACTACGAGGCCCAGAGAGAAGGAAATGAAAAGTGGAATAAAGTCGTTATTTTTGTTTGTTTTTGCGCACAAAAAGTATTCTCGTCACTTTATAAACTTAAGATTGAGCCACTGGAGTCACTTGGACTATATTATCGATCTCTTTAATAACTTTTCTGGGCCAGCAAGTTTCGGTCACATAGAAGCCTATGGAGGAGTGAGACATGGCTCAGATTTCATCAAAAATATCTTAATTTGTGTTCCGAAGATGAACGAAGGTCTTACGCGGTTGGAACAACATGAGGGTGAGTAATTACTGACAAAACTTTCATTTTTGGGTGAACTAACCCTTTAAGCTTATCAATCGACCAATCAGTATCACGTGAGGGCGGGCCTACCTACATGTTACGTCATCAGCTTTCGACCAGTTCATGGCTGAGCAGAGGTAAGTGCAGTTAATCATTCATTTCTGTGTTCAGAAGTTAGAGATCATTTGAAGCAATAGTTTATTAACTGCTGTTTAGTCCACATGTGAATATAAACATGTATTTTTAGTATTGATGGATTTTCATGTCCTGTCCACCACACATTCAACCTATGATAATGTATGTAATGACGTGCATATATAGGAGACATGTTTTGATCTGCATATATTATGTAGTTTTATTGTTTCAGATTTCCAAGACAGATGATGCATGAAGTTGCAGACAACCAGTACTGTGATCTTACCATTTCTACTGTAATTCTTTGAAAACAGTCATGTTGCAAGCCATCCATTTTGACAGTTGTTTCAACAAGTGGTTGAAAGTGATGCATTGTTACTGTATTCATTTGTCTCCTGCGGACTATATGTACACGCTTTAGGAATAAAGCCTTGCTATGCATGCATTATTAAATGTTCTTGTAAGAATTAAAAGATTCAGACATAGTTCAATTTGATGTACACGTTTTATTAATTTGAAAGTTTCTGAATCCTTTGGGAATAAAATATATAAAATGACTTGATCATGATTAATGTTCCTGTTACATACGAAGATCATGAACTGACAGTCTAAACTGTGAAGCACAATATTCAGTACAGAGAAATATACGTCTCTTCAGGAGTTGTGAGATCCAGTCAGAGTGTACTTTGCTTTTAGAGTATATAAATATAAGTGCAATACATCAAGTGAAAAGTTAACAAATGAATTGTGTTCAGTCCGGTCATCAGTAGACCTCTCTGTTAGGACATATCAGATTTTGTCCTGATATTTAAAGTACTAAAACCCTATAGTACAAGAGTTGCAGACAGAGGACGTGGGAAATTAAGTGATGGTATTTGAATAGAGTTTACTGAGTAATCTTAGTCGCATAATCTTAATTGCCTCTCTATGATAAGTAGCTTTGTCTTATCAGCATAAAATCAGATTTGCCTATTTTACTAGGCAAAGTAAAATTAATGCTTCACAATATTGTCCTGAGACCTTAAGATGACAATAAAAAACCTTATTTAAAAACCTTGCGATGACAATACAGCACAAAACATAAGGAAATGCATGTTGAATATATTGCTAACACTCTACAATAAGGTACAATAACTAAGTTAACATTAGTTAATGTATTAAATAACCATGAGCAATACATTTGTTGCTGTGTTTGTTAATCTTTGTTAACGTTAGTTAAAAATACAGCTGTTCATTGTTAGTTTACAGTGCATTTACTAATGTTAACAAGATTTTAATGAAGTATTAGTAAATGTTAACATTAACAAAAAATAATAAAGGCTGTTCACGTGCAGTTCATTATTAGTTCATATTAACTATCCATCCATCCATCCATCCATCTTCTACCGCTTATCCGGGGCCGGGTCGCGGGGGCAGCAGTCTAAGCAGGGATGCCCAGACTTCCCTCTCCCTAGACACTTCCTCCAGCTCTTCCGGGGGGACACCGAGGCGTTCCCAGGCCAGCCGGGAGACATAGTCTCTCCAGCGTGTCCTAGGTCTTCCCCGGGGTCTCCTCCCGGTGGGACATGCCCGGAACGCCTTCCCGGAAAAGATGCCCGAGCCACCTCAACTGACCCCTCTCGATGTGGAGGAGCAGCGGCTGTACTCTGAGCTCCTCCCGAGTGACCGAGCTTCTCACCCTATCTCTAAGGGATCGCCCAGCCACCATGCGGAGAAAGCTAATTTCGGCCGCTTGTATCCGGGCTCATGACCATAGGTGAGAGTAGGAACGTAGATTGACTGGTAAATCGAGAGCTTCGCCTTGCGGCTCAGCTCCTTCTTCACCACGACAGACCGGTACAGGGACCGCATTACTGCAGAAGCTGCACCGATCCGCCTGTCAATCTCCCGTTCCATCCTTCCCTCACTCGTGAACAAGACCCCAAGATACTTGAACTCCTCCACTTGAGGCAGGAGCTCTCCACCAACCTGAAGCGGGCAAACCACCCTTTTCCGACTGAGAACCATGGCCTCGGATTTGGAGGTGCTGATTTTCATCCCAGCCGCTTCACACTCGGCTGCAAACCGTCCCAGTGCATGCTGGAGGTCCTGGTTTGATGAGGCCAACACGACAACATCATCCGCAAAGAGCAGAGATGAAATCGTGTGGTCCCCAAACCTGACCCCCTCCGGCCCCTGGCTGCGCCTAGAAATTCTGTCCATAAAAATTATGAACAGAACCGGCGACAAAGGGCAGCCCTGCCGGAGTCCAACATGCACCGGGAACAAGTCTGACTTACTGCTGGCAATACGAACCAAGCTCCTGCTCCGGTCGTACAGGGACCGGATAGCCCTTAGCAAAGGGCCCCGGACCCCATACTCCCGGAGCACCCTCCACAGGCCGCCGCGAGGGACACAGTCGAATGCCTTCTCCAAATCCACAAAGCACATGTGGATTGGTTGGGCAAACTCCCATGAGCCCTCCAGCACCCTGTAGAGGGTATAGAGCTGGTCCAGTGTTCCACGACCGGGACGAAAACCACACTGTTCCTCCTGAATCCGAGGTTCTACTATCGGCCGGATTCTCCTCTCCAGTACCCTGGCATAGACTTTCCCAGGGAGGCTGAGAAGTGTGATCCCCCTATAGTTGGAGCACACCCTCCGATCCCCCTTGAAAAAAGGGACCACCACCCCAGTCTGCCAGTCCAAAGGCACTGTCCCCGACCGCCACGCGATGTTGCAGAGGAGGCAGCCAAGACAGCCCCACAACATCCAGAGACTTGAGGTACTCAGGGCGGATCTCATCCACCCCCGGTGCCTTGCCACCGAGGAGTTTCTTGACTACCTCGGTGACTTCAGCTTGGGTGATGGACGAGTCCGCCTCCGAGCCCTCAGCCTCTGCTTCCTCAATGGAAGACATGACGGCGGGATTGAGGAGATCCTCAAAGTATTCCTTCCACCGTCCGGTGATATCCCCGGTCGAGGTCAACAGCTGCCCACCTCCACTGTAAACAGCGTTGGTAGGGCACTGCTTCCCCCTCCTGAGGCGCCGGACGGTTTGCCAGAATCTCTTCGAGGCCGACCGATAGTCCTTCTCCATGGCCTCACCGAACTCCTCCCAGGCCCGAGTTTTTGCCTCCACAACCACCCGGGCTGCAGTCCGCTTGGCCCGTCGGTACCCATCAGCTGCCTCAGGAGTACCACAAGCCAGCCAGGCCCGATAGGACTCCTTCTTCAGCTTGACGGCATCCCTTACTTCCGGTGTCCACCACCGGGTGCGGGGATTGCCGCCTCGACAGGCACCGGAGACCTTACGGCCACAGCTCCGAGTGGCCGCGTTGACAATGGAGGTGGAGAACATGGTCCACTCGGACTCAATATCTCCAGACTCCCTCGGGATCTGGTCGAAGCTCTGCCGGAGGTGGGAGTTGAAGATCTCTCTGACAGGAGATTCGGCCAAACGTTCCCAACAGACCCTCACAGTCCGTCCACGGGAGGGTGGCCCCACGTCGCTCCTTCGGGCTGAGCCCGGCCGGACCCCATGGGGGGAGGCCCGACCACCAGGCGCTCGCATACGAGCCCCAACCCCGGGCCTGGCTCCAGGGTGGGGCCCCGGCTGCGCCATACCGGGCGACGTCACGGTCCTCGTTTTTTTTGCCATCATAAGGGTTTTTGAACCGCTCTTAGTCTGACCCGTCGCCTAGGACCTGTTTGCCTTGGGAGACCCTACCAGGGGCATATAGCCCCAGACAACATAGCTCCTAGGTTCATTCGGGTACTCAAACCCCTCCACCACGGTAAGGTGGCAGTTCAAGGAGGGGTTTGAGTACCCGATATACTGTTTGAGGATATTAACTAATGAAACGTTTTAATAAAGTGTTACCAATTAAGACATAAATACAAAAAAAAAGTATAAAAGAGAATTAAGAAACAACATGAATTAAGATGTTCGTGACTGCTATCCAGATGTCACACCAAAGGTGAGTAATCCTGATAAAATGCAGGGAAACAAGTGTTAATAATAATTTAACATCATACACAAATGGCAAAAAACACTGGGTGCTCATTAAAATAGGTCTATTCACTATTTAAAGAACAATCTCGATGGGTATTGACCACAGATGATTGTTTTGCACTCATTAGCGTGATTGTAGCTGTGAGAGCTGTCTGTACCTGCAGCTAAAATACAACAAAACAAGCATCATTCTTCTTCATTTTTGACACGATATGGGACATCTGATTACAACAACACTTGCTTACATCAGTTAATAGTTCTTAAAGTATTGCTTCAACTGATCTCAAACTTCTTTAACTTCAGTTAACACAGAAATGAACGATTAACTGCACTTACCTCTGCTCAGCCATGAACTGGTCGAAAGCTGATGACGTAACATGTAGGTAGGCCCGCCCTCACGTGATACTGATTGGTCGATTGATAAGCTTAAATCTGATTGGCTAAAGAGTAGACTGCCAGGAAAGTCTCAAACACACACACACACACACACACACACACACACACACACACATATCTAAGGCGATTCGTACGTGAATGACGATTTGCACATTCAAATGCAAGGATACACTCGTACATTTTAAACATTCAAAGGTTTTTGTGCACAGTTGTATATCTACGAATTGTGTTTTGCATTTGTGAAATGTATTTTATGAGTATATAATTTTATTTTTGCGCATGTGAATTGCTTTTTGTGAGTATATATATTTTTTCCACGCACGTGGATTTTTTTTTTGTGCACGTGAATTAGGTTTCATGCATGTGAAATTGTATAAGCATTTGTGAATCATGTTTTTTGCGTCAATTATATTTGAGACTAATCTGCTTCCATACATTCGGGGCGTGGACAATGTTATGGCTGACGCTTTGTCCCGTGCTCCGGGTGGGCTGGAGTGAATGTTTTGTCTTGTCCCATCTTTCTCTCTCTTCCTGTTTCTGCACTCTCTTCTTTTGCCTAGTCTCCTTAAATGTAGCTTTCCAGGTACCGGGATTTTGCTGGAGTTCTGGTAATGGGGAGGGGCGATTGGAGCTGGTGGAGGGGGTGGGGGGGGGGGGCGGCTGTGGACCAAGGAGTTCTTCTGTCCAGTCAATGTATGCAGTTTATCTACATCTTGGAATCAAAGTTAAGTGCTCACTTTTAGATATAGAAATTATTTTTTTAAATTAAAAATTGTTTATTTTGCTGTGTGGGGTTTTGAAGGTTTTTGCAGAGGCCTTTTTAGGGGCCTCTGTCTTAAGGGAGGGGGTGTTACGGTCTTGGACCTGTTAGCTCCTCCTCCTCTGCGGTTTGCCTGTTCGTTACGTCTCCCCTAATAGGTGAGCAGAGCACAGGTGTGGCGTGTTGCGGGTGATTGCTCCAGGACCGCGTGTGCTTGTTTCCAGTATCCTGGGTGTTAAAAGCTCTCCAGACCTGGTTGAAAGAGGCCGCCGCTTCTCCTTCTCTCCTGCACCGTAGATTTGCGTCGGGCGCAAGAGTCATGTATCCCACCGGTATAATAGCAACAGCGCCCAAGACCCGCCCACAAAGTTACTTGCGTTTCGGATCGTTAAAATAGGGCCCATATAGAGTCTGTTTTTAGAGTCATTTTATAAGTGTGTCACTTTGCCACACCTCCTGAATGCCTGAGAACGGCTTGCTTCATCCTGTCAGAAGCTAACTGTGTTGTGGTCCAGTGTGCCTTTGTACCACCAATCATAATTGGTCTAGTTTCACACGTGCTTCAGACGCTATTACACGGAGGCATTCCCCATAGTGTCGTCTTCAACACAGCATGAGCTCCCTTCTCAGGGTGTTTTACTTTGTGAAGTTTTGCTGATGATTTTTGAGGATATATCCATGTTGCATCTGTTTAATGTTAAGTGACAGATGAATTTGCACCAGAATACTGTAGATATTATAGACACATGGCCTTTGATTATATGATAATTAGCATCTATCTTTGTTTCCCCTGCTGTCTGTGACCCATCAGAACCACTGATCTAAACGATAGAGAGTAATATCATGTGAGTGTGTATTTCAGGTCCGTGTTTAAAGCAAACGTTTGTGAAGCTCAAACTGAAGTCCAGCTGGAGTCTGTCTGAATCCGCAGTGAGAGTCCAGCTCCTGACACGGGTGAGAGAGAGAGAGAGAGAGAGAGAGCGAGAGAGAGAGACCTTTAAAATCTGATTTATTTTACAATACATTTTTCAAAACATAAACAAAAAAAGAAATATTATATAATCAAACACCTTAAAACATTATTCAAGCACCTTAAAAAAAAAAAAAAAAAAAAGCAAATACAACACAAATTCTCTTTTATAACACTCCAAAACTTAACTGATAACCTTGCCCTTCACTGGGCTTACACAACACACCTTCGGTTCCCCATATCAGAAAAAAGGCCTCAATATCATTGATCATTTCATAATAAGCAAACTCCAGCATCAAGCGTCCCTTTATAAAACCTTTTAACATATGCACTGGATCTACTCCACTTAAATTAAGAACCTTGTTTTTCCTGGTTAACCAAATTGCCATCTTTGCTTTACCAAAAATAAAATTCAGTATTACAACTTTTTGTTTTTTTGCAACACTATATTTTGGCCCAAATATAAATAACCCATTAGTAAACAAAAAACCTAACCTTTGGCAAACTTCTTTTAACAACCAAAAAAGTCCACTTAATCTTGAACATTCAACAAAAAGATGATTAACTGTTTCAGATTCCCCACAAAAACTACACTCTACACTATGCAAAGGATCCAGATGTGCTTTGTATCTGTTTGTGGCTATTGCCCAATGTACAATCCGCCACTGAAAATCACCTATTCTTTTCTCAGTGGGCTTCTTGTACAGGGACCTCCAACTACCTTTCGGGGAAGATCCTTGCTCAGCCATTGACAATCACTTTGTCAAGAGCTCTTATATTAAGAGTCTTAACACAAATCGTATACAGGGCTTTTTTGGAAAGAAGTTCAAAGTTTCCAAGTTCAGGTGTTCTAAAAGTCAATAGACTCCCTTCAGTCTCTTCCCAATCTCCCACTTCCGCAGACACACGTATTTCAGGGAATAATCCATCAAAGTTCTCCAAATATAATATCCGAAGACACAAAAGATTCTTTATTTCCTCCAGCAATCTTTGAAGAACTCGAAGAGACCGAATGCCTGTTTTAAGATGCAATTCTTCCGCTGTAATCCACTGGTTGTTAATCTTTAAATGTCCAATTTTACAAATGCCATCTTTTATCAGATTATTACGTAGAGTGCCTGAATTCAGCAGTTCAGTCGACAAAAGTCCATTAAAAAAACAAAGGTTCTTCCAAAGTCCAGACATTAACTCTTTCCACAGAAAAAATCTGCCACACTTGTAAAGCTGAAGCATAAAAAGATGTGAGTCCGTTAAGGTCCATATTCTTCAAGTTCATTAAGAACAGATGCCTGTCGAGACCCAGACGACCCACCCTCCTCAAGAGGGCGCACGCCACTTCCATCCAGTTCTGATCCTGATGGTAAAGAAATTGTTGGACAGTCTTAAGACGAAAAGCCGCATACCTGGATTTTAGTTCAATTAGGCCTTGTCCTCCTTCATGAACTGGTAGATACAAGACTGCCTCTTTCACCCAGTGCTTTCCAGTCCAGAAAAAAATAACAAGAACTCTCTGGATATCCACAAAAAAGTCCATTGGTGTGTCCAGAACATTTAGCCTGTGCCACAGGGTGGATGCTACTAAATTGTTGATAACCAGCACCCTTCCCCTATACGATAGCTGAGGCAGCAACCAGTTCCATTTAGACAACTTAGCACATACTTTATCCTTTACATTCTCCCAATTCTTCTTTTTAAACTCTTCACTTCCTAAATAAATCCCTAAAAATTTGAAACCTATTTTTCCCCATTTTACATTTTCAGGAATAACTGGTAAAACTTCTGTTGAATGTTCAAGACACCACAAAGCTTCCGTTTTACTCCAATTTAACTTAGCAGATGATGCCTTTTCATATAAACATAGACACTTACTAATTGTGTTTACATCTTTTTGGTTCTTGACAAAAACAGTGATATCATCTGCATATGCAGTCAGCTTGATTTCATTATGAATACTGTTTCCTATACAAATACCAGACACATTTCTCCTAAATAAACACAACAAAGGTTCAACTGCTAATGCATACAACTGACCAGACAAAGGGCACCCCTGTCTGATTCCCCTTTGCATTTGAATTGGTGAACTTAAATCTCCTCCAATTTTCACTAAACATGAAGCATTTGTATACAAAGTCTTAATCCAGGATAAAAAACCATCACCACAACCAAAAGCTTTTAGTGTTCTAAATAAATACTCATGATCTACACGATCAAATGCCTTCTCTTGGTCTAACGAAAGAAGACCTAAATTAATACCATTTAATTTACAATAATCCAGTAAATCTCTCACTAGAAAAATATTATCATAAATAGTTCTATCCGGAATACAATACGATTGATCCTTATGAATGATATTACCCAAAACACACTTCAATCTATTGACCAAAACTTTTGCCAAAATTTTATAATCAGTAGTGAGGATGGAAACGGGTCTCCAGTTCTTCATGAGACTTATGTCTCCTTTTTTGGGAATAAGAACAAGAACAGCCCTCTGACAACTCCTGGGAAGGTATTGTTCCTCATAACATTTCTGTACCACCTCACAGAAGTCTTTACCTATGATTCCCCACATGACTTTATAGAATTCCCCCGGCAGACCATCAATACCTGGTGCACGACCAGGCTTCAACTGTTGTACTGCATCAGTAAGTTCTTGAAAAGAAAAACCACTGTCCAAGCTTTCTCGCTGTTTTTCATTAAGAGTAGGAAGTTGTTCAATCAAGTCCGATGTACTTTGTGAATCACAGTTTTCAGCTCTAAAGAGTTCTGTATAAAAGTCCACAGCAATTTTCCTCATCTTCTTTGGGTCAGATGTTTTAGACCCATCTGGGAATGTCAGACAATGCATAACACTCTGCTTTTTTGAAACTTTTTCAAGATTAAAAAAATAAGTAGTTGGTGCATCCATATCGCGTACAGACAAAAACCGTGACCTTATAAGCGCCCCCTTAGCTTGCACTTGTAGAAGAGAGGTAAGAGTATTCTTTCTCTCACTTAAGTTCTCAGTCATTACAGTATCTGGTTGCAACACCACATTCAAAGTAATCTGTACAATTTCCTTTTCTAATTCGTTGATTTTTCTCTTAATTTGTGTTGTAGAGAAAGAAGAAAACTGTTGACAAAAAAATTCTAATTTGTGTTTTTCCCAATTCCCACCACTGAATTAAGTTTTCATATTCTCCTTTCTGAGAAACCCAAAAACCCCCAAAACATTTAAATCTCTCAATAAAGTCTTTCTCCTGAAATAAACGTACATTCAATTTCCAGTAAGGACTTTTGCACTGAGTTTGTGACAAAGTAAAATTACAAGAAACAAAATGGTGATCTGAAAAACTACATGGTACAATGTTCGCAGCCACAATCCTGTTATTAGTTCTCTTACAAACATAGAATCTATCTAATCTGGCTGCACTTATTCTCCCTTGTGAAATTTTTACCCAAGTATATTTTTTCACTTGTAAATTCCCCTCTCTCCACACATCCAACAAATTGTTTTGAAAGATAACATTTTTTAACAAAGCAGGTGATTCAAAATCTGGTTCAGTATTATTCCTATCTAATGTAAAATCAACTGTACAATTCCAGTCACCTCCTACTATTAGGAAATCATCAGCATTTACATTTCTCAAATATTCACTCAGTCTTTTAAATAGAATAATTCTATCTGCACTTCTGTTTGGAGCATAAATATTAACAAATATAAAATTGAAATCATCAATTTTTGTTTTTACAACAAGAAGGCGACCTTTTTCTAATTCTACACTTGACAAAACATCAACATTGAGGTAAGGTGAAAAAAGTATGGCTACCCCAGCACTTAAATTTGTTCCATGGCTTAAAGAGTAACTGCCCTCCCAACACAATCCCCAATCTGCCTCATTACTCTCATCACTATGAGTTTCTTGTAAAAAAGTAACATGCGATTCTTTAAGCTTAAGAAACTCAGTTAATAAACCTCGTTTTTCTCTACTCCTCGCTCCATTAACATTTAAAGAACTAACTCTTAAGATTTGCATGGTAAAGGAAGGGAAGAGAAACAAGAAAGAAAAAAGACAGAAAAGGAAATAGATAAGAGCAGCACCCATAGCCATGTGAACCTATTTAATCTTTCTCTTTCCTTTTAAACTTTTACGAACTACTGTAGCCAGTTTCTTCAGACGAAATCTTTTTTGTTTTGATATGACGTCACTACCTACACTCTTCTGAACACTCATAACTGACCTCAAGAATTTAGCAGCATCAGGAAAAAACTTCAGGACATCAACTTTCTGTCCTTTTGTTTGATCCAGAAAATCATTAACTTCTTCCACAGTATACAAATCCTCAGATGATTGACTCAACTCAAACTCAGAAACTTCTGAACTGTCACTATCACATCTTGATTCATCTACACACACATCATCATCATCATTCTCAACAAATTGTAAACCACTTCCACAAGCCTTTTCAATTTCCATATCCTTGCCACATATATTACTCTGATCAACAACTCCTGAAACATCAAGCACTTTAGGAGAAGAAGAGTCACTCACCTCTGATCTTGACAATGGCTCCTTATCTGACTCAACCTGTCCTTCTGAAAGCTGTATGTTCTCAGGGGAAAGAGAAGGCCTACGTCCACTGTTAGTTGAGCTTTTATCCTGAGTGTCCTCGGTTTGTTTTTCGTTTTGTACTTTTTGTTTTTTCTTTTTCGATTGCACCGACATTTTTTTTAAAAGCGTGGGTCTTTTTTTCAATTTTGTCAGTTTTACCGCGATCCGACTGATTTCTCATTTCAATGTTTTCAGTCAAACCTGTCTCCGAAAAGACGTTACGTGCTTCAGTGCATCGTTCTTACAGCCGAGCGGAACAGCTCTAATTTCGCTTGCAAATTTACCAAAGCGACTTAGTTCTTTTATTATCGCTTCGTTTTTTATGAACGGGGGCGCATTCGAGATTATGACACGCGTCGCAGGGGAACGCAGAGGTGTCACCTGTACAAACGTGTCCGACATTTCTATTCCACTCTCCACAAGCACATTCACAAATTTCTCATCTTCTAAAAACACAACAACGGCCTTGTTCATCCTAGATGCCGAAACAATCTTATCATGGCCAACAACCTTTCCCATAGCCATAAGTACATCCTCCACCGTACAAATTTGATCGGGAAAACATTTGCAACCATTTCCAATGGAGAAAACCGGCGTACCCTCATTAGAAGGCGAGGCCATGTTTATCGTCCACGAATGGATGCAACCACAATAAAAAACAAATTCTTACTACTTCACAATTAATTTTAAACTACGGTGAGAAAAAAACCCATAAAGTATGGAAAAAAAGAGAAAAATGTAGAGATCAATCAAACACCTCACACTCCTCACCACGCCAAACACGCACATGCGCACGAGAGAGAGAGAGACAGAGAGAGAAAGAGACAGAAATCTGAGCGGTTGTAAGAAATGTGCTTGTTTCAGCTGGAATCTGCTCTGGCGGGAAGAGGGATCTCTAACGTGGCGCTGCGCTGGTCTCAACCATAGATATCATATAAAGGCTAGATGTCTCGTCCGCGCTGCTGGCCAATGGAGCTCGACATCCGCACACGGCGGCCATCTTAAGACAGGGTGCTCGCTCACTCATAACATGGTGCATGTACTTTTAAATAACCATAACTTGCTCAATTTTCTACCGATTTTCAAACGGTTTGGTTTGTTATAAACATCAGAGATGTAGCTATTATACTGCATACATATGAATAATTATGTTCAAAATGTTTAAGCATTCAGAATTATAGCCACGTTAATAACGTTTGTAAGAAACCAAACCGTTTGTAAATCCGTCCAGATTTCAGCGAGATAAGAGGATTTGTGTGCGTGCTGCTCACTCACCTTAATTCACAGAGCCCTGTCCTAAGATGGCCGCCGGTGATGCCGGAAGTGACTCCGCCTTAAGACATCTAGCCTTTATATGATATCTATGGTCTCAACTGCCCGAACAGGAAGTGATGCGGAAGGAAGCTGCGCCCCGTGAGTGTGTTCATATAAGAAACACTGGAAAACTGAACTAGAATTCGAATTTATTCAAATGAATATGGATTCTACAAATGAAATGGAAACGACGTTGTGATCAAAGAAAGAGGCGATGACGGGAAAACCTAAACGCTCTTCGGATCAGCTTTGATGTTCTTCATCTTTCATTTAAATATTGCTTGAATATTATCTTTTCCTCACAATGTAGATGGCCTATTTACTGCATTTTATTGTTTAATTAATTTTAATTTAATTTTATTTCATTTCTTCTTTCTGTGTATTGTATATTGTCATCTGCTAAACCAAATATAAACCAAATTATACATTAGCCTATATTATTACATTTTTTATGTTTACATGTATTTATCTAGAAGTCCTTCATATACATTTTATTTATTTAGCATTCAATTATATTGATTTATTTTATCCAAAGGTGTTTATAAATTAAGAACAAGCAGACAAAAAATATATATATATATATATTAATGGTATCTGAAAAATCCAATGTCCAAATCCAATCCAAAAGGTTGACGTCAGGGGTTAGATTAATCATTTATTTTTAGTTTGCTATCAGATTTGTAAACTGCACATGATTAATGATTCTAATGAGTCAGTTTGACACATCTTTAAAATCAAATGACATGTTCAACCTGCAGTTATTAAGCAATTCGTCCTGTGAAGGTCCTTCAGGTAGAGAATAAGCTTGACATGGACACGATGATGATCAGAGGTTTTACACGCTCTCAAATGCTGTTAGCGCCACACTGTGGTGGTGTATTGTTAAGGTCGTAAGTAAAGCTTGAATGACTCTCTACAGTCTTTCTTCTGTGATTGAAATATGATCTACCAGGGTTAAGAACGATAACGTTCTGTTTATTCTAAGCGTGCACTGCCGCTTTAAAAGCTCGAGCTCCTAAAGCAGGATGGATTCTGATTGGCTGTCAATATTTTACCATTTATCAGTTAGAAAAACAAAAGAGTTCTGAATCTGATTCTAACGTTATCATTCCTCTCAGCCATTGTTGTTTTAGTTGTGGTGTGGACTCTGCTTTTACATTTTGGATGATTTTTAAAACTATATCTTTACCCTTATCGTTATAGTTATCGTCCTTGGTGTGAACAGGTAAAGGTATCCATTTTGTAGGCGAACTTTTTTTTTGTTCAATTCACAAAATTAATATAATGAGCGCGTACATCATGAATCAATCTTGCAAACACTGTAATAAGTGTTTATATCCGGGCTATTTTAGACCGAGCGGACGCCAGCCGCTAGAGCACCAAAAGTCAAGATTGATCCATAATCACATGCAAGAAATAATAATTATATACTTATAAAAATAATAATTTTATTCCACTTAAATACAACAATAGCTGCATGATTGTAAGTCATTATTGAACAACTAAACATTGAAATGTAATTTTATTTTATTCTGAAACAAGTAAGCAGGTTAAATGACAAATAATTTTGATATTGACTAAAACCCAAAACATCTTTTATGAAGTTGAATTATTTTTGTTCTTATGTTCCAAAGTAGTAGTTTTTAAGTTAGTCAAATTATTAATAATCATGTATAATAATAACATCATGTAGTAATAATAGTAGCAGATTTGTGTCATTACTCAGATTATTCCACTTCCCAAAACAGCACCAGTCTGCAATATTTCTATAGACTTTATGTAATAAACATCTGCATATCTGTCAGTTATACAATTTACGGCAATAGTTCTGATACAATAAACATTGGATCAAGCGCTGATAATCTGATCATCCTGTAACTTTTCAGAAACTCATTTGTAAAATAAAAGCACACAATAAACGCTTTTGTAAAGCAGAACAGCTTTGATGATAATCACTACAGACATAAATTACTTGGCCTGATATGATAATACAAAACCTGCACAGCCAGAAAACATTGAATATGAAGCATTTATACAAGCTCCGTTCTTACCAACTAAATCTATCATTACCACTTCACCCAAAGAAACGCATCACAAATCATAAATTAATTTAAACAGTGAATAATATTGAACAAACAAAATGACATTCAACACAAACTGATGTTCAAAGGCAATATCTAAAATTTGCAATACAAGTATATTATCTCAGAACTGCTGTATAAGTGGCTTTGACTGGAATTGGAAAATATGGATGTATATTTTTTCAAGCAGTTTCCCAAACCTTTACCTAAAACAGACTTTCTAATATAGAGAGATCGAGTCATGTTGATCAGCGGGTGCATGCAGGACACTGAAGATGTTTCACGGACCTGTAAATAAGACATAAACTCATTACAGATTTGTCAGCATCTCCTGTACAGCGTGATGAAGCTCTTACACTGGCCTTCTTCTGTGTCCTCGATGATGGTTTCCAGCGGCGCTTGAGTCCAGCTCAGACTCGGGGATCTCCAGAGCCCGTGTCAGCTGAGAGGGAACCAATGCTGGTGAGTCATTTCATTGAAGTTCTATGGGTGCAATTTAGATCTGTCAATTAAAATAAGTTTGAGCAGTTAACCATTTATATCAGATTTTGAGACAAATTATATTTCAGATTATAAGTCAGTAAGTCAATAGTTTTTTCAGTAACTGTCAAAGTTTCCTCTACATATTCCTCATACAATGCAGCATTTAATGTAGTTTAAGAAGCAACACAACGCATTAGTCTCTCTCTCTCTCTCTCTCTCTCTCTCTCTCTCTCTCTCTCTCTCGCGCGCGCGCTCTCTCTCTCGCTCTCTCTCTCACTCTCAGACCCTCGCTCTCTCTTGCTCCCTCTCTCTCTCACACTCTCTCTGTCTCGCTCTCTCTCTCGCGCGCGCGCTCTCTGTCTCTCGCTCTCTCTCTCACTCTCAGACTCTCGCTCTCTCTCGCGCGCGCGCTCTCTCTCTTGCTCCCTCTCTCACTCTCTCTCACACACTCTCTCTGTCTCGCTCTCTCTCTCGCGCGCGCTCTCTCTCTCTCTCTCTCTCTGTCTCTCGCTCTCTCTCTCTCTCTCTGTCTCTCGCTCTCTCTCTCTGTCTCTCGCTCTCTCTCATCTCTCTCTCTCGGTGCATGCTGGGAGTTTGGGGGGAATGTGAGCGTCTCACGGGTGAGAGGAGCGTTTCTGGGGGTAGTTTTCCTTTACTTTTCTCGTTTCTTTTTTCTTTTCTTTTTTTGGTGTTGTTGTTTTTTAGTTAATGGTTTAATTTGAATAATTTAGATTTGAGGAAAAATAGTCGCCAGGTAAAAGTTTTTATCGTGTTGGGCGGGCGGAGGGCAGATGGAAGTTCCATCTGGGTCGCTTCGCCATGGAGTCAGGTGTGTGCCTGACGCTATGTGACAGTCGAGGACGTGCTAGTCGCTATCGGAGAACAAATTGGATTCGAAAATATTGTATCCGCTTCTAGGATGAACAAGGCCGTGGTGGTGTTCCTAAAGGATCAAAGTTTTGTGAGTAAAATCATCGTGAGCGGAGTTTGGGTAAGTGGAGCGTTTGTTATTGGTTCACCTTTGGTGTCGCAGTCGTCAAGAGTGAACATTTCGAATTGTCCACCATTTATACCCAATACATGCATTGAAAATGAACTGCAGAGGTTCGGGAAAATAGTAAGTGGAATGACTTTAATTCCACTCGGGTGTAAAATGGAAACTTTAAAACATGTGCTGTCTTTTAGGCGGCAGTGTTTTATGGTTTTAGAATCGCCGACGTTAGACATCTCGTTTCGGGTTAAACATGAAGACAAATCGTATATGATCTATGCGAATACCAATCATTTGAAATGTTTCAAGTGCGGTAATGTTGGGCATAAACAAATTTATTGCCCGCAAAAAATACAAGCCGAGGACAATAGCCTACTAATAAAACAAATGAAAGTGAACAGGCGGTCGAGGGTGAAGCGGAGAATGCGGATAAAAGTAAAGAAACTGAGACAAATGTGGATATGGATGTATATTTTTTCAAGCAGTTTCCCAAACCTTTACCTAAAACAGACTTTCTAATATAGAGAGATCGAGTTATGTTGATCAGCGGGTGCATGCAGGACACTGAAGATGTTTCACGGACCTGTAAATAAGACATAAACTCATTACCGAGTTGTCAGTGCCATCTCCTGTGCTCATCTCCTGAGAATGCGGATAAAAGTAAAGAAACTGAGACAAATGAAACTGATAAAGAACAAAGTGAATTGAACACTCATGAACAAAACGAACGTAGCACTACTGAAAACATAGGCCAAAAGGAATCGGCTGAAAAGGAATCAGGGAAGAAAAAAGGGGAAAAAAAGAATTGTGGGGGAGAAAATAAGAAGAGGAGTTGTGAAGAGGCAGGGACTAGTGATGCGAAAAAATCTCTTCTTGAAAGTTTGGTTGAATTTGACATTGTTGAGAATCAACTCGATATACCCTTGTCGCAGCTCTCTGAAAGCACTGATGTGTATGAAGAGATGGCTGATGATGATTGTATTTCTGAAATTCTGAAATATTCCCTCCAATTATGACGAGAATGAGTTGTATACTGTAAAAGAGATAAATGATTTCCTTGATGAAACATTTGGAAGAAAAGTCGAAGTAAAAGATTTTTTTCCTGATGTGAAAAAGTTTTTGGCTTCAGTGATTAAAATACAAAAGGCTGTCGGTTATGAAGAGCTTAGTAGAAGAAAGAGATTCAGATTGAAAAAAATGGTAACAAACTTGAGAAAAGAAAAAGTTCTTTAAAGTTCTTTATAGTTGAGTCATGAAGGAAGCACAATTGGTGAACTATCTATCCCTTTTTGTCTTGTTTTCGATTTCTTCCTTTTTTCTTACCTCTTTTTTCATGGAGAGCCTTAGAATAGGATCTATCAATATCAATGGGGGAAGAGATTGTAGGAAAAGAGCATGTTTAAATGAATACATACAAAATAAAAATATTGATGTAACATTTGTACAAGAGACACATAGTGATGTGAAAATTGAAGTGGATTGGAAAATGGGGTGGAGAAGCGATTTATATACGAGTCATGGTACAAATGTTAGTGGAGGAGTTGCTATTTTATTTTCAAAGACGATTGATATAACTAATGTGTCTGTTAATGAGATAGAAAGAGGAAGAATTTTGGCTGTTCAAGCAAGTATAAATGGGTTGGTTTTTGTTTTTATTAACATTTATGCATCAAATAATGGAGCGGAGAGGATACACGGTTTTGGAAAATTATTAAATTTTTTACAACAAAGTTGTGATGAAAATGCATGGTTGATCTTAGGGGGTGATTGGAACTGTACAGAAAACTTTACTTTAGACAGAAATGGGGAAGAACCTCACCCCTCTTCTGCCAAATGTTTACAGGATGTTATTAATAATTCTAATTTAGTTGATGTATGGAGACAGCAACACCCTACAGTTAAGCAGTATACGTGGGTAAAGGTTTCTCATGATCATATTAGTACTGCCAGATTAGACAGATTCTATGTTAGTACAAGTAAAAGTAATAGAATTTTAAAATCTATAATTTGTCCAAATGGGTTTTCTGATCACCGTTTATGTTTAATTGATATAAATGTAAGGAAGTCACAAAGTCATAGCTATTACTGGCATTTTAATGTGAAATTGCTACAAGATGTGCTTTTTTTGTGAAAAGTTTAATGTGTTTTGGGTGGAGTGGAAAAAACAGAAAAGTAATTATGAGGATATTGTTCAGTGGTGGGATATAGGAAAAGCACAAATTAGAATATTTTGTCAAAATTATATATATAGCACAAATGGTAGGATAAAAAAAAACTGTTTCTGAATTAGAAAAAGAGATAAAACAGATTGAAAGTGAATTAATTGTTGGTGATGTTGAGACAGTTGGAAAGCTGGAAGAAAAGAAAAGAGGTTTAGCTTCTTTATTTCACGAGAAAGCAAAAGGGGGCTTTAATTAGAGAAATGGATGCACCTAGTTCCTTCTTTTTTTAATCTTGAGAAGAAAGAAAGAGAAAAAAAAAATGATGTTGCATTTGAAAGATTTAAATGGGAACGTGATTTCAGATCCAAATGAAATGAGAAAAATTGCTTTGGACTTTTACAAAGACTTATTTGCAGAAGGACAATGTGATATGGGATGCATTGAGGAATTACAACAGAGTAAACAGCTGGACTCTGGCCTTCAGTTAAAA
This sequence comes from Rutilus rutilus, assembly GCF_951802725.1. NCBI lineage: Eukaryota > Metazoa > Chordata > Actinopteri > Cypriniformes > Leuciscidae > Rutilus > Rutilus rutilus. Next base: position 2,305,244 of record NC_140211.1, read on the forward strand.
GAGCTGTCTGAAGCTGTGCAGAAACTCTCAGCTGGAAAAACACCTGGTATCGATGGACTGCCGTCTGAGTTCTATAAACATTTCTGGAACCAACTGAAAGACGATTTTTATGAAGTTTTTAATTATTGTTATCTAAAACATGAATTGCCTACTAGTTGTAAACGAGCAGTTTTGTCTCTATTACCCAAAAAAGGTGATCTTGGTATGTTAAAGAATTGGAGACCTGTGGCTGTGTTATGTACAGATTACAAAATGTTGGCAAAATGTCTTGCTAATAGATTGAAACCTTTTTTTAGAATATATGGTCAACGAATATCAAACGTATTGTATTCCTAATCGAACAATAATGGACAATCTGTTTCTTGTAAGAGACATAATAGACATTACAAATTTGAACAGTGAAAATGTAGGCATTCTCGCAATTGACCAGGAGAAAGCGTTTGACAGAGTTAGCCATTTTTATTTGTTTAAAACGCTTGCAGCTTTTGGTGTTGGTCAGAGTTTCATTTCATGGATTCAAATGCTGTATAAGGATGCTTCTGTTATGTTGAAAGTGGGTGGTGGGCTCAGTCGGCCTGTTGCAGTGCTGAGAGGAATCAGACAAGGATGCCCGCTATCAGGGATGTTGTATTCATTGGCCATTGAATGAACCCCTTCTTTGTAAGTTGAGGAAAACACTCCAAGGGATTACAGTTGAGAAGCCTATTAAGCTGGTTGCGTATGCTGACGATGTTACAATTTTTATTAAGAATGAACGAGATGTGTCTGTTTTAATGGAAACGCTGAAAATGTATGAAAATGCGTCAACAGCTAGAGTGAACTGGGAAAAGTGTGAAGGTTTCTTTTGTGGACAAAGTAAAAATCCACCAGTGCTCCCAGGTGGTGTTAAATGGAGTAAAGATGGCTTTAAATGTTTAGGGGTTTATTTAGGGACTGAAACATTTAAGACGAAAAATTGGGAAGGAATGGTGGCGAAGATGTGCAGCCGGTTGTCTAAGTGGTCGTGGGTGCTACCACAGCTATCCTATATAGGGGAAGAGTTTTGGTGACCAACAATCTAGCAGCTTCGGCACTGTGGCACAAAATGAACGTCTTGGACCCGCCAGATGACATCATTCAGGAATTGCAGAAAAGATTGGTGGATTTTTTCTGGACTGGACAACATTGGACTAAAGCTGCCGTACTTTTCCTGCCAGTGAATGAAGGGTTAATAGACATTAAAAGCAGAATCAAAACCTTCAGGCTGCAAGCGGCACAGAAGTTGCTGTATTCAAAGAGGTGCTGGACTGATACTGCTAAAGCCCTGTTACACAAAGTTGATGTTTTTAAATACGATATACAGTTGTTTTTAATGAATCTGACAGTAGTGGACTTAAAAGACACCTCTGCTTTTTATAAAACGATGCTGAAAACATGGACATCAAATTTCCAAGTGGTTTGACTCTGATTTCTGGATAAAAGAAGAACCTCTTTTTCATAATCCCTTACTTCAGGCAAGAGTGCTTAATTCAAAAAGCCTTCAGAAAACAATGGCAAGAGCTGGATGCACTAGGATAAAGGATTTAAAGCATCATGACGGGTGGAAAAGTGCAGAGGAAATGAGTGATCTGACAGGGATCAAGTCCGTCAGATTTATAGCATCATAGCATCGAAATTAGACACATATGTATATTGTATACTCTCACACTTTATTTGCTTCTATTTTAGAATACTTGATGATTATCTAATCAAAATGCATGTTACAGTGACAAAAAAAAAAAAAAAAGAAATCGAATGGTTTTCTGATTTGTTATCTTCAGTTTGTCACTAGCTTTAAATATTCGACTTCTCTGGAAAGCGAATGCATAAAAGTGAACAAATGCATTGGAGTGCGTGTGTTTTTGTCACATCGTTTAATCTGCTTGAGGTAATAATAGCATCCTCTCAGCCTCGACGACAAACATACTGCTGTCCTCCACATCTAGGCTAGTCAACAAAATGATTAATGCTATGAAAACATGTGTACTGTAGTGCACTGTATACATACCGTTTTACTCATTTATCTGTTGCTGATTTGAGTGGCACGCACATTTGTTTAGTGAAGTCACTCGGTAAAAAGAAAACCGTTTCGCCTCATGAAAATGTGCGCTTTGAATTCATTCAGTCGTGTTCAACAATTATGATCACTAAACTTCTGCCATGAAATCACTCTACTTGTATGATACATTTATCTTTAGAAATTATACATTTTATATTTTAGAAAACGGAATCGGGGAAATAGTCTGGATGGAAACAAATATGTTTCCATACACTGATTTCTTTTTTCCATACATTTCCAGACATGGAAACTACTTAAATCAATTTCCATACTTTTCCAAACTGTGTAGGAACCCTTGTTGTTTTAATTGGAAGATTAAAAGATATTTATGTATTTATTTATTAGATCACAAAACCTCTTCTATCTTTCTGGCTGAGTGTTAGATGCAATGTTTTTTTTGTAGTAAAGATGTAAGTCGGTTACCGACCAGAAAATGAGCAGGAGTCAATGGCTGAGGTTCATTCAATTCGTTGTGAACATAAGTAGCCGCGTTTCCATTACCCTTCAAATTGCGCAAATTGAAATTGCGAATTGAAAATACGCTCAATGGAAACACGTCAATTTCGCAAAAACTCACTTTTATCGCAAAAAAGTTTTTCCGCTCGCATGAGGAGGTTTTTCAGGCGATTCGAAAAAGGAATATTTAGCAAAACTGCAATGGAAACAGTTTTTGCGCATTTACAGTCACCTGACTTAGAAGGCGCGGTGTGTTTGGACAGAATACGAGACAGACTTCTTTATTGAATTCATAAAAGACAAAAGAATGACAGAAATACTGGATTCTAAACCTCAAAGAAATGCCGCAATCCAGACCTCGGAGCAGAAACACCTCATATGTGCCGCTCACAGTATAAGGGTCTTTCCTTGCCATTAATGCTTGGATAACACGCCTACGTTTCCTTCCATTAATAATAATAATGTCTAGTGCTGTGGCTGTGATATATATAAACCTACCAACGTCCGTTGCCATGATTTTTGGAATGACTTATCACGAGAGGAAAAAAAGGACGTTTTAGTCGCATAACATCGGTTAATAGAAACGGCGTCATTTCCCAATAGTTTTTTATCGATATTTAGAAAAAAAATCGCAAAAGTTTTGCGCAAATCTGTAATGGAAACGCGCCTAGTGAGGGGTCTTGAATTTAGCACAGCCTCTACTTCAGTTAAGATGGTGGTTAGCTCTTCAAAATTCAATGAGGCTTTACCCAAGATCCTTTTAAGGCATGACTTTGTTGACCTCACAAGACGTTCCCAGAAACCGCCCCAACAAGCTGCTCGCTCAACTATGCACTTCCATGTTATTCCCCTTTCAGCAAAGAAAATTCTGATTTTGATTCACTCTTTGATTGACTTCCATAGCTCCTTCAGATCTCAATCTGCTCGTTTGAAGGTCTTCGCATTAGGGTTGTGCCGATGGACGATATCATCGTGTTGCTACGCCCCCCACCCTGTCAGACCAGCCCAGTCTCACGGCAGTTCGTGAAACGTCACGTAATTTAATCTATTGATTCGTGTACACCAGTGGTTGGGAACCTATGGCTCGCGAGCCACACCTGGCTCTTTGGCAAAAATGATGTGGCTGGCAAGGTCTCTCACCCTTTACCAACAAACGATCGATAAAAAAATTAAGACACATCAACAGAGATCGGCTCTCTGCAGAAAAAGCAGCCAATTACAATTCCCTTGTTGTACGGCCTAATGAAGTTAGTGAAAAGTTTATGATAATAATAATAAAAGTTGTACCGGCAAAAGTGCGTGTTCAGTGCTGTTCGAGAGTGTCACGAGTCACCACAGCAATCAACTAACCGCTTACGTTTCTGTGGTGACCCACAGCTCCTGCATCGGGATTCAAGCAGCTGCAGCTTGTTTAAGGTAATGGCGAAACTCATTTTAGAACAGCAGCGAAAATGTAAAAGTGGCTGTTATTGAAACGGGTGCTTTGTTGTGCAAAGAGACATTTCTAAACATTTCACCCGCTGGTACACTTTTGCCGCAGATACCCTTTATGTCCTATAAATGTGTCGTATTTTTGATAATCCGCACAGATTTCAGTTGACGATTCTGTTTAAAGTTATTAATTGAAAAGAAATATTAAAAGCGCGAAAAGTCGTGAAAGAGCACTGAATTCTACTGACTGGATGCTGTGCGCGTGCTCCGAGCGCAACACGGACAAGCATAGTAGCCTTTGTCTTCGGCTGTGCGCCTAAACGGCCAAATAAACACAGAAATATATCAAAATGCCAAGTCGAGTATTCCCGAAAACACAGTAGATGTAAGTATGCTCTCTAAAGTTGAGATCAGATTGCTGCAGCCTTCCTCCCACACTAATCAGGCCTTGCTCATCAAGGAATGTTCTTTGATCTTTGAGTCTTTATGTACACTCTGTCCTTCCCTGAGCAAATTCATCTCTCTTTCAAATGTCTCTTCCTGAGTCATTCTGACCCAATACACTTCAGCTGTCATTAACTCTTCAGCCGAAAGCTCTCCATGCTTCTTTACACTTGGCGAGGAATCTCCGTATCTAAACTGTTATTCGGAGAACACGAACAGTACTGAGTTTGCTGTATTTGCTTAGATCAAGCAGCGGCTCACCTTTGTCTGTGCTGAATGAACTGCATTGCAACTTGGAATTTAGATCTGAAAACTCCACTGGAAACTCTACCTCAGCTGAGACCACTGGATTTGTTGACAGGAGAAAATCAGGTCCCAGGTCCATTCCACCACAACTGATTATAAATCAAACTTTATCAACAGATTGTCCTCCGGTAGGCAGGTCCGCTGGATTGTGCTTTACGTCACAGTGTGACCACGACTCTGGTTTAGTGAGACTTTGAATCTCAGTTACTCGGTTTGCCACAAAGGGCTTCCATTTCTGCGCTGAACTGCAGATCCAATTCAAGACTATCATTGAGTCTGTCCACATGCTGAGCTGGTTTTCTCCCATCTTAAAGGAACACTCCACCGTTTTTTGAAATAGGGCTTATTCACCATCTTTCCTACATTTAGATAGGTGGGCAAACGCATTTTTGTCTCAGTGCATACATTATTTTAGTTTGGAAGCACCACCGCTAGCTTAGCTTAGCATAATGAATGGAATCTTTGTTGCCAGCTAGCATGTCATGAGTAAAAGTGATAAAAAAATAAAAAAAAATAAAAAAATTACTTCTTGTGGCCTGCGTATTCACAACGAGTACAAATAGCAATGCAGATTAACCCCGGTTTCACACCGCAAGCGTCAGCGGCGCGTGAGCAGCGCGTATTTTTTCCGGCGTCCATGTTAATCAATGAGTGCATTCACACCGGGAGCAGAAGCAGCGCGTGAGCGTCAAGCAGGAGCGTCGCGTGAACAGCAGTGCAGCGGGGGTTTCGGCGCCCGGTCTATTTTTTGCTGTGCTGCTCACGCTCAATTAAAGTGAAAGCACACTTTTAATGCTTTTGATGGACAAAATAAATGTGATTTAACACAAAACGTGCTCAAAATGCACAGAATAAGCATGTCAAGAGTTTTAACAACAATGCCGATGTCTAGTGTTTTAATAATTATGCCAGAAAAGAAAATGAAGTATAACAAATATGTATTTACCCATTTAAACTTTTTAATTATTCGTTTTGGGTGAAAGTAAGGTGTATTATTATAAAAACAAATGTTGAAAGAACTGACCCATTGTTTGAAATGGTTATATTGTCTGCCAAACACGGTTTGCAGCCGCTGCTGTGACGCTGTACTACGCTTCCAGTGTGAATACTCGCGGGAGTCTGCTGCTGCAGTGATGATGTAGTTGCGCGGATGTGCCGCTCGCGCGCCGCTCACGCTTGCGGTGTGAAAGAGGGGTAAGACTAGGTGATTTCCTAGGGAGATATTGACTTGGGACTATATTGGGGTGAAGCACAGGCGAAGCACTGCTACTTTTTTTATAGCTAACCGTTATGCTAGCAGTTTATGCAACTGGCCACTTGCCTCAATGGCTTCGGCTTTAGTTAGTGCTGTTAAGTCTAGCTTTTAGTCTGCTTTTAGCTTTTAGTCTGTGCTGTTGGGTTGCTGGTGTGATTTTTTTATTTTTTTGTCTTTTTTTTTATTGCAAATCAATAACTTCTATTATTTGTTCTAATCCAAAATAAGTTACAAACGCACACAAATCAAATATTAACATTATACAAAACTTATTAAAGCTGCAGTCCGTAGTTTTTCCTCTTTGTCGCCATCTCTGTTTGAAATCTGCAATTATTCATGGAATTATCAACTTTACCTGGGTTGTGCCTCGGCCCGGCACAACGCGGATGAATTCCAACTGAAAAATTTGAGAGAACATCATATATGTTGACTTCATAATTGTTATTTTTCCTAAATGTTTTTGTTTGAACTCGCCATTATGGTGATCAGTGTCTCTTTGGTTGGGCACTTGGAACTTCATTTCTATCATTGTAATTCTTTATCTATCGATGCAGCGATGCAACAAGAAATCAGTTATTTGGTTTCAAAGGAAGGGAAGTAATAAATAGTTTACTTTTAAAAGGTGACCTAACTTTCAACTAAATCACTAACTAGTCTATTTTTCATGTTGAAGAATGATTTAAAAAAAATGTCATAAACATTGTGTGAAACTTTGAATTGGGTCGATATAATCCCTCTATATTTGTGACAGTATCATGCAAATGATCATGCTCGAGTCACACACAGACTTCAACATTCAGCATGCAAACACAACAATGGTAGCAATTACATTTTATTTATAATTTATTATTTTTTAGTTACTAGAACTCTTGTGTAAGTGAACTATACTAACTAAGCATTTGTCAGTACAACATACTATTCCTATTTCACTTTACTTGGTTTAAGCCAATCGGTTTGCAAGCTTTTTTTAAGCAAGTCTATAACTAATTAGATTTTGCAGTGCAGTTACATTCATATATCGGGTGTTCAGGGTTAAAAAAAAAAAGTCATATTTTAGTTGTATCTACTGGATAAATATACAGTACAGTGTAGTAAAATCATTCTTGAACAGGATACACGATCCAAGTTAAATAAAAATATACGTATATTGTCAGCAGTTATCACTGAATGAAAATAATTTGAATGATCCTTCAGATGTACCACTATATTGATCAAATGACCAGGTGTTCATTGATAAAGTGAAACTATAATGCCCATACATGTACACGGATAAGTTTAGCTAATTACTTATGCATATGGAATGATTCATCTAATTATATGAACCATGTCAGGATAATGAATTTAAAGCAGGAACAATTACATAAATCAATTGAAGCATAAACAAATATCTGCTTGAAAGATTCAGTCTGTGTATCCAGATTAATGTTCAGCACAAAACCTGTAAATAAAACATAAATATTGATTAAATCTTATATACAGTAGTTTATCTCTGTGATCATGACATTTTTTTAAGTGTTTGGGTAGTCAATTTGCATAAATGCTTATATATATATATATATATATATATATATATATATATATATATATATATTAGGGGTGGAACGGTACATGTATTCGTATCGAACCGAATCGGTACGGGCGTCATGGTTCGGTGCATGAATAGAGAATACACGGTATAAAAATAAATAAAACTCGTGTGCAAATTAATTAATGTAATGCGGAACTACTGTTAGATACGCGGGTTCTTTAGGGACACCTAATCTGTAGCCTCGCCTTAAGCTAGGTTTGTTTATACTTTCACCTGCCTCCGCAGCGCGAGCCTCCCAAAATGGACGAGGCATTTATACTTCGCGCTCGCCGGTGTAGGCTACTATTCTTTGGAACGACAGGGTGCGACTCGGTGTAATTGTCCTCTAAACCATCAGGAATCAGTGGTGAGAAGTAAGGTACACTCGTGAATGTTTATTTTAGTACAACAACAATTTAGTACACCAAAACCACACTATAAAAGAATCGTGTAAAGCAGTAAACCAGATTATTCCTTGTGACATTAAAAAAAATGGATATGAGAACGTAACCTACAACTAAATTAACGTTATCTTACATAATTTCTAAAAAAATGTATTTAGTTTTGTGAACCTTTTTATAAAACATGGCCATTTATTTTTATTTAAAGGGCTTATGCCTGCTATTGTAGGCTCATTTTGTTAATGTAAGCAACTAATTTAGACGCAAGAACTGGGTGCCGATGCTGTGAGATGTACATGCTCGGCCAGATTCGGCTCGAAGTCGTGCGTCTTCGGATGCGGAGCCGTGCGTGCTAAAAAGCCGCGTGCTGCACACCGCCACACGAAATGTGGCCTTGCGCACCCAACGCACACGACCGCCCACACCGCAATGACGACATTTTTGCCATGCGCACCCGGACCGAGGTATGAACCGAACCGTGACTTCTGTGTACCATTCCACCCCTAATATATATATATATATATATATATAATACTTTTTTTTAATAACATTATTGTTTATAATCATTAACGTGAACTAAACCTAATGATCATGTGCATGATGTATACAGCATTTTTAAAGTGTTTTCTAAGTAAAAATATTTTATGCATTGACAACATAAAATGTATTTTAAGATATGAAATGTATTGTCTTACCCATCAAAGTACATTTGATTTACATAATTCTAATCGTAAATAATTAGTTTTAATTAGTTTATAGTTTTTATTGTTGTCTATGTAGGAAAATAAGAAGAGATGTCTACACATACTTTCAGAAATAAAGCTGCTCTGTACTAAAGTAAAAAGTGTGACAGGTTTACCTTTTTTTTCTCCTTGTGCGTCACTTCCTGGTACGGGAGTCTCGTCCAGGACAGTTTAACGTCAGAAAACGAACTCAACCCCAGAGCGGACTGCAGCTAAAACACACCAAAACCAGGTTTTGTTCAGCGTTTCAGGAACCAGAGTGACATCAGCACCAGACGAAAACAAAAAATGTCTATCGGACTTGACAAAGACTGAATAGCAAATTAGATTTTTAGTTTTGTTCATTGTTGCACATTCAATTCAATTCAGTTCAATTCTCATTTATTTGCATAGCACTTTTCACAATACACAATCATTTCAAAGCAGCTTTACAGAAAGTACATGAGGTTCTTATTACAATTTAGAGTGTTCTGTTATCAGTGGTAACTGTCTAAGTTATGTATTTCAGAAATGTACATATACAAAGTCATATTTAGCTAAAAAAATAATAATTTAAACAGTGTAATAATTTAATGCAGAAACAATGAGCTCATTGAAGTAATGAATTTTTTTTTTTTTCTTTTTTTTTTTACCAGGAAGTCTCATTGAGATCAAAAATCTCTTTTACAAGAGAGACCTGGCCAAGGTAGCAGCCATACATAAACACAACATAGTCAAAAAATAAATAAAAATACTACATACATACAATCATGCAAAAATCATTCAAATACAAGGACCTCTCAAGAAAAACAACTACATGTCTCCTTTACCACATTTTTTTAATGATGGTCTTAAATGTATTAATTGATATACACGTTTCTAGTTTAAGATCTTTTTGCAAATTATTCCATGCCCATGGAGCATAGTATGAAAATGCAGTTTTCCCCAAATCTGTCCAAACCCTGGGTACATTAAAAAGCAACCACGTGGAGGAGCGTAGCTGATAACTAGCAGCATTGAGACAGAGGAGGGTACAAAGGTAAGCTGGAAGTTTACCTAGCATGGCTTTATATATATAAATATACCAATGCTGTTTTCTGCGGGTGGTCAGTGCTGTCCAACCCACCAGATCATAAAGAGTGCAATGGTGAGTGAGGGACTTTGCATTTGTAATAAAGCGTAGAGACGCATGATACACTGAATCAAGGCTCCGTAAGATGGAGGAGGCTGCATGCATATATAATATGTCACCATAATCAATCACAGACAGAAAAGTAGCTTCCACAAGTTTTTTTTTTTTTTTTTTTGGCATTAAAAGTAAAGCTAGATTTATTTCTAAAATAAAAGCGAATCTTTACTTTGAGCTTCCTAACTAGATTAGCAATATGTACATTAAATAAAAGTTTGCCGTCTATCCATATACCCAAGTACTTGTACGTGCGTACCCTTTCAATGGATTTACCATCAGACGTAAAAATGCTAAGATCATCAAGCAACTGTAGGCGAGTTTTTGAAAAGACCATGAACTTCGTTTTCTGAGGATTTAAAACCAATTTTAAATTGAGCAGAGCAGTTTGTAATGACTGAAATGCAGTCTGAAGCTCTTGCACAGCCTGTGCTATGGAAGGAGCATATGTATAAATGACAGTGTCATCAGCATAAAAGTGTACTTTTGCTTGAACGTCCTTACCTAAATCATTTATAAAAATAGAGAACAGAATAGGTCCCAAAATAGACCCCTGGGGGACCCCTTTAGATATCCCAAGAAACTCAGATTTGTGGCCCTCTGCATGGACACACTGAGTTTGATCTACAAAATAGTTTCTAAACCATTTAACAGCATTAGGACAGAAACCCACATCCCTAAACAAATTATTGTTTGTTAACAAATGATTATGACATTTAGAAAATATAACATTGGTGCATGTTGATTTGGAATTCAACATCAACAACAACAACAACAACAACAGGAAGTGTCATCATCATTTCTTAAACGGAGACTATATTTGATTTTCTGTCTAATTCTTCAATCTGCTTGTTTTCTTACCTGATGGAGAAATGTGTTGTTCACTGCAGCTGCATCAACACTGGAGGCTAATTCCATCCTCAGAAATATTTTTTTCCTATAAGCTGAAAAACGGAAAATATCACTGGTTTAAAAACAAAAAGATTTGGTGGTGAAGTAAATACTACAGAGAAAAACAATTGTAATTTCTACCTGAGTTAAGTTAGTTCAAGCAAGAATTTTAAAAACAAAGTCAATTCTATATTAGTACTTGATTTAAGCCCAGAGTTAAATGTTAACGTTATAAAATTAAGCACAATCTTCTCAACTCTCTGATACTGGTGTTCCCATCATGCACTGGAGCATGAATAAATAATAAGGATGCAGTTTTTTTCACTGTTTTCCGGCTGTATTTGCATTGTTTTATCGTTGCTTTTGTTGTTAGGTTTAATAACTTGCTGTTTTGGAGTTCATTTTCTACTCGAAATGACAGATTCATATTCAAAAATGATCCAATGAATGTTACCGTTATTGTGTATTGTGTACCAAGTATTGAGGTCTCTGTGTAAGCAAAGTAGAAATTACTCAACAAATTTTAACTGTTTGAGTTAAAGTTACTTATTTTCTTTGTGAATTGTACCTAACTTAGATTAGTAGATTTTTTTTACATTTTCTTGAAAAAAAAAGAATAAAAAAAAAAGAAGGAAAATGACCTTGACTCAATTCTCAGCTCAGTTTAACACATTTGACCTTGTTGAAATTATAGCTCTTAAAAAAATCAGTTCACAATCTATCTGGCCAACTTATGTCAGATAAATCACCTTAACAGGACAGCAGTCACGTTACCAGAATTTAGCAGGCAAAAAACTTTTTTTAAAAATAATAATCCATTGTCAATAAGTTGTTTTCTTGTCAACATGGTGAATTAGCGAATTTTACCCAGTTCTAAAATCAGCGAGATATTACTAGTCGCATGGATTCCTATTTAAATGTCTGGATTTCGCCTGCAAAAACATCCCGAACAACAGTAAATGTGACCGCATCTTAACCCTTAAATACCTCAGGTCCTTATTGACCCGGGACGTCCTTCACTACCCTCCCCCTCATTCATTTTTTAAAGTTAGATATCAACTTTCTTAGTATTCCTGAATCTATTAATTATAAACAATTTAACAAGAACAAAATAAAAGAATGACTGTTTTCTAATTTTTTTGTAAAGTGTATAGGATTGCTTGCAACCCAAAACCTGTGCAATTTAATTGAGTTAAAAATTCTGAAAGAATTATGTGTAATTCATTTAAATGGACAATTTCTGATGACTCAAGAGCAATTCACACTGTAAAAAAAATCTGTTTTAACGAAGTAGCTATTCGTGTTGCCTTAATTTTAAGTTTAGTCAACTTGAAATGTGAAATTGTACAACAAACGTAAAATTTTAAGGCAGCACAAATACTTTAAGTTGAAACAGCATTTTTTTACAGTGTGAATTGCACTTATTGAGTCATCAAATTGTTAGGTTTTAACTGAAATTAAGTTTAGCCAACTTGAAATGTGAAATTGTAATATGTGACAACTTGGATTTTTGAGTTGACTAAACTTAAAATTTCAAGGCAGAACATGCACTGTAAAAAAAAAAAAAAAAAAAAAAATTTCTTTATTCCTCAAAGTGGCGCTGTCTGATACACAAAAAATACACAATATAATCATCAAAAGTTGAAATGCTGAGCAGGGCAAGTATTTTATCGCAATCAGATATTAGTGTCATTGTCACTTGATGGTGGATCTGGTGAAGAATATGAGCCAGATGCTGAATACTGTGGGAATGAGCTCTGACGAGGACGGTGATGATGGGAAAAAGTATCTGCTCAAATTGAACCCTTAAAATATCAGGAGAGTTTTTTACTATTCCGGCAGTTAGAGATCCACCCGAGTCGCTAAAGCCCCAAATATATGTAATAATGATTGCCGAAACATTCATGCATTTAAGGAACAGTGTAAAATTTGTTCAGAATTGACCTATTCCATAAACCTCCACCTCACACAGCGTGAGAAAAGTCTGGATATTAGGAAGGAACATGTTGACGTAACGGCCGTCCATTGCACCGCACGGGAAACTGACAGTGCCACCTAATGGAACGGGCGAAGAAACAACAGCACATCTGGAGAGAGAGAGAAAGATAGAAACCACGAGACATCAGGTGACCTGCTCAAATCCCAATCTGAGGACACGCTCAGTGAGTATCTTCAAATCAAATCAAATTTTTTTTATAAAACACATTTAAAATCAACCTTGGTTGGCCAAAGTGCAGTACAGAATAGAAAGAGAGAAAGAAAAAACACACACACAAACAAAACAGAGAAAGAAACATAAAAGTTACGGCAGACTAAAAGCGCAAGAGAAAAAATGATAGATTTAAATTCAGCTAATGTGGAAGCTGTTTTAACATCACCTGGGATTGTCGTTGCCGTTGTTTTCCAGGGAGTTTCCGATGCGGATCTCTACTCCAGTCATGCGCTCTGGATTGCTGTCTGCTCTGTTGGTGATGGTCACCCTGTTAATGTAGTAATAATCCAGCAGGTCCAGCCTCCACCACGAGCCGAGTTGGGCTAATGTCATGGAGCAGGACGTGGCTTCACCTGGAGCGTATCTGATGCCGTCGATGGCGTTTCCGGCTCCCCAGCGTGCTCCATATGAGCTCGACTGCACAGCGTTTCCTTTCAATGCCAAATTCTCTAAAAAAAGATTTATTCAAAAAGATACAGAGGGCCAAGAAGAAATAAGACTGTAATGTGCGAAGTGTCAGTAGAACTTTGGCAACACTTTAAAATAAGATTCCATTAGTTAACGACATGAGTTGACAATGTCGACTACTTCTAAATCATTTGTTAATTTAACATTTAGTTTATTTTAAAATCACAATTTCTATGTCAATATTATTTAATGCATCTGAGCTGACATGAATGACATGAACAAATGTATTGCTTGGTTAATGCATTCAGAACTTTTTACCTTCCAAGTTTTCTGAGCTGCCCTGATTGGAAAAGACACCTGTTGCAAAAAATATATATATTTCCATTGATTTCTAAGAAGCTGATTAATTGCATTTGATTCTTTGAATATTTGCATAAATAATTGCTGAATAGTATCTATAATTTCAGTATCATCTGACTGATGCATGTCATTTATACTCACCAAAAAGTAAAAACAGGTAACCGAGTCCCTCCATCTTGTTTTTAAAGATAAAGGTCACTGGAATAAAGGACATCATATATTGCAATAATTGAAGTTATAGGTGAGATTCTGCATGTGAGAATGACATACTGCACCTGTGACGGTCAGATATGAAGAGTTTCTCCGTCTTCCCTCTTTATATTCGTCTTTCTCTGCTCATCTTCACCTCTCACGTCAAGACTGATTTACAAAACAAATCTGCCAAAATTTGATTGAGATTGAGAATCTCAGGCGTCAGAAGAGAACAAAAGAAATGTCCGGTACTTCGGATTCTTTTTCATACACTTTTTCTTTCCAGGCTTGTCTACATCCATCTAAATGACCGATATATACGAGTAAAAGTGAACATTTACATTTTCAGATAATGTTTTGCAAACTCAGCAGATTTCGCCCTCGCTCTATGAGTTTCATTCGTATTTGTTCAGAATAGGATCAGTTCCTATTAGGAATAATCTGACATCATTTGAATCATTGTAACCATGCTGTGTCTTCCTATGAGGCATTTTTCATCAATATCTTTTATTATTCAAATATTTTTTACTGAATGAGAAAAAGGTTTGTTGTAAAGTATAGATGGCACAAAATTTGAGAGATTTAGTCAGTCGAAACGGTTTTGATCTAATTTGATCTAATTTTGTGTTTCAGGAAAATAGTGATCTATGACATTGTATTGTGTTGAATGTAATGGACACTGTAACGCTAAGATCCCAAATGAACACGACGATGATGAAGATTCAGTAACAAGAGTATTTATTCCAAACGCGATAACAAGCCAACATGCGAGACAGTGTGCACTAGACACAAACATTACCGGACACTAAGCTGATGAAAAGCAGGAACTTAAATACACAGACGATTCACACAAATGACGAACAGCTGCGGTGAATGTGGTTAGTGTCCATGGTGACTGATCGGTGGCGGGAAACACAGACAAAGAAACACATGTGACAAATGAAAACAAACTAAAAGTCCATGAATTGAATATAACAAGGGTAGCAGACACACTAATGTCATCATCATCATCATCATCTTCTTCTGCGTATCCAGGGCCGGGTCGCGGGGGCTGCAGTCTAAGCAGAGATGCCCAGACTTCCCTCTCCCCTGACACTTCTTCCAGCTCTTCCGGGGGGACACCGAGGCGTTCCCAGGCCAGCCGGGAGACGTAATCCCTCCAGCGTGTCCTAGGTCTTCCCCGGGGTCTCCTCCCGGTGGAACATGCCCGGAACACTTTCCCCTGGAAGGCGTCCAGGAGGCATCTGGAACAGATGCCCAAGCCACCTCAGCTGGCCCCTCTCGATGTGGAGGAGCAGCGGCTGTACTCTGAGCTCCTCCCGAGTGACCGAGCTCCTCACCCTATCTCTAAGGGATCGCCCAGCCACCCTGCGAATAAAGCTCATTTCGTCCGCCTGTATCTGGGATTTTGTCCTATCGGTCATGACGCACAGTTCATGACCATAATTGAGAGTAGGAATGCAGATTGACCGGTAAATCGAGAGCTTCGCCTTGCAGCTCAGCTCTTTCTTCACCACGGCAGACCGGTAGATCGACCGCATTACTGCAGAAGCTGCACTGATCCATCTGTCAATCTCCCATTTCATCCAGAGTGGTAGAGAGTCCAGCCTCTCTCAAGGAGTGTGGTTCCAGAACCCAAGGCGTGCATGGAGTGCATGGAGGTGATCCCGACAATCTCTAATCGGTACCTTTCAACCTCACGCACAATTTCAGGCTCCTTCCCCGCCAGCGAGTTGAGGTTCCACGTCCCTAGAGCTAGTTTATGTGTCCAGGGATCGGGTTGTCGAGGCCCCCGCCTTCGACTGCTGCCCAATCTATTTTGCACAGGCCCCTTACAGTCCCTCCTGCCGGTGGTGAGCCCACGGGAGGGCGGCCCCGCGTCGCTCCTTTGGGCTGAGCCCGGCCGGGCCCCATGGGGGGAGGCCCGGCCACCAGGCGCTCGCATATAAGCCCCGACCCCGGGCTTGGCTCCAGGGTGAGGCCCCGGCTGCGCCATCCCGGGATGACGTCACAGTCCTCGTTTTTAATTTCTTTATAAAGGGTTTATGAAAACACATTATTGTTTTTAGATTTTTGGATTGAAAGTGATAGTTTTTATTTTAAAGTAAAAAAAAAGATCAAATTAGACACTTGGGGTAAGATGGACCACCCATAATTGGCACAGAAGGCCCCGAATGGCATGTTATACTTGTGTTATATTTCCATGAATTAGATGTACATTTCAGACATCTTTGCCTTCATTAAAACCAGGTTAGTTGAGTAAAATGATTACATTTGCATTCATTGTGATTGTTACGTACTGCTCCGAGACTCGAAGGTTGAGGATCCAAATGCAGTTTTATTTAAAGGGTTATACAGAATCGTAATCAAAATCCAGGCAAAGGTCAAACACAGGCAGGCAATCCAACAAACAGACAAATCCAGAGGGTGAGGCAGAAACAGGAAAACCAGGACACGGGCAGAGATCAGGAACCAGGAACAACGACAACAAAGGAAATGCTCAGAAATGCAGTGGAATAACGTACAAAACTTCACAGTGAGTGAATGAGTGAACATGGAATAAATAGACTAAAACAAACAAGGATGATGAGACACAGGTGAATGCAGTCCAACAGGGATGATGAGTCCGGGCAGTGAGTTCTGGGAAATGTAGTTTGTGAGTGAAACATGATAGTCTGGTGTGGAGTGCCCTCTGGTGGCTTTCAAGGGCACTCCAGCTGCACTCCAGCTGGCGAACAGCGATGCTATTATGAAATATTTTCAACGAAAATAGGGGCAAATAAATAAGTAAATATTTCATCATTTTTACCTTTCAGATAAATCTCTTTTACTGGGGTTCTGCTTTGTTGGTCATCGGTTATTCAGTTGTTATCAACTAAATTGTCAAAATAAAATTTTATATAGAATAGTTGATTAAGTATTTTACATTAATGACACATTAATTAATGACACACATATAAGTGAGCAGTTCATATAATAATTTGGAGACGGGCTGCGTCCGAAACTGCATACTCACTGAGTAGGTACTTAATTTCAATAAGTACTTACTTAATGAGCGCTAAAAGACTAGGTACTATATAGCCTGATCTTGTTAAGTATGAATGTGAGCCGTACATCATCCGCCATGTTGACGTTATCATGTGACCTACGACGTTATCACAAGCGCAACAACTTAAAAGATATGAGCGACAGGTTTAATTCATCTACCTGTAAATATCTTGATATTGACGAAACTTGCTCATTTTGTGGTCTTGTTGAAGAAACAGCTGCCCATTTATTTTGTGTTTGTAGTATAACCAATAAATTATGGGTTGATTTAAGTTCTTATATTTTTAACCCACTAATGTGACCCACAGTTTTATCCTTAAAGATATTATTTTTTATTACGAAACCCCCAAATCGTCATCTCTTGAATATGTTGTTAAATTTCTTCATTTTATATGAAAAAAAGTTCGCCCACAAGCAAAAGTCACTCAAATCTCCATTGTTTTCCTCTTTTTCTTGTTGAATTTAACTCTCGTTTTATCCCACAAAAAATGCATTTTCTTTATGTATTATTATGCATTCATTTCTGTAGTATACTCACTCAAAGCCTTCATGAGCCACTCTCTTCATCTGTTCCTGTAACATCCAGACAAGATTCACGTTACCTGTGGGATTAATGAGCTCAATAAACATTTACATGTTGAGGTTGATCCTGATGCGTTAACTCACTTTTTATGCAACATAAATGTTCCTCAATTTATCAACAATACCAATGGACAAATAAAATAGATAACATGTTTAGATATTTTATGTAGATATCATGTAATATAAGCAGTGTTGACAACAGTAAATTCTCCTACACAATAGGACACATACATCACTCACTCAGATGTCTATTTCATGTTGTTTATGCTCATCTGCGATACGTATCGACGATTTTCCTGTCAGATGTTAATAGACATTTAAAATAAGCGTCTTTAAGATGTATATGGTTTATGTAAATCCAATTTAGAGATGTACGTGTGCTTACTGGAGCTCCCCTGTTAGCTATACATAATAAAACGTGTTTTTACACCTTCGACAGTTCAACAGTTTACTCTACAGTAGTTCAACACATGCAATTTTAACACAAAGAATCGTGTTTACTCACATTTGAAAGCACCCGCATCACTGATCTCTGCGATGTTTGATAATGATGTACCCTCTCCCGTGGCCTCCTGGGATAGAAAAGTATCGATCTACGAGCTCTTCAGAATCTGGGCTGAAGCAGTAGGCCATCCGGGAACTTCTTGCCTACAGTTTCGGACATACTACTCCTTTCACGTACTATATAGTAGGAAAGTAGGAATATTCGGATGCACTATTAGTATCCGAATCTCGCGAGAATTAGTTTGCACCCAGGTAATTCTCGCCTACTCTTTTATGGATACTAAGGATTCGGACATACTTATAGTAGTGGAAGTAGGGAAGTATGCGGTTTCGGACGTAGCCAGGGAATCAGGCGTTGAGGAGAATGTCTGTGCTTACAGGACCGGAGGACGGTGGATGACAGAGTAAATGATGGACCGGATGCACACACCTCACTGGACGACAGGAATGCAGATCTGATGGACATATACAGGAGAATGGAGGACTAGGAAGATGCTTGAGAAGAAACACAGGAGGAGAACGCTGGAGGAATTACAGGACAGAACGCTGGTGACAGGTCGCTGGAATCGCTGGAGAAAACAAGGTCCACTTCGTTCGGGAACGAGACCGGACAATGAGCTGGGGCGAGGTGTGTGCTTATATAGCTGAGGTGATGAGGGTGCAGATGAGGTGCAGGTGTGTGTGTGTGATTAGAACTCAGGAGAGGGAGTGCGCTGTGATAGGCAGTATGTTGTGATTGGTTGTTGTAGGAACCTGGCAGATCTGTGACAGAACTCCCCCCTCCCAGCAGGCGCGTCCTCGCGCTGTAGATGATCCAACCGGGGAGGCGGGGTGGGCATCCTGGAGTCTAGACTAGAGGGTAAGCAGGGGGTGTAGGCAGGTTATGAAGACTCCAGGACCCGGCAGTTCGGGAGACCAGGGCAGAGTCGGCAGCTAGGGAGACCTGGGATGATCCACCTTCGTGGCCTTGTCCAGGGACCCAGGCCCGGCCACTATAAGCGCAGCAGCGGCCATCTTGGCTGGAGGCTCAAGCGCGGCCTTCTTGGCAGAGGGCTCTGGTGTGGCAGCCATGACGGGACGAGATTCTGGAATGGCGGCCATGACGGGACGAGACTCTGGGGCGACAGGGATGGAAAGGGAGTCCCAGACTGCTTCCTCCAGGGTGTAGGACGATCCACACTGCCACGGGATGTTTTCTATGTACCGCTTCAAGGAACACATGGTGGCAGCAGATGGAAATTGCCTGAGGAGTGGATCGTGAGTGAAAGATGGATTTGAGGGTCGCATCGTTCCAGGACACCTGGTGAGCGAGTTTGAGGAACTCCTCTGTGTATTCCTCGATCAGGCGGTGGTCCTGGGAGATGGAGAGAAGCAGATCGGCTGGGTCTAGGGGGATGAGGAAGATGCCCATCTTGCAGTCTGTTTTTCTTAGGTCCGGTCTTCTGTTACGGAAGCACACTCGGACAAGGAGAAGGAGATACAACAGTTGGTTTTATTGACAACAGGGGCAGTGTGCTGTGATAGGCAGTGCGCTGTGATTGGTTGTTGCAGGAACCTGGCAGATCTGTGACACATCCTGTACATGCTAAACTTTTTTCTAAATTTGTTCCAATTTAAAAGTAAATCCACATGGTTCTGAATGGGGGCATATTTCCCAATTCTACCCTATCATAGCATTATTAATAATTATGATGATGAAATACAGATACAGTACTTTTATTAAGAATTGTTGTCATGTATTATGCATTGTTGCATTTATTGTTCATGTATCCAACATGTCTATGTAAATGCACATTGAGTCCAAGACAAATTTCCTCTCTGGGATAATATTTGATTTTCTTTCTTTTCTTTTTTTTTCAACAGAAACATTTTAAATTATGTTCTCCTCTGAGACGTTTGCAGATTAATTCAGTGTGTGGAATGTGTATCAGACTCATACACATTATCACAGATTATCTCATCATGTAGATTATCACAAATGAACAGATTAGATTAAGCATTTCCAGGTGATCAACATTTGTTTACACTGAGCAGTTATTATCCTTCCTGTTAATTATGTGCCTTTTTTTAAAAGCCTTTTTATTGTTTTGCCAGGTTGTGTCCAGCAGAATGTGTCTTGGCCACTGGTGGAAAATTGAATAATCACCAAGCACACAGAGGTAAACTCAAGATTTTTATGATTTTTCATGAGGTGAAATTGAATAGAATATTATTTTATTATAATATGACCAAGCCAGTGGAAATTCTACTACAAAATACCAGGAACATATATAGTGTGATAAAAGTTCTTTACTTTTTTGTCCAATGATGAATTGTTTTGTGTGAGGTTAGCATCTTCTGCACATGTGTGTAAACCTGCAGACCTGTAGTTTGTCCTGCTTTCCACTCCATCTGGATCAGCTCGATCATTGATCATTTCCCTGTTGTTTTGTGTGGATTTGAATGATGTAAATCAGAGCTTGAGCTGCACAGGAGTCCAGCGTCTGCTCAAACCTTATTTTCTTTCACATACATTCTTAAAGATAAAGGTTCTTTACTGGCATCAATGGTTCCTTAAAGGACCTTTAATCCATGGAATCTTTCAACTGTACTTAAGGTTTTTTATAGTGGGAAAACATTTTTTTCAGATTATTAAAATTTCACACTAAGATTTTTTTTTTCTTTTAAGAATTGTTCACTGATAGGTATGAAAGCCCTGAACTGCAACGTAAAAGAATAAAATAAAAAATCCGTTCAAAAAAATAATAAAATAAAAAAATTATGAGAATAAAGTCGAAATATTTCGAGATTAATGTCGAAACATTACAAGAATACAGTCTTCTGTAGATTCTGTATTTTTTTTTTTTTTAAGTAATGCACTCATGAAGTCGAACTGCCTCGAATATGGATCTAAACATAGTAGCTTTTTACTCTCATCTGTGCTTTCAACAAAAGAAAATTTTACAGGTGCTAATCTACCAACATGGCAATTACCATTTGTTTTAGGACGCCTATAGACGAGCACGAAGACTTGCTTGTAGGGTGTTTAGATCGATCTTAAGTGGTTGTCTAAAGCCTGTGAAGGTCCGCTGACACAAACACATCTGTTTTTGGAAACAGTCACAGTATTTGAAAATTTTCAGGGAAATCATTGACTCTTGACTCTTTTTTGAATCAAAACTCTTTGCACGCCAACATTAAATGTGCCCATTTAACTAAATGCAGCACTAAGATCGAGTAACACTAATAGAGAGATACAACCACGATGGTACAGTCTAAATCCGGACTGGAAATCCTCGCAGATATCATTTCTTTCAAGAAAGGAACACAGTTGTGAGGATACCGCCTTTTCTAGTATCTTTGACAGAAAGGGCAGATTCGAGATCGGCCTGTAATTGACTAATTCTGAAGGATCAAGTTGCGTTTTTTTTACAAGCGGTTTAATCATAGCCAGCTTAAAAGTTTTTGGTACGTATCCTATTGACAAAGATGAATTAATGATATTAAGAAGAGGATCTGTGACCTCTGGAAGCATCTCTTTCAGTAGCTTAGTCGGTATAGGGTCTAACATACATGTTGTCGATTTAGATGAATTAACGAGTTTAGAAAATTCTTCCTCTTCTATAGCAATGAATGAATCAAATTTGATGTGATACTGTAGTAGACGGTTGCATAGTCATAATTTTCTCCCTGATATTATCAATCTTATAAGTGAAGAAGTTCATAAAGTCATTACTACTGTGTTGCTTGGAAACTTCTGGGCTTGAAGCTTTATTTTTCGTTAATTTAGCCACTGTTACAAATAAATACCTAGGATTATGTTTATTTTCTTCTAATAGGGTTGAAAAATAAGCAGATCTAGCAGCTTTTAAGGCCTCTCTGTATGCAATCGAGCTCTCTTTCCATGAAATGCGAAATACGTCTAGTTTTGTTTTCTTCCAGTTGCGCTCCATTTTTTCTGGCTGCTCTCTTAAGGGCCCGAGTGTGCTCGTTGTACCACGGCGTTGGACTACTTTCTTGAATCTTCTTTAAGCGCAAAGGAGCAACTGTGTCTAAGGTGCTGGAAAAGAGAGAGTTAAACGTTTTTGTCACAATATCAAGTTCTTCTAAGCAATCTGGGATGCTGAGATGATGAAACTGATCAGGAAGATTATTAATAAAGCAATCTTTAGTAGCAGAAGTGATAGGTCTAACATATTTGTAACACGGAGTCGGCTTTGCACCCTTGGCTAAATGAAATTTACACAAGACAAGACAATGATCTGAGATGTCATCACTCTGCTGCAGAATTTCAACGGCATCAACATCTATTCCGTGTGATAATATTATATCTAGAGTATGATTACGACAATGAGTAGGTCCTGACACGTGTTGTCTAACTCCAGTAGAGTTAAGAATGTCTTTAAATGCCAATCCCAATGCATCTTTTTTGTTATCTACATGTATATTAAAATCACCAACAATTAGGACTTTATCTGCAGCCAATACTAACTCTGATAGAAAGTCAGCAAATTCTTTGATAAAGTTTGTATGGTGCCCTGGTGGCCTGTATACAGTAGCCAGCACAAATCTCAAACGTGATTAATCATTTACACTGGATAGTGTTACATTAAGCACCAACACTTCAAAAGAATTATATTTAAAACAAGACTTCTTAGTAATTCTAAAAATATTAGTATAAATTACAGCAACTCCTCCCCCTTTGCCTTTCAGACGAGGTTCATGTTTATAACAGTAATCTGGTGGGGTGGACTCATTTAAAGTAATGTAATCGTTTGGTTTTAGCCAGGTTTCTGTCAAACACAGCACATCTAGATTATAATCTGTAATCATGTCATTAACAATGAGTGCTTTTGAAGTAAGGGATCGAATATTCAGCAACCCAAGCTTTATCATTTGCTCATTTATATTATATCTCTTTTTTATTTGTTGAACATCAATAAAATTTGTATCTGACCTGGGTGACGCGAGGCCGCTAGCAGACGGTCGGTTTAGCCAGTCTGTCTGCTTCCTGACCTGAGCCCCAATTCATGTTTGAGCTCTAAGACTATGTGCCATATTACTAGAGAGAAGAGCAGCACCATCCCAGGAGGGATGAATACCATCTCTTTTCAACAGGTCACGTCTGCCCCAAAAACGTTTCCAATTGTCTATGAATTCTATATTATTTTGCGGACACCAACTCGACAGCCAGCCATTGAGTGAACAAAATCTACTAGCTATTTCATCACTCCGGTGAACAGGAAGGTGGCCAGAGCAAATTACAGTGCCTGACATCGTATTTGCGAGTTCACACACCTCTTTAACGTTAATTTGAGTGATCTCTGACTGGCGAAGTTGAACATCATTAGTAGTGGCTCCTGGCAAACATGTGACTATGGTGGCTGGTGGCTCTATTTTCACGTTAATAGAATAGTAATAGAATCACCAATAACTAGGGCACTTTCAACAGGATTCTCAGTGGGTGTTTCACTGAGGGGGGAGAATCTATTTGTTATGGTAATCAGAACGGAAGAGCGGTGTTTTTTCCTGCGACTACAGCGTCTCACGGTCACCCAGTTGCCCTGCTGCATGGGCTCTGTAGCCTGAACCGAACAATGTACAGAGTTCACTAAGCTAGTCACATCCAAAGCAGTATCTAAAGCCCTTGCATTCTTACCATCCTCGATTAAAGTTTGGATGCGTGTCTCTAGTTCTGAAATCTTCTCCGCCAGTCTGACTATCTCCCTGCATTTATCACATGTAAATATTTCATTGCTGACAAAGAATGCTATACTATACATGTGACACGAAGTGCAAGTGACAATAACAGGAGAAGACATTACTCACCGTGTTTGTTGACTGATCCTACTCACCACAGTTGTTTGATTTCTAAAAGGTGCGAGCGCGAGAAAAGACGGCAAGCACGGATGGCAGGTTAACAGGCTAGTGAGATAGCGTGTTGTGCTTGCGATAACGATTTAGATAAAAGCTAGCGATGTCAGATTAATGTGATAGGCAATATTAGACAATTTCTAATATACGTTGATGAGTAAGTTAAATTTAGCAAATAAGAACAACAAGGAACGATATTAAATAGAGATTCAAAACAAGGCTATACGGAGCTTACAGACACAGACCAGCAGCAAGGCAGCAATTTTGTCAAGGTAGAATGAATGTATAGGGGTTTTGTGTGCGATTATGATATTTGAACTGATTTTTAGATTTGGAAATAGTACAGGTATGTGCAGGAAAGTAAAATAGGCTGCAAATAGGCTGGTTTAGTTATATATATATACAGTATCTCAAAAAAAAAAAAATTATAATGGGGAAATGCACATAACCAGTCTAAAAAACTGGTCATATATCACTGTAAAAAAGTCCACTTATTTCAACTTATAAATTAAGGTTCAGCTGCTGCCAGCTGAGCAATCACGCTTAGCAATCAAGTAGATTCTTAAGTAGAATCAACTTAGTTGTACAAGTTATATCAACTTAACTTGCCATGATATACTGATCATATCATTTACTGTAACCCAATGGATACTTTCTGTAATATGAACTTAAAACATCTTAATTTACAAACCATTGTAATCTGACAAATATAAATAAAACTTCTAGGGCAGCATCATTTGTTTTGCAAACAGTCTTAAAACTGACGGAAGGAACAAACAAATAACACCTTAATGCAAATGATCCAAATGTAAATACAAGAAGTTTCTACAAACCAATGATTTGAATTAAAAAAACGATGTGGTGCAAACTAAGTATGGAAATGACAATTTCTGAAAGCAAAAAATACACAGACCTGTGCGCAGGTTTTTATGGTAAAACTTTACAGGTTCTATAAAAATTTGCATTAGATATCATGACAGCAATGCTTTCACAGCATTCATTAATGTCATTTTCTACATATACACAACATTTCAAGCTGTAAAAATCAACAGTTATTAACAAGCATAAACTAACAGTGAACAGTAGTATACTTATAGAATAACTAATGCATTATGTAAAAAAAAAAGTTTAATGATATCTAATGCAAGTAACTAATGCTAATGATTTGAACCTTATTGTAAAGTCTTACCTTTCTTCATTTGATGTTTTTCAGAGGAAAGCGACTAAAAGCGATAACAGTATTGACATATTTGTCAACATAGCATGACATAGAAGAGATGGGACAAGAGAATTGGCAAAAAAGCAAATGTATTTGAAAAGCCTCAAAACACAAACTTCTACCAGAAAAGACTCAGAGGGCAGGTGAATGTTTACATGGTATTTATTCCATAAAGTATTAACAGATGGTAGTGAGCTACCATGATTCATGTCTTGTTGTATATAAAGTTATTTGGCGTAGGCCCTGTCCTTAGTCCAAATCGTACAAAATAAATGGCCGCTAACATTTCCTGTGTGATTACTTCATTGCATAATCGCAATAATATAGCGTGCATCGCAGAGTTAGAGAAGTCCACACATACCCTTCTCATCTCCGTGCGTGCCGTAACTCTGTCTGACGCACCCACCGCTAGCCTAGCTTAGCACAACGACTGGAGGTAAATGGCTCCAGCTAGCATACTGCTCCCAATAAGTGACAAAATAACGCCAACATTTTCCTATTTACATGTTGTGATTTGTATAGCCATAGCATGTACAAATAACAAGGTCACATGAGACAGCCATCTTCTAACCGTATCCATACTGGGAACTATATTCTTAGAAGGCGAAGCACTGCGACTTGGGCGGAGTCCCAAAAAGTTGGCGTGTTCCTTTAAGCTCAAGGCACAGCTGTGCCTTTGTCTCTATGATAATGTGAAGGTATGGGCGATACTGTCAGGCTGATTGGATTAGCATCTATACATTTGAATGACACTGTTATGCTGATGAGAACAGGGCTGGGGAAATGCCGATAACGGGCTGACTCCTGTACTGCATTTGCATGCTTTGTTCAGAGTGTCTCCCCCTCTATGTAATCCCTCCCCCTTGAAAGGTATAAACTCTACTGTGCTGAGCTATAGTCAGACTTGACTCTCAATAAAGAGTAACTTCTGCTTGAAAGATATCCCAACATCTCCTGATCTCTTCTTTGATGAAGGAAAAGTTTACAACATTGTCAAGCAGTGATTGGCCAGACCTATGAATGACGTGGCATTAGAGTCTTCTGGTAGAACCTACGCTTAAAGCCATCACATCCAAAGGTATGTACTATGTTTCAAGAATGGCACAAAGGTGTGTGACTGCTCAAGTCTCTGTCTTTAGATCAGTGTGTTCAATAATGTGCTTTTTTGTCATTTGTTGTGTATCTTTGGATTATTTTGTGTTGTAAATAAATCCAAACAATCAAAAAGCCATTCCTTTTTAAATCTCTCCTCAGTTTGTTCTGGATCCCTCACAGTCCCTTCTGATAGGGCCATTATGGGAGGGTCTTTGTCTTCTCAGGTGTGAAACACATCAATATTCATGATGATTCACGCCCTCCTCACATAAAGCTTTCTCACACAAAACATGTCTTACAAATTTTAAATCAATATATTGTTTTATCTGAATGAGGATTTTCACATAGTTTTGAAGCAAATATTCTAGGCTACGTGATACAATTATCAAAGGTCTTGTGAAGAAATAATCAGTATGGGTTTCATGACCTTATTTCAGTGACAATTTTTATTTATTTTGTTTTTTACAATGCATAAATGTCATTATCTCAAAACTACAAACTTTTACATACATGCTGCTGATATATTATTGTAGCAGAGTGTGTGCTGAATACAGTGTAATCAGACTTTAGCCATGAAAATGTCACAAGTAACAGAGATAAGCACAAATGTCAGAACATGTCAGAACACCTCCAGGACCCAGAAAACACCTCAGACCTCAGAGGGTTAAATAGTCAAATCAAGTTTAATAATTTCACTTCATGCAATAATTGCTTCTAAGCAGCTTCAGAGTTTAAGCATTTTCAGGAATCCGTAGGTTCAATTTTCACCTACAACTTTACTTGAATATTCAATGTTGATCACCATAAAGTAACCGAAGAACTGATCCAAAAGTTTTCCCGCCATCACCTCTTTCTTTGAGCACATTGAGCTGTAAATGAAATGTTCATTACATCATCACAACATAGTTTCCATTTCATTTGTAGTATCCATATTCATTTTAATAAATCCAAATTCTAGTTCAGTTTTCCAGTGTTTCTTGTATGAACACACTCACGGGGCGCAGCTTCCTTCCGCATCACTTCCTGTTCGGGCAGTTGAGACCAGCGCAGCGTTACGTTAGAAATCCCTCTTCCCGCCAGAGCAGATTCCAGCTGAAACAAACACATTTCTTACAACCGCTCAGATTTCTGTCTCTCTGTCTCTCTCTCTCTCTCTCTCTCTCTCTCTCTCTCTCTTCTCTCTCTCTCTCTCTCTCTCTCTCTCTCTCTCTCTCTCTCTCTCTCTCTCTCTCTCTTCTCTCTCTCTCTCTCTTCTCTCTCTCTCTCTCTCTCTCTTCTCTCTCTCTTCTCTCTCTCTCTCTCTCTCTCTCTCTCTCTCTCTGCATGCGGGGAGCGTTTGGGTGTGTGTGAGTGCAGGTGAACGCGGTGAGAGGGCGGTTTTTCCTATTTCATTTTTTCATTTATTTCTTTCACTTGGAAGTTATGACGGATAAGTAAGGAATTAATTGTATTGGATAGGTGAGCTGTAAGTTTTGTGAGTTGTTTGGAAAGTTTGACGGAGCTGAGATGGCATCCCTTCCTGAGGGGAGTGCAGCGTCTCTCTCGCTCCGTCATGGGGTCAGGTGCATGGCGGAACCTGGCGTAAATGTGGAGGATGTATTGATTGCGGCTGGGGAGCAGATCGGCTACGACAATATTTGCTCGGCTTCTCGAATAATAAGGCGGTGGTGATTTTCGTGAAAGAAGAAAATTTGGTTAATCGTCTGATAAGCAACGGCGTTGTGGTAAGTGGTACCTTTATTACTGTTTCACCGCTGGTTACACCTACTACTAGAGTGACGATATCAAATGTGCCGCCATTCATTAAGAATAGTGAAATTGAACGAGCTCTTGCGAGTTACGGAAAGTTTGCTAGTCCAGTTAAAATGATTTCTCTTGGATGCAAAAATGAGGCCTTGAAGCACGTGTTATCATTCAGAAGACAAGTTTTTATGTTTCTGAATGAACAAGATTTGAATGTTTCTTTTAGACTGGGGCATGAAGGAAAGTCGTATCTGGTGTATGCGAGTACCGGGAATAATAAATGCTTTGAATGTGGAGACATTGGGCATAAGAGGGTTGCATGTCCACATAAGGCTCAGAATGTTGAGAATACGCAGCAGAATGTTGATGATGGGAATCGTGAAATAAATCGAGGAATACAACCTCAGGCTGTGAGTGAAGTACATGATGGTGGTGTTGCTGTGGGTGATAGTACGAGGCCTAGCGAGGAGCCCACTGTTGTTGTGAACCAAAGTAGGGATACTGAGAGAATGATGAGGGCCGATGAAGTTACAGTGACAGCAGAAGTAAGTGGAGTAGGTGTAGAAATGGTGATTAGTGAGGCTGGTGGAAGTGAAATTGAGCCACAACCTGAAACATCACAGGGCTTTGAAATGAGTAACGATGACAATGAGATGGTGGATGACGATGCTTGTTCGGAAATTTCTGAATTTGGTTCCCAAGTTATGGGAGAATTGTATACATTGCAGGAAATAAATGATTTCTTGGATGTAACTTTTGGTAAGATAGTTGAAGTAAATGACTTCTTCCCAGATGTGGATAAGTTTATTGCTTCAGTAATTATGCTACAGAGAACGGTAACCCATGACGAACTAAGTAAGAAGAAGAGATTTCGTTTGAAGAAACTCTTAACGAAATTACGTCAGGGTAAATCTCGTGCTTCAAATTATTAAAGCAATGATTAAGTTGCACAGGGTGTCTCTCTTACAATGGTTTCTTTTTCTATCCCTTCTATCCTTTCATCTATCTATGGAGTGTTTGAGGGTTGGTTCCTTAAATATAAATGGGGGTAGGGACAGGAAGAAATTGGCAATGGTTTCAGAATTTTTGAAAATAAAACAGATTAATGTTGCATTTTTACAGGAAACACATACTGATAATAATAATGAAATAGAATGGGGTATGTGGTGGGCTGGAAAGCTCGTCTTAAGTCATGGGTCAAATAATAGTGCTGGAGTTGCTATTTTATTTTCAAAGAATATGAATGTTAATATTTTAAATGTTGAGGAAATTGAAAAGGGGAGGATTATAATAACAAAAATAGAGTTTGAGGGTTTTCTGTTTGCTTTTGTAAATGTATATGCCCCGAATAATGGGTCAGAAAGGGTGAGGTTTTTTATGAAACTGAATGAATCTCTTAAGAAAATTGATGATGGTGTGTGTATTATTGTAGGGGGAGACTGGAACTGTACAACAGATTTCACTGTTGATAGAAATGGTGAAGAACCTCATAATCAATCTAGTTTAGTACTATCCAAAATAATGGGAAAAAGAGGTTTGATAGATATATGGAGAGTAAGGAATGGAATGGAAAGACAGTACACATGGGTTAAAGTGACTGATAATATTGTTTGTGGGGCTAGATTGGACCGGTTTTATCTTGGAAAAATATGGAACAACAGAATAATGAACGTTTTTCATTCACCAAATGCCTTTTCAGATCATCATATGGTTGGTTTAGATCTTAACATGAAAGAATTGTCAAGACGTACATATTATTGGCATTTTAATGTGAAACTGTTACAAGATGTTTTGTTTTGTGAAAGATTTACAATGTTTTGGAATGAGTGGAAAATGAAAAAGAGTTTTTTTGAAAATATTAGCCAGTGGTGGGAAGTGGGAAAAGCCCAAATAAGAGTTTTTTGTCAGAATTATACCTTGCATTCTTCCTCTCAAATTAAAGTAACAGTACAAAAACTGGAAAAGGACATTGTGCAGTTAGAAAAAGAAATTATGGATAATCCTGGAACTGTGCAGAAAGACTTTTTGGAAAAAAAGAGAATGGAACTTGGATCTTTTTTACAGGAACGGACTAAGGGAGCACTGATTAGAGCAAGGTTTTGCTCGATTAAAGATATGGATGCTCCTAGTTCTTATTTTTTTAACCTGGAAAAGAAAAATGTTCAACAGAAACAGATGTATAATCTTCGTCGCGCAAATGGAACTATAACCTCTGATCCGGTGGAAATCAGAAAAATGGCAGTGAATTTTTATGCGTCATTATATAGTAAAGAATCATGTGACTCTAAAAGTACTGAGGAATTACTGTTTGATTTACCAAAGTTACCAGATGGACATAAGAAATTGCTGGATAATGAAATTACTTTTAAGGAACTCACAGAGGCAATGCAGCAACTGTCTTCAGGTCGGTCTCCAGGAATAGACGGATTGCCAGTTGAATTTTATAAGCAATTTTGGAATCTAGTTGGAGTGGATTTGTATGAAGTGTTTTTAAATTGTTTTAAAGAAAAATCACTCCCCTTAAGTTGTCGACGTGCAGTCCTCTCACTGCTACCAAAAAAAGGGGATTTATGTTTATTGAAAAATTGGAGACCAGTGTCCCTACTATGTCTGGATTATAAGATACTGTCAAAATGTCTGGCTAATAGAATTAAGCATTGTTTAGAGTTTTTGATTGATAAAGATCAAACGTATTGTGTTCCAGAGAGATCTATTATAGACAATATATTTGTGTTACGAGATTTAGTTGACTTTAGCCACCTTAATAATAGTGATCTTGGAATTGTATCATTAGACCAAGAAAAGGCATTTGACAGGGTGGATCATGGGTATCTGTTTAATGTTTTAAAACATTTTGGTTTTGGTGAAAATTTTTTATCATATGTAAAATTGTTATACTCCGATGTGTTTATCATGGTAAAGGCTGGTGGGGGTCTTAGTGCTCCAGTACCTCTTGGTAGAGGGATCAGACAAGGCTGTCCATTGTCTGGGCAGCTGTATAGCCTAATGATTGAACCTCTCTTACATAGACTTAAAAAACATTTACAAGGTGTGTTATTTCAAAATGGAAGTGAAAGTGTTAAATTAGTTTTGTCTGCTTATGCAGATGATATTACGGTGTTTATCACGAGGCAAGAGGATATTAGAAGTTTGAATGAGAATATTAAGCTTTATGAAAAAGCCTCCACTGCCAAAGTAAATTGGGAGAAAAGTGAGGGTTATATTATGGGTCAGTGGGACGAGGTAGGATATCCACAACTTCCAGGTGGCTTGAGATGGGGAAGGGAAGGTTTAAAAGTGTTGGGAGTTTTTATAGGCAATAGACAATATCAAATGAAGAATTGGGAGGGTATGCTGGATAAGGTGTCTGCCCGATTGTCTAAGTGGGAATGGCTATTACCACAGTTGTCTTATAGAGGGAGAGTTCTGGTCGCCAATAACCTGGCAGCGTCTACACTATGGCACAGGTGTGTAGTCATGGATCCACCTGAGGACATTATATGTGAAATTCAGAGGAAATTGGTCAATTTTTTCTGGAGTGGCGAGCACTGGGTCCGAGCATCAGTGATCTTTTTGCCAGTTTGCGAAGGAGGACATGGCCTGGTGGACGTTAAGAGTCGTATCCACGCGTTCAGATTACAAGCAGCAAAAAGATTTCTTTATCAAAAAGACTTGTTATGGACTCCTACAGCATGTGCCATCTTGCAGAGGGCAGGTGGGCTTGGTCTTGATAAACACCTGTTTTTAATGAAACTGGAGGATATGAATTTGTCCGAAATTACTCCTTTTTATCGGACAATGTTTCACGTGTGGAGAAATGTTTTAAAGGTGGACAGAGATGGGAGCAGTTCTATTCACTGGGCTCCTGAGGAACCATTGTTTTTTAACAACATGATCCAGACCAGACTTTTGTCCTCAGTGAGTGTGCGAGCATGTCTGCTCAGGAATGGTATCGTGAAGCTGGGTCATCTAATGGATAAAGATGGATGGAAATCTGTCGAAAATATTAAGGAAGTGACTGGTTTACGATCACAGAGACTTGTTTCAAAAATGATGGAGGAAATCTCTCTGGCAGTACAAAGAACTTATGGAGAAAGTATAGCAACAGGACAAATGTCAAATCAGAATGACATGAAAGTTTTTCCAAGGATCAAGATTTCGTCACTAATGTGTGATGAGAATGAAGGGGAGGTTGCCGATTCTATCTTGAATTTACAGACACCTCAACTGGAGTATCTGGATTGTGCTTCGAAGAAGGCACTTTACCACACAGCAGTTAAGGTGATACACCAGAGGTCACTGAAGAGACAAAAAGCTTCCAGATGGCTAGAGTTGTTGGGACCAGACTTCCTTGTTAGAGACAGGTGGAGGACCCTGTACAAACTCCCTGTCGAAAAGCGAACTGGTGATCTGCAGTGGAGGATCATACACGGGGCGATAGCTACGGACAGGCATGTGGCGCACCTGAACCCAGCAGTGGGGGGGCAGTGTAGGTTTTGTGGTGAGGGTGAAGATCTAGAGCATCTGTTTTTAAAATGCAATAGATTAAATGATTTGTTTGAATTACTTGCAGCTTGGTTTCAGGGGTTTGCAGAAGATTTTTCAGACAAAAAATGTATAGGAGGGTTGAAATATAGATTTTTATTAAGAAGGAGAGTATGTTTATTGAATTATTTAATAGGGACAGCAAAATTGGCCATATGGAAAACAAGAAAAAACAAGCAGCAACAAATTCTAGAGTAATGTGTATGAGTCTGGTGGCAGCAAGATTGAGAATGGAATTTACATATTACAGTCTCACAAATAATGTACCTGCTTTTTGTGAAATCTGGTGTATCAATGAGGTTCTATGTGTTGTACATGATGATCAATTGGTCTTAGGGTTTTAAAAAAAAAAGTATTTTTATTTTTTGAATATTACATTTTATTATTATTATTATTATTATTGTGAATGAGATATAAATGATGTCTAAATAAAAGTTGTTTAATCCTCATCCTCTCTCTCTCTCTCTCTCTCTCTCTCTCTCTTTTCTCTCTCTCTCTCTCTCTCTCTCTCTCTCTCTCTCTCTTTCTCTCTCTCTCTTTCTCTCTCTCTCTCTCTCTCTCTCTCTCTCTCTCTCTCTCTCTCTCTCTCTCTCTCTCTCTCTCTCTCTCTCTCTCTCTCTCTCTCTCTCTCTCTCTCTCTCTCTCTCTCTCTCTCTCTCTCTCTCTCTCTCTCTCTCTCTCTCACCCGTGTCAGGAGCTGGACTCTCACTGCGGATTCAGACAGACCCCAGCTGGACTTCAGTTTGAGCTTCACAAACGTTTGCTTTAAACACGGACCTGAAACACACACACACACACATGATATTACTCTCTATCGTTTAGATCAGTGGTTCTGATGGGTCACAGACAGCAGGGGAAAACAAAAATAAATGCAAATTATCATACAATCATGATTTTTAGGATCCCAAAATACATCATTGCATCTTTTGTTTGGCCGTGTGTCTATAATATCTACAGTATTCTGGTGCAAATTCATCTGTCACTTAAAATTAAACAGATGCAACATGGATAGATCCTCAAAAATCATCAACAAAACTTCACAAATTAAAACAAAATATGACCCACATGACATTAAACAGGTTCAGTTGCAGTGAGGATGAACATGGTTTAGTGTCGACAACAGATGTGTTTTATCGACTGCTGAGAGTATGTATAATCAATAATAAATAGATATTTTTCAATAGTTTGTTTGATCAGACCTTCTCCATAGACCTCCACCTCACACACAGTGAGAAACCTTGTATCTCCAGGAATGATCAGATTCACATATCGACCCTCCATTTCGTTACAAGCGTAGGTGGACGAAACACCAGCTGGAATACTAGAAATCACAGCACATCTACAGAGAGACAGAGAAAACTTCATTCAGACTTTATTCTTTCTGCACTTGAGGAATCAGGGATTTCTATGGGTATTAAGCCACTGAAAGAGGCTCTCACATGGGATTGCTGTTGCCGTTGTTCTCCAAAGAGTTTCCGATGCGAATCTCCGCTCCGTTTATTCGTTCTGCACAGCAGTCTAGTCTGTTAGTGACGACCACTTTACTAACTCGGTAAATATGATGCAGATCCAGCCTCCACCACGGGTTAGTCTCACTATTGGTTGAGGAACAGGCTAACTCTGGATGTGTGAAACCTGGATTGAAGTCAATGGCCTGTTCAGCGAACCAGCTGTTAATGGTTGATGACTGTGTGACGCTTCCCCCTACTGCCAAATTAGCTGTAAAATGACAGTGTCAATAAATATTTTATTTTATACACATTTACTTAATTCTAGGAATGCATTTCTACCAGATCGGTCTGGTTCTAGACTAGAACTACACTCTATAATTATATTAAAAACCACTTCAATGGAATGAGAATGGCTTCAAATTCCCCTGGAAAGGGCTTTTGACCAGGTTGTTATGAATTACCTGGATAAAACACATAGACTTTCACCTCACAGAGAGTAACAATCCTCTCATTTCCAGGAATAACCACAATTACATATCGTCCCTCCATCCTATTACACGAGTAGCTGCGGGAAGCGCCAGCTGGAATACTAGAAATCACAGCACATCTAGAGAGAGACAATAGAGTGAGTTTATTAGTATGACTTGTATTTTATTCTCTCTAAATTATATACTGTAAATATTATGGTTTGAAATTTCCCCTAACTTATGATGTTTTTAGGTAAAAAATCCCCAGATGACCTCCTTCTTCCGGCGAGATTCTGAAGTGTGCATACGATGGACACTTTACTATCCCATGAGGCCACGGGAGAGGATTTGCGAATGCCAGTGAAGCGACGCAACCAACGCTGG
The DNA here is from genome assembly GCF_951802725.1 of Rutilus rutilus. Classification (NCBI taxonomy): domain Eukaryota; kingdom Metazoa; phylum Chordata; class Actinopteri; order Cypriniformes; family Leuciscidae; genus Rutilus; species Rutilus rutilus. The sequence continues at coordinate 2,340,043 of NC_140211.1, forward strand.
TAGGTCACGTGATAATGTAGTACATCCAGATTACATTCATACTACACACATTTATACTATTTAGAGCATACTTTTTTAGCGGTTGTGAAGTAAGTACTTCAAAATAAGAATGAGAGTATGCGATTTCGGACGCAGCCCAAGATATTCATTTTAGTGATGTCCGATTCATGAACAAACAACTCTTATGACCCTTTGAAAGTAATTTGTCAATTAGCCAACTGGACAAAATCTCTGTAAATAAGAATATATGAGAGAGACTCACATGGGGTTGCCGAAAACATCTGAAGAATTGCTTCCGACCCGAATCTCTGCCCCGTTTATCCTCTCGCTGCAGCAGTCTTGTCTGTTAGTGATGACCACTCGGTTCACACTGTACACCTTCAGCAGATCCAGCTTCCACCACGGGTTGCTTTGGGTTTCTGTATGTGTGCAGGTGGTGGGTCTCCCATCCAGAGCGTTTTGGGGATACCAGTCATAATATAACATCGACTGGCTGGCTGTGCCCCATCCTGCTGCGTTCACTGGAATATGGGCATGGGGAAAATGTTTAGGTTCACATTTTATATTCTGACTAGAATTTTATATGTGGTTTTAAAGACAATGTTATGAGTTTCTGTAAAGCTACTTTTGAACAGTGTGTATTGTGAAAAGTGCTATACCAATAAAATTGACGACTTTGTGAAGTCGCCTCTAGACTGAACACATAATATGCATGCGCATGACGTCACCGGTTTCACAAATTCACATTTTTGTTGTATATTCGGAGACAATAACGTTGCATTAATGTCAATATCGTTTTAAAAACCTGTTTTCAAAAGTTTGCATTTTCAGGCCCCCAAAACGCTGTTGTCGTATAAATGAACGGCCAAAACATATACAATATGTTATAACATATACGGTGTTATGTAAATGGACCCTCAATTCCAGCAGTAAGATGTTTTAATGACCAAAAAAAAAAAAAACCTCCAGCTATTTCAGCAATCTTGAAAGATGTGAACAGAACGACCTCACATAATGGACGAGAGTGGACAACCGAGAATACAGAGGACTATAAATCCACTGAGGAAGACAAAGGAAGAAAACAAGCAACTCAATTACAAACAGGTGTGTAAATCAAATCAGTAACCATGACAACTCACAATGAAAATCAAACAGTTAAATACTGCTTTTTCATTTACATGTTCAGTCTATAGACCTTATGTAGCCCCGCCCCTTTTCAGCGCTGCGCTCGTTGTCTTCTGACTTCCGGTCTGTATTTTCACAGCGATTTTACGTGTTTATGAATGAACGGCTCATTTAAAAATCTTCTCGGTCGACTTACATTTGTTAAGTCATCTGCTTTAAACATTACAGTCCTCACGATAACTTTCGTTAACTTTACATTAAGTAAATCCACCTCAAAAGCTAATTACTCCTGGACAGCAGCGCCATAGAAATATACAGAGCGACTGCAAAAACGGAAGTTAAAAGACAACATTCTAAAGATGGCGGTGCCCTCGTTTCTCTGGCGCATAAGGTCTATAGGTACGTAGTGTTGCAAAGTGACATCGCCAACTACTGGCCTGGCAGCAGAATGCAGCGTTTTTAATCATTTCACTGATCCGAGTGAACGGGGAACGTTTTGTCAAATTTATCGCCTGTACTGAAAAAATCGCAAACTTTTCCATTTTTATTACGTCGTTGTCGTGTAAAACCCTTGGTTTTTCCCTGTTTGATTTTCCTTGTTAGTTGTCATGGTTACTGATTAGATTTACACACCTGTTTGTAACTGAGTTTCTCGTTTCCTTCCTTTGTTCTGCAGTGGATTTATTGTCCTCTGTTTTTATCCTTGGTTGTCCGTTCTCGTTCATTTTGTGAGTTTTTTTTTTTTTTTTTCATGAAATTCTTTTATTCATCAAGGACACATTAAAACGATCAGAAATGACAGTACAGTAACAAAATATTTATAATTCAAATAAATGCTGTTCTACTGAATTTCCAGGATATTTAACAGGTTTACAGGAATTTAACAGGTTTAAAGCTCGAAATAAGTCTACAGCCGACGATTGTGAGTCGTTGAGATGTTGTTACAGTAGGTGGGTGGATCTTCAATATTTCATTACCAACATCTGCAGGACTAAATCGCAATCTCTTTTTCCACACATCTTGCTGCCCAGTTGCAAACCTTTTTGTGATTTTTCTCTGTTAACTTGGATGGAAGGAACTGAAAAGCAGCATTTCAGGAATGCTTATTGTAGTTCTCAAACTAGCATCAATCATACTTAGTAAAAGAAATAATAAATCCTTAAATAGTCTCAAAAACTGCTGCTTCGCTCTGTATAGATGTAAAATACCTTGTGCCACTTCTAATTGTACCTACTTTATTTTCATCTTGAAATCCGTTGGTATTGAAAACTCCTTTGCATGGACTATTCGAGTTTTCATTATGTGTCTGGGACTGTAGAGCCCTAAAAATGTTTCACAGCGGCACATTATAACTAACAAAAGATGTAATAGTGTTTAATTCATAAAATCTCACCTTCTTTTTCATCTGCCTTCATTTGAAGTGGGAAGAACCCTTGGAATGAGAAACACAGAATGATGGTCAGTATTTATTGACTTCAATTTAAAGTCCCTCTGTAGTCAATAATTTGACTCCCTAAAACTCATCTTTGATCACCAAAATGACATATTTAAACGTTTTTTTTTCCTTGGAAAAATACGTCTTCATGCCTTAGAATAGCTTGAATGTAACTCGACACCCTTGCCTCATTTAGTATGCGCGGTTCTATGAATATGCAAATGAGCCCCGCCTCCACTCACTCACTCAGCTCAGAGATCCACGGAACAAAAATATATTTCAATGCTTTTGCATTCTCTCGCAAAACTTATGAAGAGGAACGCAAAACTTTTGCAAGAGAACCCGAATGCATTGACATATAATTTTTCCTCCCATGTTACATTTTTTCCATTTCCGTGTCCTTTTATAGGCTCTGTTTTTTTTTTGTTTTTTTTTTTGTATAGTTAGAGCCGCACTTTTAATTGTTAAAAAAGCGCAATCTTGATTCGCAATCTTATTCCTAAATGACAGCGATCCTCCTGTATCTATTAAACCTTTGACAAAATCACACTGGAATATTCAGATCTGCGTCTCCAATCACAGTCTCACTATTTCTGTTACAAATATTCTAATCATCACAGAAGTGCTGGGATATAAGTTTATAGTTCATATGTAAACACTTATGTCTACGGAATCGCTAAATCATTTTTTTTTAAAGTAACTTGAAATTAATTAGATTTTTTTTTTTTTTTTTTTTTAATAAATAAAATATTTATTAAATAGACTGCAGCAATTAACACTTTGTCAGAACCCATAGAAAATGACGTGTTATTTTGTTTAGTTGTTTGTCCAAAATCATGATCACTATTTGAAACAAAAAAGTAAAGATATAGTATTTTGTTAGATTTACACTTAAGGAAAAAAATTGCCAATTGGGGACTACTTAGTGTTCTCTAAAATGATGTATTGTATGTTATTGGGTCTTCTGTTAGTGATCTACATTCTGTTTCCAGCTTAATCTTTTTTTAGAAAAACCCAAGATATCAGAAAATATGTATTTTACTTACCCAGTAAAAGCGACAGACTCCTGAAGAAAACCCTCATGTTCACTTCTTGATTCTTTCTGCTTTTAAATGAGCATGTTTAAATAAGAGAGAGAGAGAGAGAGAGAGAGAGATTGGTATGTTCAGCTTTACATACCAGTGTGACTTCTGTCAGTCACATTCATATTTCTTCTCCTCCTCCATTTACATATTCCTCCTCCTCTATTTACATATGTCTCTCTCTTTCTCTCTTTCTATTTCTAATCTAGAACATTTTTCACACAAATAAATCATCTTTCAAATCCACGTAGAAACAAGCGAATACGCTACGAGATGAATGTCTTTAGTGATTAACGATATCAAAATAGTCTATACCAGTGCGGTACCAATAATCTCTTTGGCAGACACTTTTATCCAAACCAAGTCAGGTGAAAAATGACACGTTGGCTTGTTATAAGAGACACCGACTAGTTCCAGGTATAAACAGCAATGAGAACTATAAGTTAGTAACAGTACAAATCCACCAAACCGGATCTCCTGAGAGAAAACTTCCTAATATTGTTAAGGTTTTCAACTTCTAACGTGTTCACTTTAAATCTATCATTATTTTCTCACCTATGTCATTCTTTCTTTTCAGTGAAAGTTTTGAAGTGAATGAAGACTGAGGCTGTCAAACGCCAAAATGACTAAATAAAATCCAAATGCATCAAAAAAGGGGTTCATATTCTCCAAGACGATATCTATGTTGTTTCCATCTTGAGAGTTGCACCTGACACATTTTTAAAAAGGTTTTTTTTCTTTCCCATTTCATAGACATTGCAAGATTACAAGACTTCTTTCACACGGCATTTCAATGTCGAAAGCCGTCCCGCATCTCGGCCGTCGCGAGGGGAAGCTCTGTTTCTAATGACACAAGACTGTGATCAATGAAACTGTTGAAACACTTTAACATGTACATATTAACACATGTGTTCATTTAAACTAAACCAGTGCTTTGGTACATCTGCTGCTCTGTCCACTTCATGTAACAACTTCTTTTCCTTATTCGTATTTCCTGTGGTTTTCTTTTATCTTTATGAGTATGCTGTGGATTCATGTTAATGTGTTTTGCCAACATCGACCCTTGCCAGAGTAATTATTTAAACTTTTCTTACATCAAGCATATTTTAAATGTAATTTCATGTTGGCACATTTGAGAGATTTAACAGCTTCAATTATTTAAAATTGATTAGACTCACATATTATAACGCACAAATTCATCAGGCTGGTCAGATGGTCAAGCACGTTTGAAGTAAGTTTCGACAACATCCATGGCGAGCTTTCTAGAAGTCATTTGAAGTCAAAATGATGAATGCAAATCTTCAAGACATGTAAATGTTCCCAAATTGCTCTCTTTTTGCCCCCGATAGACGTGGTTGTCGTTTGAATAGGCATACAGCTCTTTTGCCTACATGTAAAGGAGCTAAGAGCTAAGAAAATGACTTTCTGTGGATGTTGTGACATGCCGATGGAACGAAGAGGGCCAGGAAAAGAGGCTGTTTGCTCTCGGACCAAAAAATGACTTTTTAGTTGGTCAATTTTTGTCACTTGACTTTCATCAAGTAAAGTAAGTATAAGCAAAAGATCAATAAGAATGAGCTGCTCCTGTGAGAGTCATCCCACAGAGAGTACTGAACCAAATGAAAACTCAAACACTTAAATACTAAACTCTTAACAAGCAATCAATTAACATTTAACAATTAACATGGGGGAGTGACTCAAAACTCCCACAGACTGCCACCATCAGGGAAGGAGTCACTCAGGGTCGTTACACTTCCATGTGTGATTTAATATTGTTCCTTCCTCAGACAGTGTGTTTTCATAAGAGTCCTTTTGTTCCTGACCTTTTTGTGTGTCTTTGAGACGTAAAGTCATCTGAATTTGACCACTTCAGTCATTCAGTATTACTATATTTAGAGTACCTTCTCAAAATGCAGTGACTACATTCAACTTAGGTGGAATACTTTATTTCACACGTCATCTGATTTTAATGTTAAATGCTGATTTGAACACATCCAGGTTCTTTATATTGATGTCATTTTAAAGCCTTTCTGGAAAATGTCTGTTGACATTAAAAGACTAGCCTCATTATTTCAAACTCAAATGCCAGATATCAGAAGCAACAGGTAAATCCTGTAGATCAGTGTTCCTCAGATCCAGTCCCGAGGGCCACCGCCCTGCCCTGCCCTGCATAGTTTAGTTCCAACCCGTATGAAACACACCTGAACAAGCTAGTCAATGTCTTCAGAGTTACTAGAAGAATGCGGGCAGGTGAGTTTGATCGAGGTGTGAGATAGGATTTGAGGAATCCTGCTGTAAATCATATAGATAACATTTGTTTTATCTACAATCTTTTACAAAGTTTACAAACACATTAGAGGGTTGGCAAGAAATCACAAGAGTGTGGTTTCCCTTGTGGAAAGACAAAAACAGGTTTCAGATAGTGTTAATATCATCTTTAAAATGAATGGAATATTCCTGTAAGGTAAAAGATTTATATTAGGGCACATTATGGTGACCCAACACATTACTAAAAATAATGAAAAATTTTCCAAAAAAAAAAAAAAAAAATGTTTGGCCTAGTTTGGTATAAAAGTGGTGAAATTCTGTAGAGGTTGATTGATGCACAGCTTTTACCAACAACATGGCAAGTGTTTCTCCATTTCTGTTTAGCCTATTATTTAGTTTACTACCCTAACTGTTGGCATTTAGCATTGTTCTTTTCATGCTGTCATCACTGACCCATTTTTTGGGTTGGTATGCCCCGGTTAATAAACACTGATATAGCAATTTTATTGTTTACTTGAACATGTAAATGACTTTATTATGCATAACTCTTTTCTTCAGAAAATATACAACTGACTTAATTTAAAACTCACAGGCAATCAATGTTTTGAGGCAGCAGTGTACGTTCATTACAAAATAAATTAAAGACATTTAAAAATAATCCTCTTAGCTATTGCTAGACATTTCAGCCACTCGGTGGCATCACACGTGCACCATTACATTAACAGACGATTTTACAGATGCTCATCAGCCCACTTTGTACAGGAGCCTGATTTAAAGTACATTTGCAGAATACACACACGGTCTCATGCACACACTCTTTCTCACACAGATTAAATAAATTATGTATTTCCCTCTTCCCCATATTTTCAAATCCTTGCTTCATATTTCCAGAGTCACAATATTGCAGTTTATACAAGTATAAATGTGCAGAATTACATATACTTTAGTGTTGGGTTCATCAAGCATTCAGTGCTCATCGACCAGTTTAATAAAGCAGACGACACGTCCAGGCAGCGTCCTTACAACAGGAGGACTGCAAGGATCCCTGAGAGAATTATCACAGCAGCTGAAAAAAGACAAGAAAAAGAGAATAATTAAACTATTTAACAAAGGACTATTAAAAAGCACTCATCCTGAGGTCATTATGTATAACCTGTATTGTACAGTATGCTAGTCTAATCTCAGGGTACATTTACACGACAACGATATGCTTAAAACGGAGTCGTTTTTCCTTTGAGTTTTCCGCGTACAGACGACGACATTGCCAGAACGATCCCCATTCACACGGAACCGCGAAAACGAATAAAAAACCCTGTATTCTGCTGCCAGGCCATTAGATGGCGATGAAACACTATAGACGCATGCGCGTGACGTCATCGTCTTCAGAGGTTTGCGTTTTTGTTGTTTACACGGAGACTGTTTTCAAAAATGTGCACTTTGAAACTGTGCGTTTTCAGGAGCCCAAAACGCCGGTGTCCTGTAACTGAACGGCCAAAACGCTTAAAAAGTTTAACATTTTTAGTTGAAAACGGTGTTGTGTAAACAGCGCCTAAATGAATATGAATTTAGCAACTAAAGAGCAGTCATTTGTGTTACTCTGTTTAAGTGCTCACTGCAGATCCAAAGGATGTCCAGCTTGACCTAGTTATGTTAGGGCTAGGGCGTGGCTGATCCGTCAAGCCCCACCCATTACATCCAAAGGGGCGGACCTAGACGACAAGCTCCACCTATCGGCTCTGCAGTGAGTAGCCCCTGATGTGGCAGGATCAAGTTCTTACCCTGAGATGCCGCATGCTGCAGTGCGATGCTGCCTGCTGTAGTAGGTTTTTTTGTAGTAGTTGTAATAGTAGAAGAAGTGGTAGAGGCTGTATTTGTATCAGGTGTAATTATTCCAACATCTGAGCTGCTCGTGTTGGTTAGATCAACTGGCGAACTTGTACTCATTCGTGTGACGGGAGACCCCAGAATGCCTGAGGAAATGGAAATAAAGAAAATGTTTTAATTTTGTCACTAATTGCATTCTCTTTCAGTATTTCAATAATAGCGTCGCTCTCACCATTTGTAAAGTTGCCAGTGAAGAAGAAGAGGTAAGTGTCTGTGTTTGCCACACGGGTGTTGCTGTTGAGACCTGTGGCTATGAAAATGCACTGAATCTTTGCCTTGTTCACAGAGCCACGGAAAGATCCAGGACTGAACTGCAAGACAAAAAAGTAAAATTTGTAAAAAAAAAAGAGATATATTTCTACATTGTAGGGCTTAAAGTGAGTTGAGTTCTCCTCCACCTCAAAGCATTCTATTAACCATCCAGCTCCACTCTGGATTTCTCTTTTTTGCTCGCTCCTGTCTAATATACATTTGCACCATTACATTTTCTTTAAAGCCTTCCCTGTAGTGTTGTTGTTCCTAACCATGTAATTTATAGCCAAGAATCATCTGTGCAAACCTCGGCAGAGGATTTCAGAGAAAAAGCTCTGTGAAAGGAGTCTTACTGTGTTATCCTGAGTCAGGATGCCGTTGCTCAGTGTGGAACGGATGAACTTCACTATACCATTGTTGTTGGCGCAAGAATAGATGGTGTCACCATCACCCTATGAGAAGCAAAGGTAAATAAGTCAGAGAACCTAAATCTCAGATTTGGTGCTTTGAAAACACATTCTACAAAAGTGATTATTAAATGTGGACATCAGAATTTAAATAAAATCTTTTACAGACCTCCTTGCTGTCTCGAGACAAGCCAACTGCGATGTAACCATTCGACTCCCCGCTGATTTCAAAAGTGAGATTGTCTGAGCTTCCGTTCACCGCTCTTGTGGAGGCGAAAAAGCAGCTATTGGGAGTAGCTGGATCACAGCTGGCTGGAGTGGAGAAACATGCCCTGTCGTTCTTACAGTTGTCCCTGGTGACCTTATCCTGCAATGTTAAGTTCACACAAGCCATGAAATGCAGAGCTACATTTTCTTTTTTTAAATCTGCTGAGAATGTTTAAAAAAGGCCTAAAATCTAAAGTAAACTGAAGAGTTTAACTTAAAAATTAAATATTATAGCAATTGACCATCACACAATACTGTAGGTAGTACATCATTGACTTTGCTAACACTAAACCTTTCACTTCAAAAAACAACATAGATCATCTTAACCAAGAAAAATATAACTGGCTCTCCAGTCTGTTCACACTTACAATTGTTGTACCAGTGTTTGCTGGAACTGTAGATGCAGTGTTGCTTGGTGTAGCTGTAACTGTGGTGTTGTTTGGTGTTGCTGTAACTGTGGTGTTGTTTGGTGTTGCTGTAACTGTAGTGTTGTTTGGTGTTGCTGTAACTGTAGTGTTGTTTGGTGTAGCTGTAACTGTAGTGTTGCTTGGTGTAGCTGTAACTGTGGTGTTGCTTGGTGTAGCTGTAACTGTGGTGTTGTTTGGTGTTGCTGTAACTGTGGTGTTGTTTGGTGTAGCTGTAACTGTGGTGTTGTTTGGTGTTGCAGTAACTGTGGTGTTGTTTGGTGTAGCTGTAGCTGTGGTGTTGTTTGGTGTAGCTGTAACTGTGGTGTTGTTTGGCGTTGCTGTAACTGTGGTGTTGTTTGGTGTAGCTGTAACTGTGGTGTTGTTTGGCGTTGCTGTAACTGTGGTGTTGTTTGGCGTTGCTGTAACTGTGGTGTTGTTTGGCGTAGCTGTAACTGTGGTGTTGTTTGGTGTAGCTGTAACTGTGGTGTTGTTTGGCGTTGCTGTAACTGTGGTGTTGTTTGGCGTTGCTGTAACTGTGGTGTTGTTTGGCGTTGCTGTAGCTGTGGTGTTGTTTGGTGTAGCTGTAACTGTGGTGTTGTTTGGCGTTGCTGTAACTGTGGTGTTGTTTGGCGTTGCTGTAACTGTGGTGTTGTTTGGCGTAGCTGTAACTGTGGTGTTGCTTGGCGTAGCTGTAGCTGTGGTGTTGTTTGGTGTAGCTGTAACTGTGGTGTTGTTTGGTGTTGCTGTAACTGTGGTGTTGCTTGGCGTAGCTGTAGCTGTGGTGTTGTTTGGCGTTGCAGTAACTGTAGTGTTGTTTGCTGTAACTGTAACTGTAGTGTTGTTTGGTGTAGCTGTAACTGTAGTGTTGTTTGGTGTTGCAGTAACTGTGGTGTTGCTTGGTGTAGCTGTAACTGTAGTGTTGTTTGGTGTTGCAGTAACTGTGGTGTTGCTTGGTGTAGCTGTAACTGTGGTGTTGTTTGGTGTAGCTGTAACTGTAGTGTTGTTTGGTGTTGCAGTAACTGTGGTGTTGCTTGGTGTAGCTGTAACTGTGGTGTTGTTTGGTGTAGCTGTAACTGTAGTGTTGTTTGGTGTAGCTGTAACTGTGGTGTTGCTTGGTGTAGCTGTAACTGTAGTGTTGTTTGGTGTTGCAGTAACTGTGGTGTTGCTTGGTGTAGCTGTAACTGTGGTGTTGTTTGGTGTAGCTGTAACTGTGGTGTTGTTTGGTGTTGCTGTAACTGTGGTGTTGTTTGGTGTAGCTGTAACTGTGGTGTTGTTTGGCGTTGCTGTAACTGTGGTGTTGTTTGGCGTAGCTGTAACTGTGGTGTTGTTTGGCGTAGCTGTAACTGTGGTGTTGTTTGGCGTTGCTGTAACTGTGGTGTTGTTTGGCGTAGCTGTAACGGTGGTGTTGCTTGGCGTAGCCGTAACGGTGGTGTTGCTTGGCGTAGCCGTAACGGTGGTGTTGCTTGGCGTAGCCGTAACTGTGGTGTTGTTTGGCGTAGCCGTAACTGTGGTGTTGTTTGGCGTAGCCGTAACTGTGGTGTTGTTTGGCGTAGCCGTAACTGTGGTGTTGTTTGGTGTAGCCGTAACTGTGGTGTTGTTTGGTGTAGCCGTAACTGTGGTGTTGCTTGGTGTAGCCGTAACTGTGGTGTTGTTTGGTGTAGCTGTAACTGTAGTGTTGCTTGGTGTAGCTGTAACTGTAGTGTTGTTTGCTGTAACTGTAACTGTAGTGTTGCTTGGTGTAGCTGTAACTGTAGTGTTGTTTGGTGTAGCTGTAACTGTAGTGTTGCTTGGTGTAGCTGTAACTGTAGTGTTGCTTGGTGTTGCTGTAACTGTAGTGTTGCTTGGTGTAGCTGTAACTGTAGTGTTGCTTGGTGTTGCTGTAACTGTAGTGTTGTTTGGTGTTGCTGTAACTGTAGATGCAGTGTTGTTTGATGTTGCATTGCCAGTAGATGCATTGGCATTTGTACTGGCTGTTATAACTGAAACATCTGTGCTGTTAGGGTTGCTTAAGTCCACAGACGCATTTGTGGCCAGTACAGTGACTGGAGTATCCAGAGCGCCTGGTAAAGGAGTAGATGGAAGAAAATTATTTCCTTTTACTACAAAGCAAAATGTCAGTCAGTTACTTGATCAAAGTGTTGCACTCACCATTTGAGATCCTGCCTGTTACAACGGAGATGAAAGTTTCTGAGGTTGCTGCACGGGCGGTGCTGCTGCCGAGACCTGCAGCGGTGAAAATGCATTGAATTGTTCTTCCATTGAGGGAGCCACGGAAACTTCCGGGGATGAACTGCAGCAGAACAGAGGTGTCATGAATATGAGGTGATATATACTGTGCTGTGAGCCAGTATATTTAATTTTTTTTTTTTATGCATTATTGCATCTTTACAAAGATTTGTGTTGATAAAACTAGAACTGGGATTTTCCTTGAAGCCTTCCATGCTTTTATATACTACTGTTATTATTTTCTGTTAAGAATCTCTGTTGCAAATATTGCCATATGTTTTTATAGGCAAGGCTCTCTGAAAAAGTGCCTTACTGCGTTATCTTGAGTCAGTATTTGATTGTTCAGTGTGGAACGGATAAACTTCAGTGCACCATTGATGTTGGCACAAGCATAGATGGTGGCACTTTGACCCTAAGGATGTGAAAATAAAATTAGTCAGTAAACCAGAAGTTTAAGATTAAAGTACTGAAATATTCTTATTATATTGATTTAAATGAAACATGATTTAAAAGCAACTGGATTTGATCTCTTACGCTGTTGTCTCGAGATAGGCCAGCTGCGATGTAACCATCTGACTCGCCACTGAGCTCAAAGGTAAAATTATCTGCAGCACCGCTTACTCCTCTTGTGGAGAGAAAATAGCAGGAACCTTGTGCACCTGGATTACAGGTGGGTGGAGCGGAGAAACAAGCCCTATCCCTCCTACAGCTATCCCTGCCAGTAATTTCCTGCAATAAACACAGTCAAAATTAATTTGAACAAAAACATAAATGCAATAACTTGCTAAAGTACTTTTTGTCCTTTAAAAGAACGTTCACTTTAACAGTCAAGATTGTTATTTCCATTTTTAAACAAGAAAAAGAGCCTGGCTTACTAGTGGTTGATTATTGATGGTGGTCACGGTATTAGAGCCTGACGATGTTGTATTGGTTGCCATGTTGGGACGGCTTGTGTAGGTCATAGTCATGTTGGGAGAGCGGGTTATGGTCAGGTTGGTGGTGATGTTGGGAGGGCTTGTGTAGGTCATGGTCATGTTGGGAGAGCGGGTCATGGTCAGGTTGGTGGTGATGTTGGGAGGGCTTGTGTAAGTCATGGTCATGTTGGGAGAGCGGGTCATGGTCAGGTTGGTGGTGATGTTGGGAGGGCTTGTGTAGGTCATGGTCATGTTGGGAGAGCGGGTCATGGTCAGGTTGGTGGTGATGTTGGGAGGGCTTGTGTGGGTCATGTTCATGGTTATATTGGGAGGGGGGGTCATGGTCAGGTTGGTGGTGATGTTGGGAGGGCTTGTGTGGGTCATGTTCATGGTTATATTGGGAGGGGGAGTCATGGTCAGGTTGGTGGTGATGTTGGGAGGGCTTGTGTGGGTCATGTTCATGGTTACATTGGGAGGGGGGGTCATGGTCAGGTTGGTGGTGATGTTGGGAGGGCTTGTGTGGGTCATGTTCATGGTTATATTGGGAGGGGGGGTCATGGTCAGGTTGGTGGTGATGTTGGGAGGACTTGTGTGGGTCATGTTCATGGTTATATTGGGAGGGGGGGTCATGGTCAGGTTGGTGGTGATGTTGGGAGGGCTTGTGTGGGTCATGTTCATGGTTATATTGGGAGGGGGGGTCATGATCAGGGTGGTGGTGATGTTGGGGGGGCTTGTGTGGGTCATGGTTATATTGGGAGGGGGTGTCATGGTCAGGGTGGTAGTGATGTTGGGAAGGCTTGTTTGGGTCATGTTCATAGTTATATTGGGAGGGGGTGTCATGGTCAGGGTGGTGGTGATGTTGGGAAGGCTTGTTTGGGTCATGTTCATGGTTATATTGGGAGGGGGTGTCATGGGCAGGTTGGTGGTGATGTTGGGAAGGCTTGTATGGGTCATGTTCATGGTTATATTGGGAGGGGGTGTCATGGTCAGGGTGGTGGTGATGTTGGGGGGGCTTGTGTGGGTCATGTTCAAGGTTATATTGGGAGGGGGTGTCATGGGCAGGGTGGTGGTGATGTTGGGAAGGCTTGTTTGGGTCATGTTCATTGTTATATTGGTAGGGGGTGTCATGGGCAGGGTGGTGGTGATGTTGGGAAGGCTTGTGTGGGTTGTGTTCATGGTTATATTGGGAGGGGGTGTCATGGGCAGGGTGGTGGTGATGTTGGGAAGGCTTGTGTGGGTCATGTTCATGGTTATATTGGGAGGGGGGGTCATGGTCAGGTTGGTGGTGATGTTGGGAGGGCTTGTGTGGGTCATGTTCATGGTTATATTGGGAGGGGGTGTCATGGTCAGGGTGGTGGTGATGTTGGGATGGCTTGTTTGAGTCATGTTCATGGTTATATTGGGAGGGGGTGTCATGGTCAGGGTGGTAGTGATGTTGGGAAGGCTTGTTTGAGTCATGTTCATGGTTATATTGGGAGGGGATGTCATGGGCAGGTTGGTGGTGATGTTGGGAAGGCTTGTGTGGGTCATGTTCATGGTTATATTGGGAGGGGGTGTCATGGTCAGGGTGGTAGTGATGTTGGGAAGGCTTGTTTGAGTCATGTTCATGGTTATATTGGGAGGGGATGTCATGGGCAGGTTGGTGGTGATGTTGGGAAGGCTTGTGTGGGTCATGTTCATGGTTATATTGGGAGGGGGTGTCATGGGCAGGGTGGTAGTGATGTTGGGAAGGCTTGTTTGAGTCATGTTCATGGTTATATTGGGAGGGGATGTCATGGGCAGGTTGGTGGTGATGTTGGGAGGGCTTGTGTGGGTCATGTTCGTGGTTATATTGGGAGGGGGTGTCATGGGCAGGGTTGTGGTGATGTTGGGAGGGCTTGTGTGGGTCATGTTCATGGTTATATTGGGAGGGGGTGTCATGGTCAGGGTGGTGGTGATGTTGGGAAGGCTTGTTTGGGTCATGTTCGTGGTTATATTGGGAGGGGGTGTCATGGTCAGGGTGGTAGTGATGTTGGGAAGGCTTGTTTGAGTCATGTTCATGGTTATATTGGGAGGGGATGTCATGGGCAGGTTGGTGGTGATGTTGGGAAGGCTTGTGTGGGTCATGTTCATGGTTATATTGGGAGGGGGTGTCATGGGCAGGGTTGTGGTGATGTTGGGAGGGCTTGTTTGGGTCATGTTCGTGGTTATATTGGGAGGGGGTGTCATGGGCAGGGTGGTAGTGATGTTGAGAAGGCTTGTTTGGGTCATGTTCATGGTTATATTGGGAGGGGGTGTCATGGGCAGGGTGGTAGTGATGTTGGGAAGGCTTGTTTGAGTCATGTTCATGGTTACATTGGAAGGGGTGGTCATGTTGAGAGGGTTAGTGGTTGTTGTATTTTGCCCCTTGACTCCGAGCATCATGCATGCTACCCCCAGGATAGCCACATAGATCCATTTTCTCCCCATCTGTGCTCTTTAGGTATTTATATGTGTTAATCTTGCAGCTCGATTTTTGTAACCTGTAATTCAAAATGAAAAGAAGGTAATTCAGGTTGTATAATCAACAACAACAACAAAAAGAATTTGGACAATTTAAAATCTGACAGATTTGATCTTAAAGGCTCTACATAATGTATTTCCCTCAATTTACTTGTTTACTTAAAGTATAAAGTCCTTAAAGTAATATGGTTTTGATAACTGTATGGCACTTTACCATAAACAATTTAATCATAACACTAACATTTGAGTATTGATTAAAGGGTTAGTTCACCCCTAAATTAAAATTCTGTCATCAATTACCCGTTCATCTTACATTTTACATTTTACATTTATTCATTTAGCTGACGCTTTTATCCAAAGCGACTTACAATTGCTATATACTGTATGTCAGAGGTCGCACGCCTCTGGAGCAACTAGGGGTTAAGTGTCTTTCTCAGGGACACATTGGTGTCTCAGTGGATTCGAACCCGGGTCTCTCACACCAAAGGGATGTGTCTTATCCATTGCGCCACACCACCCCATCTTCCAAACACAAATGAAAATATTTGTAATGAACACAACATCTACGCAACTACCACTTTGATGCTTTAAATAGTTAATAGTGAGATTGTAAAACTAATCCATTTGAATTGAGCAGTTTAGTCCAAATTGTCTTTATATGATGAACAGATTGAATTTGAGTGTGTAGTCACATTTAAAAATTGATCAGAGAACATAAACAGAAGCTCAACCGTACCCGCTCGACACACGAGAACAAAACTCACTGCTTCTTTTGGAAGCTCAAACGTGCTGCGTAACACATGAGAATCAAGCAAGACCTTGAGCACTTTGAGCAAGGCATTTTGTCTCTTCAGAAAATTTGGACTAAACCGCTCAATTCATATGGATTAGTTTTATGATCTCTTTCTTTATGAACTTTTTGAACCGTCAAAGTGGTAGTTGCGTAGACTGTCAATGGAAGGACAGAAATCTCTCCAATTTCATCAGAAATATCTTCATTTGTATTCCGAAGATGAACGAATTTAATTCTTACTGAATGTGCACACCAGCACTACAATATATGCAACACACAGACTTCTGCAACCATTCTATACACCTCCTGACCTTCTAACTACTCTGCCGTTCAAATCCGTACCGTTTGGATCGGTACGTTTTTTTTTTAATGTTTTTAAAATAATTCTCTTCTGCTTACCAAGGCTGCATTTATTTGATAAAAAAAATAAATAAATAAAATAATAATAATAATAATAATAATAATAATAATATTGTGAAATATTATGACAGTTTAAAATAACTGTTTTCTATTTTAATATATTTTAAAAATTGAATGCATTCCTGTGATCAAAGCTGAATTTTCAGCATCATTACTCCAGTCTTCAGTGTCACATGATCCTTCAGTAATCATTCTAATATGATGATCTGATGCTCAAAAAAAACCTTCATTATTGGTATCAATGTTGAAAACAGTTGTGTATTTTTTTTTCCAGGATTCTTTGATGAATAGAAAGTTAAAAAGACCAGCATTTAATTGAAGTAGAATTTTTTGTAACATTATAAATGTCTTTACTGTAACTTTTGATCAATTTGATTCATCCTTGATAAAAAAAATTAATAATTATTTCTTTAATTTCTTTCCCTCAAAAACTAAAATTAAAATTCTTACTGACCCCAAACTTTTGAACGGCAGTGTTTAATGTTACAAAAGCTTTCTATTTCAGATAAACGCTGTTCTTTTGAACTTTCTATTTATCAAAAGATTTAAAAATGTAAATAACTGTTTTCAACATTGATTCTTGAGCACCAAATCATATTACACTGATTTGTGAAGGATCATGTGACTCTGAAGACTGGAGTAATGATGCTGAAAATACAGCTTTGATCACAGGAATAAATTACACTTTACTATATATTCACATAGAAAACAGCTAATTTACATTGCAATAATATTTCACACTATTTCTTTATTTTTTCTTCTGTATTTTTAATCAAATAAATGCAGCCTTGGTGAGCAGAAGAGACTTCTTTTACAAAACATTACTTTACTTTTGAGCGGCAGTGTATGTCAGAGTGTAAAATTACAGAAACTGATGGATCCTCAGAATTCATCCCCTAAACTGAATGTGAATGTAGACAATGCAATTCGGCAACAACAAAAAATATGTTTTTTAAAAAGTTTAGTAGTCATTCCCTAGTCTGGATCTCTGAAAAGGTTGGGTAATTGTGATACCATCCGATAACACATCAACACATATCTTTCAGGATAGGCAAAGACAAAAAATAAAATAAATAAATAAAAATAAATAAATACTTCAGTTGATTAATTATTGTGACCAAACCATACAATATACGTATATTCAAAGTAATATATAATATTCAATCAATAAAATGTGTAATCTGCTATGAGAAATATAAAAGATAAAGCAGGAAATGATTCAAACTAATTATTTTTGTACATTGCCAAATGGAAGGAAGGAAGGAATTGTGGTTCCAGAAATATATATATACATACATATATATATATATATATATATATGAATGTGAATTATGAATGTACTTCCATTATAAAACTAAATATCAAAGCAAACAGTAATTTGTTTTAAAGAATGATAGCACAAACACATTTTAAGCAAACAGTTAGTTGGTTGGTTAAATGTAAATTAAAAAATGGCGCAATTAGTTCTGAGATTCGTTTGATATTTTGTTTTCTAATGACGGGGACACATTTAACGACTAACTGAAACATTGTAAGACTGAACTGAACACACTTCCACACTGTTTCCAGTTTCTGGAGCAGATTTGAAACACAGACTGAAACTGAGTATCAAATTACATCATCATCGGCTTCACAATTAAGGCCTCCTTCATGGGACTAGTTTATAAATTTAGTTTTAATTAATTCATTTAGTTGTAATTCAGTTCTTATTTTCCAAAATGTTATGAATTAAACAACACGTAAACATTTTTTCACAAAGCAAAAAAAAAAACATTAAGAATTATAGAGTCATTTGGAACATTAGACATAAAACCTTTTTGGCATTAAGGTTCTTTAAAATTCAGCCACGAACTCTAGGGTTCTAAATAGAATCTTTGTATAATGTAACCTCATTAAATGTATCTGTCTCTACAGATGTCATTCACTCAATATGTTAACAGCCATGTTAAAATAATCTTAAAGAGTTTCTTACCCGTATGTGAGAAGGTCTGTGAGTTAATGATCACTGATGGAGGCGTTGAGCTTCTCTAACTTTAATAACTCGCATGCAGGGCGGGACCTGAAGGGCTGGACACTGATTTTATACCTTAACATTTCTTTTACTTCAGACTTCGCTATTTGAACATTCATACGTAAAAGCAAACCCAACACACATGATGCATGATGTCTGGAATAGGGGAGGAGTAGCAGTGCTGAAACAACACTGAAGCTCATCCTCATACATTCCCGCTGCACCTTAACTCAAATACAGCAGATCCTTCGTGACGCAGGGAAATAACTCAACAATCTCATGTTACCGTCATCACTTCCTTCACAGTTTTTTATTTCCTCAGAAACAGACTCCTACAGTAGACTATGAGAGAAAATCAGTTTTTGTCAAAGAGAATGTATGTAGAAGTTATGAAGCCAATTTGATTTAGACAAATATTACTGAGCAATATTTAGTGATTTGTTTTTAATCTTATACTGTGTGAAGGAATGACTTTTTTCAAAATTGACAATAAAACAATAAGTAATAACGTTTTCATTTGAGTTTTTCTTTCCTCAGTTGAGTTTAATTCAGTGTGTAGGCTAACTTGCCATTTCTTTGTAGTTGTTTGTTAAACTGTTTCTACACAGTGTAGTAACTGGCATTTTGGCAGAAGTGCATGTTAAACAACGGGTTATTGCAGTGTGTCTGAGTTGATCTAGTGGTTTCGTTTAATCACTGTCTCTTCGGGTTTTGTTCTACAATGCAGACTCTTGAAATATTTACTCAGGGTGAGGTTTGGGCATTTGCTTTAACATCAAATTACCAACAACTGTAAATAACAAAGCAACATTCGGTCCATCAAGAATAACCTTGATCGAGTCGTGATCGTAAGACAAAAACAGAAATTCTTAAAACATGCATAAAACAAGCATTCTGTTCTATTGGTCTGAAAAAGGGAGTGAGAATGAAAGAATTTCACCATCTAAATGGGCATTTGTAAAAACAAGGAAAGAAACCTTTATCTTATTGTGTTAAATAGCTCTGGCACGATTCCTCCTGTTTTAGGTCATGGATTACACTTTGTCTGGTGTGTCAGTTATTTTATATAAGATATACAGCAGTGATGATATAGATCATTACTAGTTATTATTGAGCTGTCCTTCCAGTTTCTCTGGAGTGTTTAGATGGCGACAAATGCTTTACATTCTCATGTTTTGTTCATTCTCACTTCCGAGAATTCCTGTTTACACCCTTTTTCTTCATTCTGACAAAAGTGACAAAAATGCAACCCATTTTTTAATAGCTTGACATTAAAAAAGTATATGATCAGTAAGAAATGTTTTTTACATTACTTTACCTCATCAAAATAATTTCAGCAGTTTTATTTTTATTTTTATATGTTTAAGGAGATTCAACTCAAATTTTCTTCAATTAAGTTTAAACGGCTGATTATACTTAATTTGTTTTACAGTCCTTCACTGTAATCCTCTTCTTCCCTTTGTAAATACCAAAGGTAATAACATATCTTATTGTACATGATCATGTATGTTATTTCAAAAACAAAAGAATCATGGCACATATTTTGGCCTTGCACAGCAAAACAATGATTCTTCTTCAGTATTTTTGTTGTTTTCCAGTAAAAATTTCTAAACATTCTTAAATCAAGATATATTTACTTGAGAAGCAAAACGAGTTTAAGTATTGTTTTCTGAAAAAAAAATGAAAAAAAAAAATTAATTGATTTTTTTTTTTTTTTTTAAATAAGAACTTAATTTCTCTTTGAATTAAGTTGATTTTTCTGGCCCTATTGGCAGATATTTTGGCTCACTCCATTTTGATACTTTTTTTAAACAAGACTTTACATAAGTCAATTTCCTTCTCAAGTAAATGTATCTTGATTTAAGAATCTTTAGATAAAAACAAAACAAGATAAATGTACTATATAAGAAAATATATATATATATTTTTTTTTTGCATTGTAGAAGTTGTTTCTTATATATGTCACGAGTATGTTCTGTCATGTGTGCATCTAGTCCCTGATTAGTTGATCTTCCTCCACATGTGCTTGTTTAGTTCCCTCATTTACCCGGTGTATTCATCCTCCCTGTTCGGTTCAGTCCTCTGTCGGTTATCGTCTATGTGAAAGTGTGTTGCGTCCTGTTCTCATGTATCTTGCTATCTTTGTTTAATAAACCTGTATTGGATTATATTCGTCTTCCTCGTCTGCCTGCCAGCAACCACGTAACGTTACTATATGTGAAGAGTTAAGATGCAAAAACCTCTAAGTGCCATCTGAAATTTTCTTCTAGAATGAGAATTTTTATCAAGCTTGTATATTTAAGTTCAGTAATTTCACTGAAATGACAATTAATAGGTAATTTTCATTGCCATTTAAGTGAAGTTATATATGAGCTTAATACAAATGATCATTCTAGAAGAAAACTTCAGATGGCACTTAGAGGTTTTCGCATCTTAACTCTTCATATATATATATATATATATATATATATATATATATATAATATTATTATTATTATTATTATTATTACTATTAATAATATTTTTTTTTTTTTTTTTTTTTAGACTGTGTTTGTAGTCCTGGGGTAACTGATATGAATTTGTTGTACTGAGTACTGAGCACACCTTTTAACACAAAGCAAATCTTTTCTCTTGGTCTGGTCCAACAAGTTTTTTTCTGCTCTGATAGACAAAAGGGTGGTGCATTTCAAGAAGAAAAGAGCTTCTGAACTATAACAACATGCGTTTGTCTCATGTTCTGCAGTCTGTAAATGTGCTCGGGAACTATCAGAAGACAATATACGAGGAAAACAGAAAACAATAGCACATATACGGGGATGAGTTCCGTGAACGCATGAAAGAAAAAATACCTTTCATAACTTCCGGGTTGAATTGAATTTTTGGAATGAGGAATCTGTCATCTTCAATTCACTTCTTCATCTCTATAAAGTCTCTAAAGTATCTTCTCATCTGACCATGTAGTTGTTTTAGAAAATAATTATTTACTGTAAGAAAAACAAAATCTGTAGAAAATCACATGTCACAATGCAATCAGCATTTACTGTAGGCCTATATAACAATGAGCAATATATTTTTATAGCATTTATTAACCTTTGTTATTGTTAGTTTATAAAACGGTCAAATTTCACTGTGCATTAATAATGTAATATTAATGCACAGTGATTAATTACATATTAATTAATAACATAAAAAGATTAATAAACACAGCAGTTCATGTTCTGTTTTTCTGGTGGCCCATGACTGTATTGCTTTCAAACTGCATGCTTTTACAATATTAAACTACTTCAAAATTTCTGGTCAAGCTTTTTCAAGCCAACATCAAAGTTTGTCGTGACAGACTTATTTTAGTCTAGTTTATATCTGTTAACGTTAATAAAACACAACATTGTTAGTTCAGGTCCATTACATAACAGATACAACTTTTGATTTATATAATGTATTGTTTGTTAAATGTTGAAATTAACATTGACTGAGATGCTTTAGAATTATTTTTCATTGTTAGATCATGATCTATATTTATTTACAGTCATTGGCCACTTTATTAGGTACACCTGTTTAACTGCTTTGTAACACAAATATCTAATCAGCATATCACATGGCAGCAACTCCTTGCATTAAGGCATGCAGACAGATTGAGACGATCTGCTGAAGTTCAAACTGTTACGTCAGAGTATGTGTCTTTGTTAAGGTGTTGTAAATGCTTGTGTCTGCTAGGATGAGTGGCAGCACGTGTTGTCAATCCACGTTTTAGCTCTCTCCAATTGTGTTTTAGCTCTCTCCAATTGTTTTTGTGGATCATGATGTGAGATATATTACTGGTGTGTGAGAGTAGTGCAAGGGGGATATTATTTTGACTGTTACAGGATTTCTTTTCACTTGTTTTATCCCTTAGTGCAGGACGAGTTGTTTTTCAAGTTTTGTTTGCAATATTTATTTACTATTTTAGCTTTGATCAAATATCATTTTTGTACAGGAACTCGCGCCTTACTTGTGTGTCTTTATTTGGATTGTTTTTCCCTGTGGTTTCCGGGTGGCGTAGTCGCTAAGGATCGGGCCACCTGCTACCTGTGGCGTAGTCGGCAGGGTCCACAGAATATCTGGCAGAGGCGTGGGGCCGAATATTCTTGTTTATTTTTGTAAGTTTGTGTATGTTTTGTGTTCTTTCTCTTTTTAGGAACAAAGCAGCAGCGTGTGCTCTGGAGACTGTAGTTTCACAGTTGATGCTTCCATATTTCCACCATCAACTAGTACTAATACTCTCGTAACTGAAACACTGAAACAGTGCTTTGTGTCGAACACGGTAATGAAAGTTCTTTGAGACAAAAGCCCATCAATGCAAGATGTTAGGGATGCGGGATGTTCCAGTGTCTGTATCTAGTTCTGGTCTTTTAGGCCTTGGGACTGATGCCCGGCGATTGTAATCCATCACAAAAATAGGGGGTAGAATGTAGTGAGGTTGATGCGTGTAAAACGTCACAATCAGTAAATGAGTTGCCAATGAGCTATTGCTCCACTACGGTATGCGTTTGTTGTCTATGCCTCTTGGGGTGCGTCATGGTCAAAAGCCCACCCCTTTCTTTCGTTGTTAAGGACTATTGAGAATGTAGTGAGGTTTGTGACACGTGTAAAACGTCACAATCTGTAAATGAGTGGCCAATGAGGGACTGCTCCCCTACAGTATAAGCCTGTTGTTTATGCCTCTTGTGGTGTGTCATGGTGGTGTAGTCACTAAGAATCGAGCCACCTGGCCACAATATACTGTATATATATATATATATTGTCTTGGTCTGGTTCTCAGACACACTGCTGCTCGGTCCTCAACCAGCCGAGAGGCCCTAATTCGCTGTGCCATGTGATGGTACTGGACGATTCTCGGTGGACGGCTTCATACTCCTTGAGTGGAGGCAGCGCTGTCCTCTCTCCAGTCTCTAATGCAAATGCTGCCCCAGTCGCGGTTGCACTTGACCTGCAGGTCCTGCCAGGCTCAGGGTCGGGCTCCACGGAGCTACTAGCATCAGGCTCAGACTGTCGTCCAGGGTCTTCTGCTCCAACTACAACATCAGGAGGCGTCGGTGTCGTATCCAATTTGGCAGAGGAGACTGTTGGTGGGCTTTTCAACCACTTACGGATATTAATGACGAACTGAAGCGAGTAAGCCGGCGAAAACTCATCCAGCTTTCAAAAATGCGCGGTAAATGTTGAGCGGCTACACTGACGTAGGCTACGTCACGTACGTAGCCTAACTGTCTTTTTAGTAAGGCCGTGATAGGCTGTTGCAGTGTAGATTCCCATCAATCAAACAAAATCACACAATTGTTTCTTTATATTTTTTATGTTTTACAGTTTTTCTCGATTGTTTACACACATTTTCTGGTACTTGAGACACAATGACCACAACATGTAACTCATTCACCAACCCCCTGAGCCAATTCTGCTAAAATACAAGCACAATTCCTGCTTTACACTCAAATTCCAGATCTAAAACACACTTTTTTCAAAACACTGACTACACACAGTTCTCTGCTTTTGGCACAATTTTCATGCAGAAAATCTCTTGTTTTCACAAGGAACACACTGCCATTCAAATATGCACACTGACTCATCACACGGGCAAACACCCGTCACACAGTTTTACAATTAGCAATCAGAGCTTTAGCATAGAAGGGCAACAGGTGAGCTCTTCAATGGAGCAATGGATGCTTTTACTGTAACTGTATACAGTCAATTCTTCTGTTGTTTTGTATGTAGACCACTGTATGTACAACTTTGTGTTGGTTGGGATGTACACTGTGTACATTGTTTTTGTGGGAAAAATAAAATATATTCGTTACCGTGTATTTGTGTGTTCTGAGTATAAAAACAATATTCTCAGATATTTTACAACACACTTATGTATGTACTGTCATGTAGTGTAACACTGAACAAAAAAAGGCCCAAGTCATTATGATGAATGGAGAAGAAGTGTTTTCCATTCGTCATAGTGTTTTACATTGAGCACATCAGTGTTCAACTGGTTCTTATAAATGTCTATTCACATGATGGTTTGTGTGTGTCATTTGAAAACAAAATACCATTTTGAGAAGAAATAACATTGTTTTGAATGTCAAGTTTCATTTTGCAGGAGAATTGAGGGGTTTTGCCCATTGTGTGTGTGTGTTTTTGGATTTGTGTGTAGAGTTCTGAGAATATGAGGCATGCTTTCAGAAAATGTGTGTAAACAATCGAGGAAAAACTGTAATGATAAAGAATGCAACATTAATGCAACTCAAAATTAGCAACTATGATAATATAAAATTTTAAGAGATCTGTGCCTCAAGTGGGGGGACACAAGCATTTTTGGGGGCGGGCCGGGCCCCCTATGGCCCGCCCCCCTATGGCCCGCCCATAGTGACGGGAGTGACCACCGGCCTTGGTCCGTTCCCACTGCTCTCGGCCCCGCCCTGCTTGCCAGAACATGCAAACGCTGTAGATGAATTACACCCTGAAGTGTAATACTTAACATACGTGCTAATTGCCATTTCCACTGAGACAGAACTGAATTCCAATTGCTCAACAAATCTTCCTCTATCTCAGTTTAAAGTCACACGTCATTTTTGAAATGATGGATGTTTCCCACTAACTGGTTTCCGCCCTTCCTCAAGCTCCATTTACTTCATGCATGATTCACATGACGGTTTTCTACATCCAGCAAATGACGTGTTATCTGAGGAATATATTCTCTAAATAGTGATTGTAAACTCAGATTATCCAGCCACAACAAAACCTTGAGACACACCTCTGTGTGATATGGTCGACCTACTTCTCACCTCCTCATTCACCTGAAGCCCTTGTGTAAGTAAAACAATATCACAGTATCTCCATACGCTGACGTCTACTGGTCGTGACTCAGTCATTTTCACCCAATTCAAAGGGAAAACAGGTTGTTGTTTTTTTTGACCCCATTGGATGTTTCTTGTTTTAAGCACAATTTTTCAGAAAACAAGACTTCATATCTTAAATGATTTTCCTTCCCAAGTAAATGTACCTTAATTTAAGGTAATATTATATCCTACAAAAATACTTGATGCATTTTTTTTTTTTTTTGCAGTGTATAGTAGTTTTACTGAAGGGTCAAGAACAGTCATCAAGTAAAGACT
This sequence comes from Rutilus rutilus, assembly GCF_951802725.1. NCBI lineage: Eukaryota > Metazoa > Chordata > Actinopteri > Cypriniformes > Leuciscidae > Rutilus > Rutilus rutilus. Next base: position 2,365,151 of record NC_140211.1, read on the forward strand.
TTCATTAAATAATCTTTTTTTTTTATAATGTCAATATTTAAAAAAAATCTAAATCTTGTTTTTTTCTAGGTAGAAAGATAATTGTATTGATCGTGCTGAATGTGTGATCGCTTGAACTTTTGTATGAATGAAGGCATTTCTAGAGTTACAATGTCAGCCGTTTAGTGTTCAGTGTTTAACCTGTTAACTTAGTTACAGGCATTGACACACACAAAAAAAATGCCGTTTTTAGTAGGTTTCAGTAGTTTTTATGGAACGGTCGAGATATTATCAAGTATGGCCTACTTTCACTATTGAATAAACATTCGACAGCAGAAGAAAAAACATTGGACAAAAAAAAATCTATAATCTTATTAATTTAAAAAACAAAACAAATTATAAAATGTTTGGTAACAATCTAATAAGGTCTCATTTGTTAACATTAAAGCATGAATTAACAATGAGCGATATATTTTTAGAGCATTTATTAACTTTTGTTGACATTAGGTTCATGTTAGTTCACAGTGCATTAACTGATGTTAACAGATTAAAAAAAAATATTAGTCACTCACTAGCTATGTTTCCATCCACCTATTTTTATGAGCATTCCATCGCATCAAAAACTGTTGGATGAAAACATCAAGATGCGCATAAAATCTAAAAACCAACAGTTGGTTGGTTGTTTGGTTGGTTGTTCAGTGGTTGTTCGGTTGGTTAGTTGGTTATTCGATTGGTTGGGTAGCTAGTTGTTTAGTTTGTTGGTTGTTCGGTTGGTTGGATGGTTGGTTGTTCAGTGGTTGTTCGGTTGGTTAGTTGCTCAGTTGATTGTTCAGCTGGTTGGATAGTTGGATAGTTGGTTGTTCGGTTGGTTAGTTGCTGCTCAGTTGGTTGCTTGGCTGGTTGGATAGTTGGTTGTTCGGTTGTTTGGTTATTCAATTTGTTGGTTGTTCGGTTGGTTGGATAGTTGGTTGTTCAGTTTGTTGGTTGTTCGGTTGGTTAGTTGGTTGTTTGGTTGGTTAGTTGGTTGTTCGGCTGGTTAAATATGGGTCAGAAAATGTCCTGATGGTTTTTCTAGTAAAGCAAACTCCCAATTTTAAAATGGTCATAAATAGTTCTTCAGCAATGTTTTACATGAACCAGGGATGTTAGGGCATATTTGTGTGTTTTACATTCATGCTTTCATAACAGTCCTGTTTGCTGGAATGCGGACAAAATGTTTTTGTGCGAGTTTTTAAAAACTTTTACGGATCACTGCAGAATAGTTTTCCGCCATCCATTAAAGCCTCACCTTCAGGAGGAACAAATTAAAGAAAGCAAGACCATGCGTACGTTCACATTTCCAAAAATACCCGTCAAAAATTTCTGGTGAAAAACATTTTTCTTCTTGTAAACCATTAAGAAGATTTTTTTCTTTCTTTTTCCTTTTCTAATTAGTCTGAATCTGACGTCTGATTTTTTTGTACTGTGAAAAGAAGTGATAAGCACAAATATAATGAAAATATGTCGGTGTTCCTGGAACAGTAATCATGTCAATCAAGTAGAAACCTGAATTTGAGCACAGTGGTTGTTTGATTTTTCAGTTGATAGGTTGTTCGGTTGGTTTGTTGCTCAGTTGGCTGTTCGGTTGGTTTGATAGTTGGCTGTTCAATTTGTTGGTTGGTTGGTTGTTCAGTTGGTTGTTTGGTTGGTTGGATAGTTGGTTGTTCAGTGATTGTTCAGTTGGTTAGTTGCTCAGTTGGTTGTTCAGCTGGTTGGACAGTTGGTTGGTTGTTTGGTTGGTTGGATAGTTGGTTGTTCAGTGGTTGTTTGGTTGGTTAGTTGCTCAGTTGGTTGGACAGTTGGTTGGTTGGATGGTTGGTTGGATAGTTGGTTGTTCAGTGGTTGTTCGGTTGCTTAGTTGGTTATTCGATTGGTTGGATAGCTAGTTGTTCAGTTTGTTGGTTGTTCAGTTGGTTAGTTGCTCAGTTGGTTGTTCAGCTGGTTGGACAGTTGGTTGGTTGTTTGGTTGGTTGGATAGTTGGTTGTTCAGTGGTTGTTTGGTTGGTTAGTTGCTCAGTTGGTTGTTCAGCTGGTTGGACAGTTGGTTGGTTGTTTGGTTGGTTGGATAGTTGGTTGTTCAGTGGTTGTTCGGTTGGTTAGTTGGTTATTCGATTGGTTGGATAGCTAGTTGTTCAGTTTGTTGGTTGTTCGGTTGGTTAGTTGCTCAGTTGGTTGTTCAGCTGGTTGGATAGTTGGTTGTTTGGTTGGTTAGTTGCTGCTCAGTTGGTTGTTGGCTGGTTGGATAGTTGGTTGTTCGGTTGTTTGGATAGTTGGTTATTCAATTTGTTGGTTGGATAATTGGTTGTTCAATTTGTTGGTTGTTCGGTTGCTTTGTTGGTTGTTCGGTTGGTTAGTTGCTCAGTTGGTTGTTCGGCTGGTTGGATAGTTGGTTGGTTGGTTGTTCAGTGGTTGTTCGGTTGTTTGGATAGTTGGTTGTTCAATTTGTTGGTTGTTCAGTTGGTTGTTCATTCAGTTGGTTTGTTGTTCAATTTGTTGGTTGTTCAGTTGGTTGTTGTTAAAGGGTTAGTTCACCTAAAAATGAAAATTCTGTCAGTAATTACTCACCCTCATGTTGTTCCAACCCCGTAAGACTTTCATTCTTCTTCGGAACATAAATTAAGATATTTTTGATGGAATCTGAGAGCTGGCTCACTCCTCCATAGTCTTCTAGGCAATTTCATTCTGCCGGTCCAGAAAAGTTAGTAAAAAGATTGTTAAAATAGTCCAAGTGACTACAGTGGCTCAACCTTAAGTTTATCAAGCGACGAGAATATCCCCCCAAAAATAACGACTTTATTCAACTATTAATTTTCTTCTGCGTGGGCCTCTGATTTGAGTTCACGAGAGCGCCACGACGCATGCGCGAGAACTGAGAAGATGACACAGATGGGTCTCGATGTTTAAAATGGTTCTAAAGTGTGCATTTCCTGGATGTCCGAATCGTGAGAAACCAACGAGAAAACGTAAAAGTGCCTTACCAATGCCGCAAAATGAATGGCTTACCTTTCACACTTTTCCATCAAATGATAGTGAGCGTCGTCATCTCAGTTCTCGCGCATGCATCATGGCTTTCTTGTGAACTCGCGTCAGAGGCCCACACGGAAGAAAACGAATAGTTGAATAAAGTCGTTATTTATTTGATAAATTTTTTTGCACACAAAAAGTATTCTCAAAGCTTGATAAACTTAAGGTTGAGCCACTGTAGTCACTTGGGCTATTTTAAACATTGTCTTTGCTAACTTTTCTGGACCGGCAAAATGAAATTGCCTAGAAGCCCATGAAGGAGTGAGCCAGCTCTCAGATTTCATCAAAAATATCTTAATCTGTGTTCCGAAGATGAACGAAAGTCTTACGGGGTTGGAACAACATCAGGGTGAGTAATTACTGACAGAAGTTTAATTTTTGGGTGAACTAACCCTTTAAGTTGGTTGGCTGGTTGGTGAATGTTATTCCAAGTATGTTGATGCAACAAAATATTGAGGAAATCAAATGCCATCTTCATTTTGATCACACTATGTGTGACACTACAGCTTATTATTCACTACAGATTACGGTTTGTCCAGTCAATGACTTATTCATCTGGTACAATGATTAATTTGGAAGACATTCAGCAAATATGAACTAGAAATATATTCGATATCATGTTACAATAAAATACTGGTGTTTGAGTCCCAGGTTTGGTGGATCTGCTCCTCTAGTAGTGACAGAAATAACATAATGGTTGGAAAGATAATTAAGTAATCTGTGATTGGTCTGTCCTGACCAGTGCTGAGAAAGGGAACATGTATCATGTGATAAACAACTTTATCAACCACTAAACTGAACATATACACAGCTGAAAATGTAAGATATACAGACCCATCATACCTGAGCAGTTACACATTTAACTTGAGAAATAATAAAGAATAATAAATAAGAGAATGAAATAAAAAGTATATTATAACAATATCACAATATGTCTCAGTATATAAATGGCACTATGTTGTTCATTGCATAGGATATAAAAGAGTTACTTCTCATCTCTTATTGTTATTTGAATTGTCCTTATTTGTAACCATAAGACTCTGCATAATCATTGCACTTAAATCGCATCACACTAAACTACTGTCTAATGACCTTTGGCAAACAGCGGAAATATGTAGATTTATAATAAATATATATACGCTAAAGGTCCAAAGTTTGAAATAATAACCATTTTCTCTTCTGCTAACTAAGGCTGCATTTATTAGATCAACAATACAGTAAAACCAGTGAAATATCATTCCAATGTAAATCATCTGTTCTCTATGTGAATATATAGTAAAGTGTAATTTATTCCTGTGATCAAAGCTGAATTTTCAGCATCATTACTCCACTCTTCACATGATCCTTCAGAAATCATTCTAAAACGCTTAATCTTTAGCATAATTATTAATAATGGCTCTTATTATTATTAATCTATTCAAAAACATATGAAAAAAAAAACTTAATTATTCCAAACTTTAGACCGCTAGTGTATTATAAATACGTATATATTTTTATTTGATATTTTTTTACATTTATGCATTTAGCAGACACTTTTATCCAAAGCAACTTACAAATGAAATTAATAAAGCTTATTAAATAATTATTATTTTATTTTATTTGTGCGTATTCTTGCTCAGGATCATCATCTATGCTTATTCCTCTAGCTGAACTCTTTTGTCAGTTCTGATTCTCGTTCCACGTCTTCCTCTTCATCCTCCCCATCCTCCTCCTCCTCATCCTCCTCTTCCTCCATCTCAACCCCATCCAGGGTTTTCTGCAGCTGCTGTTGTATTCTCTTCAGCTCCTGAAGTCCATCCCGAAGCTCTCTGCAAACCTCTCGGATCTTGGCGGCGAACTCTGTCTTGGCTCCCTTGCGCAGCTCGAGCGAGCCCCTGGCGAGGAAGAAGACGTCGAGCGCGAGGAAGAGTCCGGACATGACGCCCGTGGTGACGCTGAGCACCTGCGCGGCTTTGGCTGCTCCTCCCGCGACGCTGAGCACCTGGACGGTGTTGATGAGGTTCTCCGTGTTGACCAGAAGAGCTTTCCCGGCCCGGCCGCCCTCCTTCAACACGTGCTTCACGTTCTGGTTAAGAGCCTTTCTGGAGATGCTGTCCACGTACTGCTCGAAGTTCCACTCCTCCAGAGTCAACATCCCGGCCTGGAGAGACCAGATGTTTATTAGAAGGATGAAGAGTGAGAAAATCAGGACATTTCTGCATCACCAGTGACTAATCTAATCTTAAAGGGATAATTCACCCAAAAATGACAACTAGCCCATGATCTACTCGCCCTCAAGCCATCCTAGGTGTATATGACATTATTCTTTCAGACGAATGCAATCAGAGTTATATTAAAAAATGTCCTGGCTCTTCTAAGCTTTATAATGGCAGGGAATGGTTCTTTCTGTTTTTAAGTCCATCAAAGTGCATCTATCCATGATAAAAGTGCATCTATCCATCATAAAAGTGCATCTATCCATGATAAAAGTGAATTTATCCATCATAAAAGTGCATTTATCCATCATAAAAGTGCATCAATCCATGATAAAAGTGCATCTATCCATGATAAAAGTGAATTTATCCATCATAAAAGTGTATCTATCCATGATAAAAGTACATCTATCCATCATAAAAGTGCATCTATCCATCATAAAAGTGCATCTATCCATCATAAAAGTGCATTTATCCATCATAAAAGTGCATTTATCCATCATAAAAGTGCATCAATCCATCATAAAAGTGCATCAATCCATCATAAAAGTGCATCTATCCATCATAAAAGTGCATTTATCCATCATAAAAGTGCATTTATCCATCATAAAAGTGCATCTATCCATCATAAAAGTGCATCTATCCATCATAAAAGTGCATTTATCCATCATAAAAGTGCATTTATCCATCATAAAAGTGCATCTATCCATCATAAAAGTGCATCTATCCATCATAAAAGTGCATTTATCCATCATAAAAGTGCATCAATCCATCATAAAAGTGCATCAATCCATCATAAAAGTGCATCTATCCATCATAAAAGTGCATTTATCCATCATAAAAGTGCATTTATCCATCATAAAAGTGCATCTATCCATCATAAAAGTGCATCTATCCATCATAAAAGTGCATTTATCCATCATAAAAGTGCATCAATCCATCATAAAAGTGCAATGGTCCATTGGTTAATAAAGGCCTTCTGAAGTGAAGCGATGCGTTCATGCAAGAAAAATATCCATATTTAAAACTTTATCGACTAAAATAACTAGGTTTGATGGACTTCAAAACAGAAACAACCATTCACTACCATTATAAAGCTTGGAAGGGATTGTATTCTCTGATTGTATTCGTCTGAAAGAAGAATGCCATATACACCTAGGATGGCTTGAGGGCGAGTAGATCATGGTCTAATTTTCATTTTTGGGCGAACTATCCTTTTAAACGACTCTGGGGTGAGTTTCTCAAAAGCATCATTAGCCAACTATGTTCTCAATTTCTGTCGGTATCAGCAGTTCAACGAGTCAGTGTTTCCCGAAACCAGAACATTCGCAATCAGCATCGCAGAGCTGTGTGTTTGGAACGACAGATCTCGACCTCTGGTTAGAAGAAGAGTTTCTTGTTTGCCTGACATGTGGACTTAATAAATCCTGATCTTGAGCAAAATAATCAAGCTGACATTCAATACAAATGTCATTTACGTCTTTTAGTTTGTCAAGAGATTTAAAGCGTTGTTTTTGAAGAGTGCGCATGTGCGAACATGCTCTAGTACGTAAGAAAGAGTCTATGATTGAATCTGGAATAAAGCAAAATAACTGTGTGTTGACCTTAAAAATTGAAATGGTATTTTTTTGTGTATTTTATTGTACTATTTCATTCGTTATATTGTGAATTATATTGTGACTTTTATTTTGAAATAGCGATCTAATAGCGCTATTGCGATATGACATGTTCAGAGTGCAACAGAGAAAGGAAAACATCGCAGCACAGCTTACAAATGCGATCTTCTAACAGTTTAGCCTTGGAAAACATTTGACTGTAAGTATTTAACAAGTTTATTCTGCTATAATTAATTTATGATTGTGTAATAATAATAATAATTTATGTAATAAGTGATTGAAATGATTACAATATTGAAACGAACCTTTCTGAAATGAGAGCAAACAGTTGACCGTTATCCAACAGTATTATTGTATTTGTTTTCTTGTAATATATATTTACATCTTTTATTTTTTGTATTTTAGTTTTACAGTAAAGAATAATCACCGAGAAAAGTTACGCCTTGTTACTTTCTATGAGGGCAGAATAAACTGATTTTTATCAAATTTATATCAAAACATATAGCATTAATTCGATCTCAAACAGTTTTATTAAAATAAGTTATTACTCCACCACCTGCGTGACATCATTAAGCAACGTGATTGAACGACCAATTTGGGGAAGTCGTGATTAGCTAGTTGATTTCTTCAACGATTAGGCTACTATGATAATGAAGCAGCAAGTTACAGGGTTGTACGGGAAACACACCCCTGATTGGCCATTGCATTCATACACACAACAGAAACGTGTGAAATTATCCACACTAACAGAGTAGGATCAGGGACGATTATATCCTGTCAATTATACTGTAATAAAAGAAGGCTCACATAAACACCAGTGCTTTTTTGTAGAAAGATTGCAAAAAAAGATGACTTAGTATTTTTGTCTTTTTGTTTTACAATGTAAATATATATTTTTTTAAATCAAGATACATTTACTTGAGAAGCAAAATGACATGGTAAAGTCTTGATTTCTAAAAAAAATAAAAAATAAAAAATATAGTATAGCAAAAATGCATAAAAAAGACAGTATAGTATCAGGGTTATTAACGTTAACTTAAGCCATACAAAAAAAATGTGTTACTCGAAATATGATTTATATATAGTATATTGAAATGGTATTTATCAAATTATGATATATATATATATATATATATATATCAAAACTACCTCTAAATACTTCAACAGTATATGTTTTCTACTAAAACAACATGTCGGTCATCAAGGCGTCTGACCTGCAGAAAGTCCAGGCATTCTTTAATATCCTGGATCTGGTGCTGGTAGTCTTGGATCATCTTCTCCACCTTCTTGCGGTCGGTGTTGGAGTGAAGCGTGTCTGTGATGTTGGCGGAGGCCGAGGTCACGCCACCAGCCGTCGCCACACCGATGCCCACCGCCGTCACGATGAGGGACGTCCCGAAGGTGAAGGGCGCCAGAACCAGGCCGGTGATGGTGGTGATGCTCCCGGCTACGCTAGCCACCCCTCCGCCGACGCTAGCGGTCACCGTCTTCTTGTGGAAAGTGTCGGCCGCGTCCGCTAAAGCCAGGAGCTCCAGTATCCGCTGATGCAGAGACGCCTCCCGCTGGCTCACCAGGTGAACGAATAACTTGGCGGCCATGAAGACCCGGTTAGCAATCGCTTCGATCGCTCTGGTAGACAGAGAGGTATTTTACTTACTGTAACTAACTGACTTTTACTTAAAGCTACAATATGTACGTTTTTGTAATAAAATATCCAAAAATCACTTGCACAGTGTGATATATTTCCTGCAGTTGTGTACTAACAATATCCCAAAAGTTCCCAAAGAGTCGTTTTTTCTTAGAAAATGTGATATAATTATAAATCTTTCTCACCGTTCTCCATCTTCATCAGTAAACTGTTTCGACTCGTTCCATTCTCCCCAACCTGACGAATAAAACAAGATCAAATACAAGTCAAACGTTCTTAAAACACGCCTGAACTTTAAAGAAAATACCTTCCACTGTTCTCCACCAATCCAGCAAACCCTCTTCATCCTGTCAATGTAAGACGAACTCAGTTCTCTGCCAGCAAACATGCTCAAAAAACACTAGCAATCGAGGACTAAACGTGAGTTTACACATACGTCTTCATCGTCCAGAGGATTCCCGCCACTGGAGCCGACAGCAGTCTGAACTTCAGCAGAGCGGATCTGGACATCACACACACACACACACACACACACACACAGTCTATACAAAACACTGATGCATCAACTTTTCAACAACAACAACGCAAACCTTCTGCAATAAAACACGGGAGATGTGAATTTTACTCAAGAGTTATTGCATGTAAATGAAAACAATAACAGCCACTGAAGCTCCAGCTCAAATATGATTCTGTATTTTAGTCATACTAACTAACTAAGTAACTAACCAACTAAGTAACCAACTAACTAATCAACTAAGTAACTAATCAACTAAGGGACCAACTAATAATCAACTAACTAACTAACTAACTAAGTAACTAAGTAACCAACTAACTAATCAACTAAGTAACTAATAATCATCATCTAACTATCTAAGTAACTAAGTAACCAAATAACTAACTAACTAACCAAATAAGTAACCAACTAACTAATCGACTAAGGAACCAACTAATAGTCATCTAACTATCTAAGCAACTAACTAACTAACTAACTAACTAACTAACTAACTAACTAACTAACTAACTAAAAGTAACCAACTAACTAATCAACTAAGTAACTAATCAACTAAGGGACCAACTAATAATCAACTAACTAACTAACTAACTAACTAAGTAACTAAGTAAGTAACCAACTAACTAATCAACTAAGTAACTAATAATCATCATCTAACTATCTAAGTAACTAAGTAACCAACCAACTAACTAACTAACTAACTAAGTAACCAGCTAAATAACTAAGTAACCAACTAATTTAATAATCAACTAAGTAACCAGCTAAATAACTAACTAATCATCTAAGTAACCAACTAACTAATAAATGATGTAACCAAATAACTTAGTAGTCAACTAAGTAACCAACTAACTAAAAATGTATCTATACACTGTAGTCAAACACATTACATTTATTAATAACTGATTAAATGTTGAAGTACATGTTTGCTGCTATATATGAGTTTTTATTTTTATATTTTCCATATTCATTTTAGTAAAATTTTCAGTCATTTTTTTGTCATTTTAAATAATGGTTTAAAAACATGTCCATGAAGTTTGTGTATGGTTTTGTTTTAGTTTTATCATTAATACAATCATATTTCCAAAATATAAAATATGAATGAATAACATTACAATTCTGATTATGAATTTTTACGCATCAGTGAAGAGTTTTATCATTAATACAATCATATTTCCAAAATATAAAATATGAATGAATAACATTACAATTCTGATTATGAATTTTTACGCATCAGTGAAGAGATATTCAAATATTGTGATGCATCTTAATCAAAATAATACACAAAGACTAATATATTATGAACTATATTATAGCCCAGCTCTATTAAGTGCGGCTATAAGTCATGAAGATATTAAGATATTATAAACATCATGATTTTCTGTAGAGCTGCTTTCAAACAGTGTGTGTAACTGTGTAAATGTGACGTCTGGATGTAAATAAAGCAGATTTCACACTGACAAAACAATCATCTAATCTGAGTATGAGTCAAACAGGAGAGAAGGGAGAGTGTTTATATACAGTAGATGATATGATAAAGTGTCACGCATGAACAGATGAAACACACACCTGTGTGTCCAAACACTCTCCGTCTGTGGAGGATGAAGCCGCCTCTGCTCCATCACACACCTGTAGAGTGAGCAAAATAACTTCATACAGCAAAACAAGCACATATGACACATACTGAGGAGAAGGGTGGAGAATGTAAAGCCAGACATATGAAATAATCGTTTTTTTTTTTTTTTTTTTTTTTTATGGAACCATTTATTGATCCTTTAAACAAAATATTGTAAAAAAAAGTTTTTTAGTTGAGTAGTATATGTGATACCTCAGGCTTTGATGACTCATAATGAGAATATGGAGAAGAAACAGCTCAATACAGTTTGCTGCAGATGCTGATATTTATATGAAATTCTGATGCTTGTAAATCAGTGAGATCTTTCAGCAGATACTTACTTAAAATGCATATAAATCTCAATATCTGCCAATAATATGTCTTAGTAAGATGATATTTAAATGTTGTTTTATGATCAAAGCTCTGTGGTTTTAAAACGTATAAAGCAATGCAGTGATGATTGACAAATGAACAAATACATCTTCCTCAAAAGCCTGATGATCATATTTGATACTCATGATTTTTGTAATAAATGATGATGGATAGTCAAGTAAAGCTGCTTCAGTCCAGCTGAAATATTACTATGATCAAAGTTTCCTTGATGAAGTCAGAGCAGATTTGACAGAAACACACAACACTGTTCAGCATTTACAGGCTTTATAGGGTTAACACTTGTTTTCATTAAAAAATAAATAAAAATCATAATAATGACTGGTCATTTTCTTTCATATATGAATCAGTGCCACAAAAATGTAAGAGTTAATATTATACTACACTGAAAAAAATTTGGAGTAGGATTTACTTGAAAAAAGCTTGCTAAGTTTTTTCACTCAGAAAATGCTAGTAAATTTACAAAGTTTGCCAAGTAAAAACCTAAACATATTTATCAGTAGCTTTAATTAGAAATCTTTAAGTTAAATTTACTTGGAATATGGAATTAAGTCAACTTTACTTAACCTAGGTAAGTGAAAGTAACAAAGAAAATAAGTAATTTTAACTTGGCTAGTAAAAGGTTGATTAATATCGATGTAGTTGAAATTGAAATTTCCTTTGCGTTACATTTCACTCATAAAATAATATTGAATTATTCCAGTCATGTATAGTATGTGCTTTACTTAGATTATCTAAGTAATTTATACTACATTATGTC